>NC_052352.1:37851545-37973281 GCF_009727055.1 Benincasa hispida
TACATGGTTGTGAATGATTATAGACTAAGAAGATGAAGTACAATTGATGAACAAGAGTTAAAAACAGATATAGAAAGAGTGCCAATGTCTTGACACCGATCTGGATGGAGAGATTGCTTGCCAATGTAGTGGAGTGAATGGAAGGATGAGCTTCCCTCTCAGGGTATGCCCAACCAGTAGAGTTGATCTAGGTACAGAGCTTCACGGCGGATTTGGAATGATTTGCCCTGAGATCACCTCTCGGCCTTACCTTTTTTCTTCTGGATCTTCTCCGATCAACACTCAGATCAGCCTCTCTCTCATAGCCTCGTATCCATTATCCCCCGTTATCAAGTATATCTTTTCAGTGAATTCTCTAATATTTTATAGATGAATGCTCTGACTCTCTGCCGTGTGATCCCCACTTTATTGTTATGGAAATTCCGAAAATGTTAAAAAAATCACCAACAATCAAAATAAGACTGGCAAACAAATAAAAAATATTCCTTTTAGAATGCAAAAAGAAATGTAAAAACACACAAAAAGGGCATACAAATAAAACCCAAACAACAAACACCACCGAATCACCAACAAAAAAAAGAAAAAAAAAAACCCACTGCACTAACAGACCAAAAAAAAAAAAAAAAACACCGACCTACCTTCTGACTAGTCCACTAAACAATATAGGAAGCACAAATTAACGCGAAAAGAAGTTCTTAACAAAAAACAATCCATCCCCAAACGTAAACATAGTTAGAACACACGTAACACTGGCATCCGATTAACACTGCTACCCAAACACTCACACTCGACCCACGTAAAACACGCCAAACCTAAAAAAAACAAAAAACAAAAAACACACCAAAAAAAACACGAGTCCACAGCACCACAACCAGAAACGACCCACCAACACCACACCAACATAAGGATACGCAATGAGAAAAAAAAAAAAAAAGAAAATAAGGCACAAAAAAAAAAAAAACAAAACCCACAAACACAAAAAACCGAAGACAAAAAAAAATCCACAACAAAAAAAAACAAAAATGAACACAACAAAAAACAAACAAACACCAAAAAGCCAGGATAAGCCATATGTTACTATAATGATAACTAAACATTATCAAGCAACTTAATGAATCAAGGATATAGCATAAAGCATCACTAAAGGCACAAACCAATACACAACACAGCACCGACAAAAAAAAATTGACCCACAAATGAGACAATAAACAACACCACCACAAAAAACCACAACAGCCCGACCCTTGATAGACAATCAACCACCATAAGCTCTCTCCCAAGCCAGCCCAACCACCCAACCAACAAAACCACAAACACAACATACCAACACAGACAAAACCCATGCCCAAACAAGATACCCACCCAAACAAACAAAAAATACACATGATCACAAATAACTGAAACCACCCACAGTTGGACCAAATAAAAAAAAAATTATTCATACTCACACCAAAACTGCCCACAAAAAAAACATATAAGCAACACAAACAAAAAATATCCAAGATCCAGAACGATAAGGCAAAATCAGATAGCACACAACCACAAAAAACACCAACAAAACTGCAAAACAACGAAAAACAAAACAAAACCACGAATTTTAACATACCTAGTATATTCTAACATCAATGTAATGCCACAACAACCCAATCAAAAAAAACCCAAAAAAAAAAAACCAAAAAAAACAAAAAAAACCCAAAAAAACAAAAAACCAATCCACCAAACATGACCAACCCCCCCAACAACCAAAACCCCCAAACCAGTCCCCACCCGGTGACCTTATGCAATATCAAAATTCCCTCAGACACAAAACATTATACACTCTAGAACAATACCTCCTACAATTATATTCTACCCCAACCCTACTCCCCCCAAAGAAAAAAAACAAAACACCCAACCCCCCAACAAAAAAAAACAAAACCAAAACGAAAAAAAAAAAAAAACAACATAATTTAGGAAACTATCAAAAACAAACACAAAAAAAAAGATAACACACAAGAATAGAGAAAGCCAGAGAGAAAAAAAACCAAAAAAAAACAAACAAAACAGAAAAAAAAAAAAAACTCACAACCACACAACAAAACCAACCAAAATGACCATTGAACAACACGCAAAAAAAAAACACATATAAAAAAAAAATGACTAACTGAAAAAGTGAAATTGCATTAGCATAAAAATCACACAATATATATCCCCACACCACCAGGAAAAACATAAACAATATAGACAAAAACAACACAAAGAAACCAAAAAGCAAAAAACTCTTTCACTATACTTAAAACACTAACAAAAACAGAAAACCAAAACAAAACCCCAAAAACTTAACAAAGAAAGAGATAACATAACAACCAATATCTAACAAACCTACACGAAAACCAAAAAAACACACACACCAAAATAAAAAAAAAAAAACAACAAAAAAAAAAGACAAAAAAAAAAAAAAAAAGAAAGGAAAAACCCACTACTACAATACACAATCCAAACTAATGAATCCCATATACACTAACATGCGCAGACGCAATACCTATATCCACGCGAACACAGGACAAAACCACCCAAAAAACACAGAACAAAAGATACCACCCTTGAACCAAGGGAAAACAGATACGACCGCAAAAAAAAATTAGAAACAAAAAAAAAAAACAAAACAAAAACACACACACCACAAAATACCAACAGCCAAAATCGCTCGCCACACCATCGCATACCCACAGCAACTCAGCAATCACTAATAACACACCAATCACCACACACCCACCGACACAACTCGACAATATACCCACATTGACAAATTCAATAACAAGGAATACAATTTAAACAACACACACCAAACTCAAAACAAGCCAGACTCAATACCATGATAATTCACACAGGAATCACACAATCCCACCCAACACCAAAAACCCAACCCAACAACCAACGCCAGGCCACCCACACCCCCACCTCCACAAACATATCACACAATAAACAACACCAATCCCCCAAACCCAAAACACAACACACCAAAGCCACTCACCGCCAAACCAGAACCCAAAACACAAACAAAAAACATAAAACAAAACAAAAAAAGAACACAACAGAAAAACCCCAAAACAAAATCACCTAAAAAAAAACAAACACAACCAAACAACAAACAACACAACCAAACAACACCCAAAAACAACCAAACCAACGAAAACACAACAACCACAACAAAAACCAAATAAACAACAACATCCAAAGACAGAAGTAAAGGCCCACACGAAAAAATTAAGCCAAACAAAACAACATAAATCTAGAAACAGATAAACAAAAAACAAAAAAAGATAAAAACAACCCAAGGACAAACCAACCCATTAGCCCATGTAAACAAAAACAACAAAACACCAACAATAAGCACCCAACACCACAACATATTAGAAACCCCAAAACGCACAAACCAGAAACACCCTGAGCCAGCTAAAATATGTACACAAGGGAGAACGTGATAAACGTTAATGGGAAAAAGCTCCGGATTAAGGCAATCAAGAATCCCAAAAGATCGAGAAGAAAGAAGAGAAACCTCCTTGGGCATAAAAAGCCATAGATTGAAAAAAAAAAAAAAAAAAGAATAAGCGGTCTCTACATTGTTATGCGAATCAAACTCATCAGGGACGCAATCTTTTTTTGAAGTATCCTTTTAAATCTTCAGTTCATGAACTCATTCTACCTTTTTATATCCTTTTTTATATTTTGATACCATCATTTCTTAAAAAAAAAAAAAAGAAAAAAAAACTCTGTCTTTTATATTTTTACCCTTCGATGTTCTTTTACAACGATCGTGGTGAACAATTACGGGGGAGCACATGATAACTGAAAAATGCGACTAGTTCATTCCGCCATCGCAATCGAAGAATCGAATCGCCGCAAAAAAAGGATGGGATCCAAAGGATGCGGGCAATAGAAGCAAATTTAGGGGTTGTATCTTTCTTTGACTTTGTTTATTCCAAATTTTTCACTCTTGCATCTCATTCTTAACTTTGATAATTTATCATCGCATCCTCTTTAGTTAGCACAATCATTAAATATAGATTACTTTAGTTAGTCATCACAATATTTCGTACCAATTATGATTTCAATGATGAAACACATGCCTCTATTTCTCATCGCATGTACTAGAATCAACTTAATTTTAGAACAGTCAATTCATGAAATATTTCTAAAAGTTAGTGGTCCACCAGCTTTCTTTCAAACTAACTTTTACGAAACATCCTAAGAGCATCGCATGAATTCTTTCAGTCTCAGCAATGAGGACATTGTTGCATTAAATTTGGGGTGACGGTATTTATTTTCAACCTTGCTAGCCTAGAAATTTCAAAACTAATATAAATCATTTTAAAAAAAAAAAAAACTATAACATAGATATCGGATCCTACTCATAGTTGGATGTCCGCATGACACCCGTGGGGACAAGCCAAAACGAAGGTAGGAATCGTGATCAATGCATAAATAAAGTGATCGCAACTCTGCTGCCAAATGGGATGAGTTTAGACTGAGAAATAGTGCCTTGCTCGTAGTTGGATGCTCACATGACACCCATTGGGGCAAACCAAAACGAAGGCAAGGCACTTGGATCAACACAAGGTCATAAAAAGAATATCTAAACTACACAAGGATAAAAATCATTTGAAAACACCCCAGTTGAAAAAAGTTTTCTTGAAATAAATCATGTGATGTCCTGGAAATAAGTAAAATCTTTTTGAAGGTTAAACTTGCGGTCCCTAAATTTTAGAAATATTTTAAGAAGAGACAAGGATAGAAATTAAGGAGATTTTGGTTCATAGGATTTGAATAAGGCACCTCGAGAAATCTAGGTAAGGAAAAGTGGTTTGACTCTCTAAGGAAAATCTTTAGTTTATGCTTGAGGACAAACATTGTTTTAAATTTGGGGGTGAAAAAAATGGTGCGCCAGGCACATTATTACAACATTAAGATATAAAATAATGTGGGAATGCAATGGTAAAAACATGCAAATCGTGTCCAAAAGCATTAAGTTGAGAACATTGCGATCGCATGCGCCCATCGCATTAAAGCAGCTAATTTACATATTTTGTGCAGGAAAATGCATTGACGCAAAGCAAAATTGCGATCCAAGGAATGTGGTGCCCGAGAACATTAGAAGATTGCGACCGCAGAGCTACGCGATCGTATGCGCTCACAAAGATCTACTCAAGAAGGTGACCGCATAAAGACGGTACATCAAGGTGAAAGCTTAATAAATCATGATGGGACAAAAAGCTGATGACGGTCAAATCCAAATTTAGTTGACAAGCCGTTAACGACACACTATAACAAGTACATTCAACTTTTTGGTGACCATTAATCGGCGCATCAGACAAAGATTTAATGACTTCCCATCATTGCAATCATTTGAGAGAAAAACTCTTCACTCTGAAGCTCTATAAATACTGAAGGCCACCTTCGTTAAAGGAGTTCTAGTTCAGAAGTTCGGAGTTCCAATTTTTGCTAGTTCAAAATATACATAGTTCACCATATACATAAAGATAGATCATAGATAGTTGTTAGTCTGTAATTCATATACTTAGAAGGCGGAGGCGAGCGAAGAGAGAAGACGCTGAAAGATCATTCCTGGTTAACTTGAGAGACTGCTGAGAGGCACTGAGAACGGAGAGAGGGTTGACTCTTGCGAAAGCAAGAACATTCTTTTGGGCAGAGTGGAGTAAAACACAGTGTAAAAGCCTCGGGAAGCAAGACATTGCTACTGGGCTTCTTATCCCTACTTTACATTGTCGTTGTATTCTGATGTTACTTATAAAATGGAATTTGCATCTCTACATCTGTTCAATCTCTTCACATTGCACATGAGTAACTAAATTTCTGAATGGGTTGAGAAGCACTTAGCTAGCATGACCTAAGATCTTCATTTTATGCGATCATCTTGTCTTATGTATGCGTCCATCACCCTTTAGAGATACTTGAAAGAGTAGTCTAAGGAAAGAACCCAGACTTGAGAGAGTTAGGTTAGAATCTAGGCTTGAGAAAGTCAGACTAGAACCACATAAGCAAGAGATAGAAACTTAGAGATAAGTTCTGTTTGCTATCATGCATCGAATGCACCCTAGAAATAGGATACGATAGTATGCGATCGCCTTGTGTATGTGTGTATCATTCATCATCGCTAGACAAGAATAGAGGCTTAGACATAAGTCCTACAGACATTATCGTATACATCGCATGCATCCTAAAATTAGGAACTATGGCATTTGCATTGAGAGATGACATGTTGTTGTGTGTGTGTGTAGCATGATCGCATGACTTGAATGCAATCTTAGAGAATGTTAGTTAAACCCCTTCTTAACCCGTTCCCTCCATACTCATTGTAACTTTCACTGTCATTAACTCTTTAATCAATTCCACTGCATAGGATTTATACTTTACATAACATACCAACCAACTCAATGTTTTTGTCACCGCAAGGGAATCAAAATTTACCGTCGCATGTTGTCTCAGTAGTCCCTATGTTTGACCCTGGACTTACCAGGAAACCTAGTAGGATTTTACTAGGAAAACTTGCATGTGCAATGCATACACCACCGTCGCAATATATACCATCATTTCATCATATTCACAATGCATCAGGTACACCTCAGAAGAATGGTGTAGCAAAGAGGAGAAACATAACCTTGTTCGACATAGTTTGTCGATGATGAGTTACGTTTCCTTACCGGACTCGTTTTGGGGTTTTACAGTGGAGACTGCAGCTTATATCCTCAATTGTGTTCCTTCCAAGAGTGTTGCCAGAACACCTTTGGAGTTGTGGCACCGGCGTAAAGTTAGTTTGCGTCACTTCCGCTTATAGAATTGCCCAACACATGTGCTTGAGGCTAATCCAAAGAAATTGGAACCACGTTCAAGGCTGTGACTGTTTGTAGGCTACCCTAAAGGTACATGAGGGGGTTACTTTAATGATCCTAAGGACAACTGAGTGTTTGTGTTGATAAACGCTACCTTTCTAGAGGAGGATCATATTAGGGAGCACAGTCCACATAGTAGGATCGTGTTGCATGAACTTTCCAATGAAACTACTGAAGCTTCAACAAGAGTTGTTGAATGGCCTGTTCCATCAACAAGAGTTGTTAATGGAAGTTCATCTAGTAGGTCAGTTCCACCTCAAGAGTTGAGGGAACCTCAACGTAGCGAGAGGGTTGCAAACCCACCTGTTCGCTATATGGGTTTCACTGAAATCCTGGCTATGGTAGCCGATAGCGAGGTTGAGGATCCGTTGTCTTATCAGAAGGCAATGAAGAATGTTGACCGGGATGAATGGGTCAAAGCCATGGATCTCGAGATGGAATCTATGTACTTCAACACAGTATGGGATCTTGTAGATCAACCTAATAGGGTAAAACCTATAGGATGTAAATGGATCTACAAGAGGAAATAGGGTGTCGATGGGAAGGTGCAAACCTTCAAGGCTAGACTTGTGGCAAAGGGTTATACCCAAGTGGAGGGAGTCAACTATGAGGAGACTTTCTCGCCTGTTGCCATGTAAAAAGTCTATCTGCATCCTCCTGCCCAGTGCCTCATATTATGATGATGAGATATGGTAAATGGACGTCAAGACTACCTTTCTGAATGGTAATCTTGAAGAGACCATTTATATGGTGCAGCCTATGGATTCATAGACCAAGGTCAAGAGCAAAAGGTTTGCAAACTGAATCGATCCATTTATAGGCTGAAATAGGCGTCTCGATCTTGGAAAATTCAGTTTGATACTGCAATCAAATCGTACGGATTTGACCAAAATGTTGATGAGCCTTGTGTCTACAAGAAAATCATCAACAGTTCAGTAGTTTTTCTACTGTTATATGTAGACGATATCCTACTCACTGGGAATGATGTAGATCTACTGACATCAGTTAAGAACTAGCTAGCAACCCAATTCCAAATAAAAGATTTGGGAGAGGCTTAACTTGTTCTTGGTATTCAGATCTTTCGAGATCGGAAGAACAAAGTGCTAGCGTTGTCTCAGACATCGTACATTGACAAGATGTTGCTCAAGTACTTAATGCAGAACTCCAAAAAGGGCCTACTGCCTTTTCGGCATGGAGTTATATTGTCTAAGAAAATGTGTCCTAAGACACATCAAGAAGTTGAGGAGATGAGACGAGTCCCCTATGCATCTGTCGTTGGCAGTTTGATGTATGCGATGTTGTGTACTAGACCGAACATCTGCTACGTTATGGGGATAGTCAGTAGATATCAGTCTAATCCAGGAAGAGTTACTACGCCGCCGATCCTCAAGTATCTTCAAAGAACGAGGGACTACATGCTCGTTTATGGATCTAAGGATTTTATCCTTACTAAATACACGGACTCTGACTTTCAAATTGATAAGGATTCTCGGAAATCCACTTCAGGCTCAGTGTTCACTGTTAATGGAGGAGTTGTAGTGTGGCGAAGCACTAAGCAGGGGCGTATCCTAACTCCACGATGGAGGCCGAATATGTAGCGGCTTGTGAAGCTACTAAAGAGGTTGTTTGGCTCAGGAAGATCCTGACTGATCTGGAAGTTGTTCCAGACATGTCTAGGCTCATCATCTTTTATTGTGATAATAGTGGTGTTGTGGCAAACTCTAGGGAGCCTAAAAATCACAAGCGTAGCAAACATATAGAGCGAAAGTATCATCACATCCATAAGAGAGTGCATCGAGGGACGTGATAGTCACGAAGATCACTTCGGAGCACAACGTTGCTGACCCGTTTACGAAGGCTCTCACGGTACAGTTTTTTAGGGTCACCTTCAGAGCATGGGTCTATGGAATCGCTTGCGGCTAGACTAGGGTAAGTGGGAGATTTATGTACTGGGCTTTAGTGCCCTAGTTTATTGTTTTGTACTTATTGTTATCTTGTACACCACTCACTTTAGGACAAGTAGGAGATTATTGGGGTTGATACCCTAAATTCTCGTAGGATTCTGTAGTTTGTAAATACCTATATGAACAAATGCTTGTGATGTAATAATATGAGATATTTTCTTCACTGTTATCTATGAAATATGAGATATTTTATTTGCATTTACCACAAACCAATAAACTAAGATCCTTGGTTGTCGTTGTAACTTAAGCATGTATATGGAGACATACAAGTGGATCATGCCTTAAGTAATAACCAAAATGGTCTGTAGTATATGGATATAGGAGGGAGGCCTTATCCTAGTGACACTACGAATGTGACCCGCTTTGTAGATAGTTATAAGTATTGTGACGTGCTACAGATGGTTTGATCCTAATCATTCATGTGTAGACATGCGAGCAGGGGTGTTCTATACAAAGAAGTTTGTATAAGACTGAACCATGAAGTGTTTAGTCTTGTTATATAACGTCGTTCATAACAGAGACTTCATTTCACTAGGATGACTATAGGTAACATGACCTTAATCCTGAGTGAGTTGGGAACTCTTGCCTATGAGGACAGTTCTTTGATTTGCATGGGTGCGAGTGGCCATATTGCCGACTTAAACATACGACTTTGGGGATTCGTCTGATTAGGGAGCTGGGAACTTAGCTACATAAGATGGAATTCACTTCTTCCTCGAAGCAGGGGTAAATAGATAGATTGCTCCCTTAAGGGTTGATTTCGGGGCTTAAACGATGTGGCGCCACACACCTTCTCATGGCCCGAGAGGTGTCTACTCATAGTAGAACTATGATTTATTTTTCATTAGAGAGATTAGTGGTACTTAAAGAGTTATATGTAACTACAGAGGCAAAACAATGAATTGGCCCAACTGTACTTACGAGCTGTGAAGGGTTATCGTATTGTTGACTGGTTATATCCGATGGACACAGAAATATATCTGTAGTAAGAAGGGTTATCGTATTTGCCCAGTAGTTAACAAATGGTGGATCTCGTGACTAAAGAGTTTAGTCAGTTATTCACGTGCTGCTGGAGCTTCAAGTTACAGGTCCATAAGGTCCCCTTGGTAGCTCAATGGATTCAAGTTAAGAATCGATTTTTAGGTCAGTTTAAAGTGTTCAAATTGACAAGAGGGAGTTTGATTATATATGATATGACTAAAATGGTTCAGTTATATATGATATAATTGAAATGATGTATGAGATACATTAATTGGAGGAATTTGATATAAATACGATTTATATCAAGTAGAGGAGAAAATGACTATTGTTTAAATGTTACATATGATGTGATATTAAAACTATAGGTTATAAATATAATATGATAAGTTAGTTATTATATTTATTTATAATTAAAACAATTATGTGATAATTGTAGGTGGTTTCTCCTTAGCCGTGCTTGAAAGTGGGAGGTTATATTCAGTTTTCATAACTGAAGGATAAAATGAAAAATGTTTTCATTTTTTAAAGAATTGCTTCATTAAGTACACAGCTAATTATTTAGCTCACGAGAGATTACATGACAGCCTTCAAGTGTTTGTCTAAACGATCATGTACACGCACCATTCTCTGAACGATCGTGTAACATTTTATTAAATGATCGCGTGGCAAGCGAGATTCACTAAACGACTGTGTAAACGATCAAACCTGTTTTTCCAAATGATCGTGTACCTACTAAGATTTACTAAACGATCAAGCACACAAAGTCTACATGATAGACAGTATCTTTCTTCCACTTGCTTGGTCGTATAGTACGATCGTAGTTTCCTTCAACCCTCTACCAAATTCATAACATAGCCCACACCTCATGATTCTCACTCTGAGAATACCAATGTTACTAAGTGGGGGTGTCCGAGAAGTTACTTGTTCGTGGAGAATTTTGTTCGTGACTATTGGATGATTGGGTAGACGATCTGGGCGAGAGTGAGGTTATTGTTCCATACTCCACGAGAGCGAGAGAAATTCAGAAGATGAGCTCTTCAAATGCATGTATCTCGTTACTTTTGTATTTAATTTCTAATGCATGCCACAATTTTGTTAAAGACGTGTAACTGGCTTGTATATTTGTGAATGCTCGTAATTCTGTCACAATGAATTTGGATCGATCTTGTTTCTGCTCATGGATTCTCTTTGATAAGAGTTCCTTCATGTCGCATGCCAATGCTTGGTTGCTACCCATCAACACAGGCCAACCTCTTTCTAAGTGTCAATTGGCTTGTTTTAGGCCATTTATTTATTATTGAGATATTTTCAAGGCCAATTTGGTACTTTCACAATATTTATGCCTAAATGGAATCAATATGGATAAATTTGGACTTTAAAATAATTGGAATTATTCAAATCGAGTTATAAATTGGAGAATTAGGGATCCAAGTAGAGTCTGGAAAGGCTTGGAGGAAAAGAAATTCTTACCGATGATTATGAGTGGTTTATTTTCAATTGTTTTGAGCTATAATCTATCTATATAGTATTGTAGTATGAATAGTGAAAAAAACCTGATATGATATATTTTATTTGTAATCTTGTAAGTTTGAACTGTTTTGGAATTCTTTTTACTGCTTTATATATGATTTCTATAAAATTAATTGGTTTTCATTGGAATTTCAAAGTTTTGATTCTGATTACGAAAACTCATATTCTTAGTGGTCTTAATGGAAATAGATTTTAAACCATTGGATTATGTACCCGAGTAATGTCAGCGTGTCTTGTGTATATCTGATGGAAAATGTCGACATGTGTACATTAGACAGGTTGCCTTAACACTGTGTATGGGTTTGAGGTTTAATGTGGTTATGTGGAATTGGATGGGATTTATGTTGATTTTATCTCTGGTAAGTTTGAGAAAACTTATGATCATGCCATTGCACTAATTTTTATATGTTCAGAAGTTTATTGACTATGGTTATGGTTTAGAATTCTTTTCATTGTTTAATGCCTTGTAAAGATTTGAGATTGACTTAAATGGCTTTATAAATATTTTTTAAAAGGAAAAACCCTATGTTCATATTAAGATACCACCCACTAGGCTTCCCAACTCAGTATTTCTGTTTTGTCTTCCCTCCAGGTAGTGAAAGAGTTTCAGGTGCTAGATAAACAATGATAGTATCATTGTCTATCCCCAAACTGCATTGGACTTTCCATATAGTTCTAGTACCTCAGATTTCTGTTTGTATAAATAATTGATTATGAGACCTGAAAGATAACTCATATATGGTGGGGTGGATAGACATTAGTTGTGTAACTTGAATTTATATGAGTATTTATGTAAACTTGGGTTGTTAAATCATATTATTGTTAGAATAAATAGAATATGTTGAATATTAGGTTAAGCATATTTAGATGGACAATAAGTATCACAAAAGGGTTGGTATTTACAAATTGTTCATAATATTTCTATCCACTATAACTCAATGGAACAATAAGTTGGAGCCTTGGAAGTGAAAATTTTGGCTAAATGTTGGAAGTGAGAGTTGGATGTATGGCCATTGGAGAAGTGAAAATGTGACTAACTATGCTTTAAAAGGAGTTGAGAAACTTAGGAGAACCTCTAAGTGATGAAATTAGGCGTGCAAAAGTTAGGGAGGAAAGGTTGAATGCATGGTTAAGAAGTATGAACTTGACTAAATGTTGGAAACAAGAAGTTCAACTCGTAGCATAATTGAGTGGAACCCTAAAAGCACTATATTGAACGCATGCTAGGGCAAGAAAGGACCATCTTGGACGCATGCCTGAAACAACCTAGACGATTAGGGTTGAAATGAACGCATGGTGTGTTCGGGATAAGAATTTGGGAATTTGGTTAAGTGTTGGATGGCTCATTGGGCACACACCTTAGTAGGGGCATGTTGGATGTATAGAGGGTAGAAGATGGATTGGTTGAATGCGTGCTTTGAGGAACGAGCACAATAGAACGTATGATGGATGAGGATTGGGTTATGCATGCACTAGTTGGACCAAATTTCTAAGGAGGAGGTGGCTAACTCTGAGGTGGACATCTTAGGAAGTTAAATGGCAACATAGCATGAATTTGACTAAGTGTCAAAGCTAGAGGTGGACATCTTAGGAAGATAAGTGGTAGCATAGCATGAATTTTACTAAGTGTCAAAGCTCGAGGTGACGAATCCTGAGTGAAGTTTCACCTTAGTTGGACACTTAGAAATTTTAAGGTGGAGTTGGCAACCTTCATGGAGAAGAATGCTTGCTCGTGCATGATGAGGCCACTTGGTGTTAAGGTGTCATGCTTGGAGGAAGAGTTGGGATGACAAGAATGGCCTGAAATTGCCTATAAATACCCCAAAGAATCTCATTTCACCTCACAACTCAAAGTTCTTTAAAAAAAGACTAAAAAAGGGGAGTTTTGGAGAGAATTTGGGTTATGAGGGTAGACCATGCATTGGAGTGGACCAACCATGCATTCATAAAGAAGTCCAAGCATTGGGGAGAAGATCCAGGCATCCAACCGAGTCTGAGATGAGCTAAGAAGGAAGCCTATGCATCCAACTGACCTAGGAAGGCAACCACGCATCCAACTGGTGTTGAGGAAGGCTACCTTGCAACCACTACTATCCTATGTTGTTCCAAGGCCTAGTTTCATATCCATTGGAGTTGGTAAGCTAAGTTTAGGGTCAATAAGGTATTCTAGCCCTAAACATGAGTTTCTAAGCTAAAATTGGGCTAATGCAGGCCTGGGATTCAAGAAGGAACTAGGAAACTAGAAGGCTTGAAAAATGGAGAATATCTGCTAGTAAACTATGAGTGGTATTCCTTTAGATATTGTTGTAGATTCCCATACATGTATATGTGAATTTTTATAGGGATAAAGCATACATCGAGCGGATGGTTAGGGGGTCGTAAGGTCTAATTTCTAAGCCTGTGGAAAGAACCTCACGTGGGATGGTCAGAGGATCGACGGGTCTAGTTTATGAACCTATATGAGGTAGAGCTATGTGCACATAAGGAAATATGACTAATTGTCTACCATGTGTGTAGGGATAGTAGGAAACAGATACATTCAAGCCCGAGGTATAAAATAGTAACCTCATTGTGTTGTTATGTTGCCATTGAGTCGTTTGCTCTTAAGGGTTAAAAGAGACTCTATAGTTTGTTTACCACTCATTGGACATTCTTTTCTTTTATGTTTTTCTTCACAAGTAGCGAAAGAGAGGAGTAACAGAATGCTGCTGAGGTCAGGGTCTGTCACACTATAACCACGCTTCTAGATTAAAGTATGCTCTTTATGAATGATGTAACTTAGAAGTTAAAGTTTCTGGAGTTGTATAAACATTATACTGGTTTGTAATAAAATAAGTTAAGCCAAAGGGCTATTGTCATATGTACTTGACTATGAGTTTACTAAGCAGGATAGGTTGAGGTGGGCAGTAGGTACCACAAAATGGTGGTATTTGCCATCATGTCTTCTTTTAGGTGAAAGAGGTAACCTTTGGGGGGGGGGGTAGCCTCCATCACCTCTATTCAAAGAAAAAAAAATGATTTTTCTTTTATCATGAACTAATATATATTTATTAAAGGATTTTTTTTTTAAAACTCACAATTTATCTCTAACTAATATATACTTCACGTTCCTTTAAAAAAAAAAAAAAATTCATGTTAAGCAAATGGATTTTTTAAATCATACTTTATCTCTAACTGATATTTCACGTTAAATAAATGAAATATTAAAAAAAAATATTTTTTTCTTAAGGCATATTGTCTAGTTGAAATAGTTCTTTCAATTTATACGTGTATATTTCATTTTCAACATTGTGAAACATATGCAACACGTAGTTTCGATATTTAAATCGCCATTATTAACCTTCATTATATTTATTATACTTTTCAATGTATTTTCTTCATACAACCATGACATTTATCACAAAAAAGAAAAAAAGAAAAAAAAAAGAAAAGAAAAGAAAAGAGAAACAATGCCATTTATTTGTTAACCCTGGTGATAATTGACGGAGGACAGGCGACAAACCGCCGAAGAAGTAACTTGGTAACAAAAAGCAATAGGTGTCCAATAAAAGTATTCAATATACCTCATTAATAAGATAAGTGATTGAAAATAACAACGGATTCATTCACATCTATATAATTTTATAATATATCTTTTAAAAGACTTTTAGAATCACAATTCACGACATACCACCGAAATTTAGTTATAAAAATAATTTTTTTGGTACAAAAAAAGGTAAGAGAATTTAAACTACAAATTTCTTAAATCATTGAATCATAATTCATATTATACCACCGATTTAAATATAGTCTAGTTATAAAAACAATTTTTTTTAATATAATAGAAGGTAAGATAATTTAAACCACAAACTTCTTGATCACCATATTTGCATGACAATTGAGTTGTGCTTACTCTGACATTATAAAAACAAATTTTGACATTGTAAAAAAATCATATCATACCATGATGAGAGATTAAAATACCATTCTAATCAATGTATTTTGATAATTGTTTACTTTTAGTCCTCATATTGTTAAATGATTAATTTTAGTCAATGTATCGTCAATAAATCATAAATTTGATTCCTACTACTAGTATATTGTTGATTTTTTATAAAAATATTGCATTAAACCATCGTTAGTTAACCTAATTGTAAAAAGGAGACATGGTCTCCATAAATGACTAAGAGGTCGAGGGTTGACCTATTAGCATTACAAATATTATATTACCTATTAGCGTTTTTTACTATAAACTTGGGAATCATATTCACATACACAAATGAGATTATAATTATAATTTTAATATTATTTATACATTTATTTATTATATGATTAATATCACATAGAATATCAGAAAATAAGTAGTCTTGTATACAGGAGAGAATCTGAACCCAATAACTTTACATTGTTTCCTTAAGACAATTTTATTCACTTCAATGTCTGAGTTTTATGAGTAGTTGTCTCATATGGTAGAACATATTACCTTTATTACGGAAGCAACACTTCGTCTACAAGATCCAATAAACTATACTTTGTAGAAAAAGATCGAATTTGAACAAATTTATAAAAGGGAGAAATATTTTATGGAAGAAAAAGTGACTGAAAAAGTTATTAGATGCAATTTGAAGAATAAATATATTTACAATTATTCTTGCCATTTGAATAGTCATATATTTCTTTAAGTTGGTTAATTATAAAAAGAGAGGTTTATTTATAAAACAATGCATCTGTGCACAAATTGTCACATACTATTTATTCCAACATTATTTACTTTAAAATTCATAGAGTAGCGTCGTGGCCAAAACTCATATGTGTGCAAAAATTGGGTCAGAAAAAGATAATGGTTGAGAACAAGACAGATTGTTCGACGGTGGTAGGTTGAAAAAGTACAAATAGAATTATTTCAAAAATTCAAAAATTCAAAATCTACTTTACGTAAAAATCCGTTTGGCGGGGAAGACGCTCCCACGTAGCGCGTGGTGGCATTCAAACGAGTCGTTTTTAAGTAATTAAAAGGAAATAAATTCTTCAACGGAAAATAGAAAGAGGAGAAAATAGAAATGGGAAGAATAAAAGGAGACGTTGAGTGAATCGCCAGCTTAAAAAATAAACAAACAAAATAATGAAAGAAAAGAATCGAGTCCATGTACTGGGAGAGCAGTAGAGGGTGACGTGTCCATTACGGTATAAATATCTCGCCCAGTTTCACAATTTAATTTTTCTGGGTTATTATTTTCTTTTTTGAGAAACTCAAGTCTACACCTGTTAGAGAGCGGGAACCCAAAAGTTTCTCCAAAAACAATGTCTCTGCAAGTCCATTTCTTCTCTGCCTCTGTCTCTATCTTGTCCATTCTCTGTTCTTAGGGTTTCAATTTCAATCTTGCTTTGTTCGAAACCTCTTGATTTTGCTTTCTTTCTGCTCACGGTTCCATTGTAGCAACCAAAAATGAGCCTACGCAAGGGGTCTAAGGTTTGGGTGGAAGATAAAGATTTTGCTTGGGTGGCGGCTGAAGTCCTCGACTTCGTTGGCAAACAAGTTCGAGTTTCAACTGTTACTGGAAAGAAGGTGGTTTCCTTTCCCATCCTTCTATTAGGCGAGTTTTCAGAATTTTAAAGCGATAAGAAGTGATGTTCTTAATTGTATTTCTGCTTTGTCAACTGTAGGTGTTGGCTGTTCCTGAGAAGCTTTTGCCGAGGGACGCGGATGAGGATGACCATGGAGGAGTGGATGACATGACGAAGTTGACCTATTTGAATGAGCCTGGAGTGCTTTATAATCTTCAAAGAAGATATTCTCTCAATGACATATATGTAAGATGTAGTTAAGCTCTACTTTGATAGGTAGATAAATTAATTGTTAGTATGAGTTTTGGCCTTAAGATACTTAATTATGGGTCAAGTATAGTTAACTATAATTTATTGACGATAAGTTAGCTTATTAGTTGTTTTTATCACACGGAGTTATAGTCATAAAGGATTGGATATTGGGGTTCCTTGAGTATTTTGTCTCTGCAGTCTCGTGTCCGGCCTGTGGGTTTGATTTCTGTTTTTATTCGATGACTTAAGACCTCCATAAATGGTATGTTGCTAGTGCTTGAGTTTAACCAGCATTGGACAACTATGCAAGTAGGTATTATTCTATGAGTAAACTTTTACTTTGTTGGCAAAGATAGCTTATTTGCTAAGATGTCGATGGACATGACCGTTTAAATACTCGACCTTTAATAAATTAATTTATAGAGCTCTGTTTCTCTTTATACCACATCGTGATTGAGCATCAACTATTATTCTAAATCTTCATATATAGGACTTTCTACTTGAATCTTCTTTCGGGTTTTGGTTTTAGTTAGAAGTTGACCATACATGTCATGCTCTACTTGATCTTGGTGTTTAAGGAAAGGACCAAGATAAAAGGGCAGGAAAGCCTAAAAGTGAAAGGAAGTTATTTTTTTCAAATATTTGCCCATTGTAGGGTTTTTAACATCATCAATATGATCAAGTCTTGTCAATCCAGAATCATGGCAGAATCTATATTCTGGATAAATTACTCTATCTGCCATTGTAGTTGTTCAGATACCTTGTTTTAATTAATACTTTTTGGCATCACTATAAAACCGTTTGTGAACTTATATATACATGTTTGTTGCCTTTTGGTTTTTATTAGACATATACTGGTAGCATTTTGATTGCCGTTAATCCATTCACAAAGCTTCCCCATCTATACAACGTTCACATGATGGAGCAGTACAAGGGAGCGCCTTTTGGGGAACTGAGCCCTCATGTTTTTGCTGTTGCTGATGCATCATATAGGTAGGTAAAGTTTTAGGAAAATCAATTTAATGGATACCCGGACTACATGTAAATGTTTTTGCAGTTGCTAATGCATCATCTATAGAATTTTCACATGATGTAGCAGTAATGGGGCCCTCATTTATATTCTTTCATTTTTCAGAGCAATGATTAGCGAGGGTCGAAGCCAGTCTATATTGGTCAGTGGAGAGAGTGGGGCAGGGAAAACCGAGACAACAAAATTGATCATGCAGTATCTTACATTTGTTGGAGGTCGAGCATCAGGCAATGACAGAACTGTTGAGCAACAAGTTCTTGAAGTAAGGGTCACTGTCTGTCAGTCCAATTCCATACTGTACCATTTTGGTAAAGATTTATATGTGATCACAATAATTTTACTTTGTTTATTTTTTCTGGAGGTGAAGTTTTATTTAGCTTACGAGTAATTTTTGTTGTGAAGAGGATATGTGAAATATGTTTTGGATGGACGTAGTAAGTCTGATGTTGGAACATTGTTTTTCATTCCAAAAATATAAAATGCACATTTATGTTAAAAATCTAGGTTTTGATATAGTTGCACTGCATTAAGTTTCTATCCTCATCATACAGTAGTATTATTACTCTGTTAGTTATTCCTTATAGTATGAGCACGTTCAATTTTTGCCCCATGCAGTCAAATCCTTTACTGGAAGCATTTGGTAATGCAAGGACTGTTAGAAATGATAATTCAAGGTCGGTAATTTTTTTCTAGAACTTGTTATTATGTACTTTTTTCCAATTATTGTTGCTCTGAGTATCATTTAGCCTAGTTGAAGACGGGCCCTGCTGGTTTGTGAATCTTTACCCTGCTACATCGTTCTAATCTGTCATGAAACCTTGTTAGATTTTCTCCATCATCTACTGTCTTTTTGTTCTTCAAGACAAGGAATTTCATTCTCTTCAATTTCATGCATGAATGAATAGGGACGCAATATTGCTAAATGCCACATCACTAAGTATTTCATAGCAATTATATATTTAGTTATATTGTAAATCATAATGTTGCTTATCTTAAGTTATGATGAAAAATACAGAGTAGAGAAAGAAAAATAGCACACACTAGATTTACGTGGAAAACCCTAATCAGGGAGAAAAAACCACAGGAAGAAGGAATTTTATTATATGATTGATACACAGAATACACAGTGACTGACAGTTTAAATAGAAAAAAAGGAAACCCTAGGGTACAAGTATAAAGACAAAAATGTCCCTAGAGTAAAAAACCCTAATTTCAACACTCCCCCTCAAGTTGGGGCGTAGATGCCAATAAAACCCAACTTGCCTACACACGCGTCAAACAATTGTCTGGGTAGTCCCTTTGTTAGGACATCTGCAATTTGTTAGCTGGAAGGAACATAAGGAACACAGATCTTGCCACCATCAAGTCTCTCCTTGATGAAATGCCGATCAATCTCCACATGTTTTGTTCTGTCATGTTGAACTGGGTTATTTGCTATGCTTATTGCGGCTTTGTTATCACAATAAAGTTTCATTGGACTGGTATGATCTTGGTCAAGGTCTCTTAGAACTTTTTCAAGCCAAATTTCTTCATAGATTCCCAGACTAATGGCCCTGTACTCAGCTTCGGCACTGCTTCTGGCAACAACCCCTTGTTTTTTACTCCTCCATGTGACAAGGTTGCCCCACACAAAGGTACAATACCTTGATGTCGACTTTCTGTCTGCCACAGACCCTGTCCAATCTGCATCTGTGTATGCTTCGATGCATCGCCTTTCAGTTTTCCTGACCATCAAGCCTTTCCCTAGAGAAGTTTTCAGATATCTCAAAATGCACTCTACTGCCCTCATATGTTCTTCGTATGGAGACTACATAAACTAACTTACCATACTCACTGCATATGAAATGTCGGGCCTAGTACGGGAGAGATATATTAATTTCCCAACAAGTCGCTGATATCTTTCTTTGTTAACTGGAACACCTTCACTCATATCACTTAACTTTGCATTCGCTTCTATAGGAGTATCAACAGGTTTGCAGCCTGTCATACCTATTTCCTTAAGCAAGTCCAAAGTATATTTCCGTTAGGAAACTGAAATCCCTTCTCTTGATCGAGCTACCTCCATTCCAAGGAAGTACCTTAGTTTTCCAAGATTCTTGATTTCGAATTTCTCAGCCATCTTTGCCTTTAATCAGTCAATCTTTGAGGTATCATCACCTAAAATGACAATATCATCAACATAAACAATCAAAACAACAATCTTTCTAGATACTGACCTTTTAATGAAGAGAGAGATTTGAATGTCCTTGACTATACCCTTGTGACTTTACAAACAAAGTAAACCTGCCAAATCAGGTCCTTGGGGACGGTTTTAACCCATACAAGGACTTTCTTAGTCTACAAACTCGGTGGTTAAATTGTTTCTCGAATCCCGGGGGAGGACTCATGTAGACTTCTTCCTCCAATTCTTCGTTGAGAAAGGTATTCTTCACATCAAGCTGGTGAAGGGTCAATACTGTATTTAGCTTTGCAACTGGTGAAAAAATCTTGGAATAATCAACCTCGAATGTCTGAGTAAAACCCCTGGCAACCAATCTGGTCTTGTATCTATCAACTGCTCCATCGGGTCTATATTTTACTGGGAACACCCATTTACATCCGACTGCGTTATGACCATTTGGAAGAGTGACTTGGTCCCACGTATGATTTTTCTCGAGTGCCCCCATTTCTTCCATGACTGCGGCTTTCCACTCAGGAATTTCCAGTGCTGTGTGTATACCGGTTGGTATCACCACTGTGTCTAGGTTCGTAGTGAGGGCCTTGAACTCAAGAGACAAGTTACTATAGGACAAGTAACTTTGCAGAGGGTATTTCGTACATGATCTGATACCTTTAGGGCAATCGAGAGGTCAAGAGATGCATCTCTGTCTTTACTTCCTTCGGGTTCCATACTGTATTCACCCTCTTGCTCATACGTTTCATGTTCTGTCATTTTTCCACTTTCAACTGTGTTTTCAGCTGGAATAGGTGACATTTCTTATCCAGATTCAACAATATTCTTTGCTGGAACAAGTGTCTCACAATCATCATTTTCTGCCTCGATGACATCTTTGTTGTTATTGTCTTCCCTAATTTTGCCTTCACCATTTTCAACACAAGCATCAATTTTATCACATTTATTATCATTAGGGATAGAACTATTTATACCTGGAACTGTTCTCCGTTCTGACTCATGGACCGGAGTCGGAGAAATAACAGGCGGCGCCATTTCCTTCCTGAGATTCCTCCTATAGTATGTGATCCATGGGACTTGTTTGGTTGGTAGAATAGATTCATTGGTACTGATGTCAAGGATGGGTTCGGGTTCAGGCAGGACAGCGAGACTCGGACCCCAATTGGTTTCTTCACTAGTATTCTCCCCCTGAAGAGAACCACTGGGAAAGAATGGATGATCTTCGAAGAATGTTACATCCATGGAGACAAAGTATTTTTTGGAAGAGGGATGATAACACTTGTAACCACGTTGATGAAGTGGATGTCCCACAAAGACACATTTCTGAGCCCGAGGAGTAAACTTGGTTTGGTTAGGGCCATAAGTATGGACAAACACAACACAGCCAAAGACACGGAGGGGTACATCAGAAAGAAGTCGGACATTTGGGTATGACTCTTTGAAGGAATCTAAGGGGGTTTGAAACTTTAAAACCCGGGACGACATTCGATTTATCAGATGGGCTGCTGTCAAGACAGTATCACCCCATAAATAGGAAGGAAGGGAAGTTAACAACATAAGAGACCGAGCAACTTCGACTAGGTGACGGTTTTTCCGTTCGGCCACTCCATTTTGTTGAGGGATGTTCGCACAGGAACTCTGATAGACTATTCCTTTCGAGATTAGGAACTCTCTTAAGGAATTATTAAGGTATCCCCTACCATTATCACTCCAGAGAATAACGATTTTGGCATTAAACTGGGTTTTTATAGAGTTATAGAATTGTTGAAAGATCGATGTAACTTCGGATTTGTTGGTCAGAAGGAAAACCCATGTTAACCTAGTATGATCGTCAATAAAGGTTACAAACCATCGCTTTCCAGTGATGGTAGTAACAGGTGTTGGACCCCAAACATCGCATGGAACAAGGTGAATGGTTTCGATGGCTTATAAGGTTGAGACTTGAAAGAAACACGTGGCTGTTTGGCTTGGACACACACATCACATTTTAACTTAGAAATATTAATATTATGGAAAAGATGAGGAAATAAATAATTCATATACTGAAAGTTAGGGTGTCCAAGGCGATAGTGCCACAACATATAATCAGTTTCAGAAACAGAAAAATGAGATGAAAGCAAACTAGTCCTATCACATATCCTAAATGAGGCTTCTTCAGTGGAAATAGAGTCTTCTGTCATGCCGGACAGTGCCAATCGTCATCCTTGAGTTCAGATCCTGAAAAACAACAGCATCAGGTGAGAAGATAACACGACATTTCAAATCCCTTATAATTTTACTAACAGATAAAAGATTGTAAGAAATTTTTGGCACGTGTAACACATCTTGGAGAACTAAACCCTCAAAGGGTGACACCCGTCCTTTTCCAGCAACCGGGGCAAAGGGATCCATCAACAATCCTGATCCTTTCATTTCTAGCACTTGGTTGATAGGTGAGAAATTGGTCTGAGGAACCAATCAAGTGGTCTGTGGCCCCTGAATCTAAAATCTATGATTTATTACCAGTTATACTAACAAAGCCAAAGGAATGAGAAATACCTGATTGAGTGATTGCACTGACTCCTACTGGACCAGTAGTATTCTGACTGTTTTCCTGATTCTGAGGCTGTGTCTCCCCCGTTACCGATTCACTTACCAGTGCTCGGCCTGACTGTCATTTTTTACCATTTGGTGGACGACCATGTAATTTCCAACAATGATCTTTCGTGTGCCAGGGTTTCTTGCAATGTTCACAAACTGGTGGCGGCTTACTGTTCTGTTTATCAGGGCCTGAAGTTTTGAAAGCAGCTGAATCTATTGGGGTCACAATAGTATTATTCATTGCCCTAGGCCTTTCTTCCTCAAGACGTACTTCAGAACAGACCTCCATTAGGGACGGTATCGGATGGGTTCCCAATATACGATTGTGTACTGCATCAAACTTAGAATTCAGTCCGGCAAGGAAGTCGTATACACGATCGGTTTCCTCAGATTGATAGTGCAAAACTCCTCCACAAGGACAATTCCAAATCATCTAATGACACAAGTCCATCTCTTGCCAAAGAAGTGACAATTTATTGAAGCTGTAACATCCATTGCCCCCTGCTTACACTCGTGGACTTCTTACGTAAAGTATATAAACGCGAAGCGTTCTGTCTCCTTGAGTAAAGTTTTTGGACTGCCTCCCAAATATCTTGGGTTGTGGCCGCATATAATAGAGGTTTTCCAATTTGGGGTTCCATACTTCCTACCAGAATAGATCTCAGCAAAGAATTCTTCCCTTTCCAAATTTGTTCTTGGGGATCTCCTGGCCTTGGTTTCGGTATTTCTCTTGTCAGATACCCAAATTTGTGACGACCCTCAAGGGCCATTTTAATAGATTTGGACCAGGAAAAATAATTTTCACCATTTAACTTTTCTCCTATAATAAAGCTAGAAGAATTGCCTATGACTCCAGAGAATAAATTTGAAGAGTACGTAGGGAAAGAAGTTACTGAATTTCCAGGGTAAATCGGTTGATTCTGATTCAGATCTGACTGGACATTGGATACCAATCCCAATGCTTCTCCAATTGCAGCCATTTGTTGTTGGAACATCTTATTCTGCCTCTTAATCTGTAGTTGCAACTGAGTAAACCGGTCTTGGATTATAGTCCTCTGATCTCGACGGTGGGACGATGAATCTCTTCCAAATCCACCAATGATAGGTGATGACTGCCCCAAACTACTATTTGCATCCGGCTGGAAATCTCTGCCTGTACCTGCTTGAGGGATTGGCTGAAACCTACATGCCGAACTTGATGGGTCGATCCGCACAGAAGAGAAACTGCCAGGCTTGACTGGAAGAACAGCGTTACTTGGCTGGAAGTTCTGCAGAAGATCGCTGGTCGGTTGGAAGTTAGACTGGTTTGGTAGAAAGTCGCGGGTAGGCTGGGTCGACTTCATCTCGTGCAGTTCGGCGGCGGTCGACTGCGTCCCCTGAAGCGCGTCGACGGACAGATCTGGAGTGCGGCGCGGCACAGAAGCTATCGACCGGGTCTGCGGAGCTTCGAACTGGAGTTCGGTAGAAAATCGCGAAATCGGACAGACTGGGATGGTTGGATCTATTTGCCGACTGGTCGGATCTTTGAAAGTAGGGAAGAAGATCTTGGAAATATGGTCAATGGCATTTTGGATAATAGTGGCTATTTCTGTGCCAATGGTTTGAGATTCTCCTATTGGGTTTTCCTCAGTTGTGGCCAGGGTTTCGTCTCCATGCTCTAATACCATGATGAAAAATACAGAGTAGAGAAAGAAAAATAGCACACACTAGATTTACGTGGAAAACCCTAATCAGGGAGAAAAAACCATGAGAAGAAGGAATTTATTATATGACTGATACACAGAATACACAGTGACTGCCAGTTTAAATAGAAAAAAGGGAAACCCTAGGGTACAAGTATAAAGACAAAAATGCCCCTAGAGTAAAAAACCCTAATTTCAACAAGTTGTTATATCTAATACTTTTTCTTATTTCTTTTGACAATATATTGCCTTCACTGTCCTGGTGTTTGTTTCTGTTGATTGAAGGCTAACTTTGGATAAAAACTATAATCTTGAAAGATGGGTACATTTGCTCACCTCAAGTTATTTTGGAAAAAGCATATGGTATAGACCCCAATCTTAGTGAACATAATAGCTCGAATTCATGGATAATGCAAATGATCAGAGTCTATCTTTGCAATTATTGTTAGTCTGTCTGTACTGTAATGATGCTATATGTCGATGTGTGTATTTAATTCAACTCAAGATGTTGTTACTTATGGGATTGTTTTGTTCTTTTCTGATTGCAGTCGCTTTGGAAAGTTTGTTGAAATTCAATTTGATACCAATGGTAGAATATCGGGTGCTGCAATTAGAACTTATCTTCTAGAACGTTCTCGTGTTGTACAAATCACGAACCCTGAGAGGAACTATCATTGTTTTTATCAGCTATGTGCATCTGGAAGGGTAACACCTTTCACATTTGCCTTACATCTTACATCTCTTATTATTCTGTTGATTTTAATGTCCGTGCTATTATATATATTTTTTCTTAATGTGACTATTGTATTGACATCATTTCATGCTTTTGATGTTTAGTATGCTCTTCAAGAAGTATATATGTATTTTTTTTTTTTTATAACACTATAATGGTAAAAAAAAAGAAAGTAGTTAAAAGAGAATTTCTAAAATAGATATAAACAATTTTTTTTTTTTTTTGGTGTATTCATGTCTAGGATGCAGAGAAGTACAAGTTAGACCACCCAAGTCATTTTCGCTACTTAAATCAAAGCAAGACGTATGAATTAGATGGAGTGAGCAATGCTGAAGAGTATATTAGGACAAGGAGGGCAATGGACATAGTTGGTATAAGCCATGAGGATCAGGTTTGAGAGTGATATATCAATGAGTTTTCCTAGTCTTTTTACGGTAGATCTTACATGGCACAATCACTTGATGTATTCTGGTTTTATCATCTTATCAGGAAGCTATCTTTCGTACCTTGGCTGCGATTTTGCATCTGGGGAATGTTGAGTTTTCTCCCGGAAAAGAACACGACTCTTCAGTCTTGAAGGATGAAAAGTCTACCATTCATTTAGGGGTGGCTTCTAATCTTCTCATGTAGGTGATTATGGGTAGCCCGAAAAATGCTTTCCACACTTACCATGTTACGATATTTTAAATCGAATTGGTAGTTATTTTGGTGTATCTCTTTTTTTTTTTCTCTCCATAAATATAATATAATTTTTTAAATAAATACATAAAAGAAGTCTTTAATTTCTTGGTGTTCTTTTTGAGTGAATACCTACGCATGGTGCAAGGGGACATATGTCATCCTTGCCCTTAGGTTGTTCCCTTTTTCTCTTCGCATTGCATTCTCGGGTTTCTGTTATGGAAAGAAAAATATACGCATGGTGGAAAATATGTAGTCACGGTTTCAACTCTTCTTCTGATAACTACCCCTTATTTTTTATAATCTACAACTTGAGTTCCTGTGTTTTTTTTTTCTTTTGTGTTTTAGCTTTTGGTTGGTCTTGATTTTTTGTGGTTTCTTTTGTCTGTTTTTAACCTTGGGCAAAGATGGTCATGAACTGCTTTGATTGGGAATGTAATTTCCACTTTTTGAATAGTCTTGTAGACAACCGTCTAAAAGAAAGTAGCGTATATTAGGCAAAAGGATCTTTGACACCTCAATTGCCACGCCCTTTCACACATGCAAATGAAATCTATTTAGCCATTGCTTTGTTTAGGTTCATCAAGAAATTATTGTTTAAACAGAGCCTAGAACAAGCCCACCTTTGAAAGCAAGTGTAAATTGTGTCATAGTCATCATCGGTGTCAAATTAACTTGGTTTCCATCGTAATTTGACATCACATAACCTTCATTTAAGAACTGAGTGTGAAAGTGACGAGATGTAATACTAACCCTTATATATGCTCTATGTTATCCTGATCTCAAATGATGTAGTCAAAATAAGTCAGACTACACACTACGTAGAGATGAAAAACCCAACAACGTCTTGTGTCAGACAACATGGATGATGTAGTTAGAAGACACAACAATAACGTCTGAGTTAGTTATGTTAGACTACAACTAAACTCAAGAGATTAATTTGATGAATTAGAGTATATTTAATGCTATGTAGATATTCTTAATGCTCCCCTCCCTCCTGAGTCCAAATATTAGTGATTCATAAAGCTATGAACTATTAATATCAATTGGGGAGGAAATGATGTCACTAGGATTCAATTTACTACCTTGTAATCTTATACCATATTTAAGTAATTCTAAACTTCAAAACTTAGAGTAGGATGGATTTAATATTTTCTTACATAATCTTCACAAGTCATACTATAAAATAATGTGAAGGCTTATTTATTATTATTAATTGATAGAGAAAGGTTAAGCTACAAGTTTGTTCTTGAACTTTTAGGGTGGTGTCCAATATGTTCCTAAACTTTAAAAGAGTTCAATAAATCTCTAAACTTTCAAATTTGTATCGAATGTCTCTGAATTTTACAAGTTTTTAATAGGTTCCTAAACTTTCAAATCAATATTTAATAAATTTATAGCATATTCGATATATATATATATATATATATTTTAAAATTATCGAGTTGAATTTTGTGTCTAATAGGAACCTAACTTTCTATTTGGTATATAATAGATCTTTAAAATTCTAAAAATGTCAAATAGGTCAAGGACTAGTGGGACAAAAAAATATTGAAAATTCTAGGTACTATAAGACACTAAATTGGAAGTTTAGGGACTTATTAAACACTTAGGGGCCTATTAGGCACAAAATTGAAAACTCAGAGATATATGAGATGCAAACTTGAAAGGTCAAGAACTTAGCTCATCATTGAACCAAAGAGATACCATAACATCGGGCATGTATGCAATACATTTGGCCAGACTCTAATCCCAAGCCACTCTTTCTTTTTCCTACTATCCTTCCCATAACTTAATTCTCAAAAGCACTATGCTTGTCCTAGTCCCAATGTGTGTATTCTGTACTTGTGGTGTGGGAGCTAAGGTCTAAAATTGGAAAATCACGTTGGTTTGCTACTCCACGAGCCTACTTGCTTTTAATTTCTCGATTCCTTGCGCCTGCTTCTTCCAAACATCACCACCAACTTAACTATTGCCATTGCAACCCATTAGCTTTTTGCGCAACCCAAATCCTACTCATCCTTCCAGGTGCTTCAATTTTTGCCATTTTATTTTACAAATGATGAAGCTTTTATTGTTGTGATTAATTGCATGTCTGTATTACGAGTGTTTCTCCAATCACTTTTAGGACTTGCATCAATGAATAGTGTACTACAATCTGTTGTTCCTTTTAAGAATTTTCTGATAACATGAATGACCAATCAACTCACATTGATGTTCACTTTCCATCTTGATGTACTTTCTTTGCCAATCGCTAAATATGCATTCTCACAATTAGGTGTGATTCCAACCTCTTGGTCTCAGCCCTTTGTACTCGCTCAATTCAAACTCGTGAAGGAATTATTGTCAAAGCGCTAGATTGTGAAGGTGCTGTTGCTAGTCGGGATGCATTGGCAAAGACTGTTTATGCTCGTCTGTTTGATTGGTGATGGTCACTGGAACTTCAAATTTTTTGACTTACATTATGGCCACATCACATATTTTTCATGTGTTGTCGTTTCTTTCAGGCTTGTTGATAAGATTAACCGGTCTGTTGGGCAAGATTTGAATTCTCAATTTCAAATTGGGTTACTGGACATTTACGGTTTCGAATGCTTCAAGGACAACAGGTAATCTCCTTCCTCTCAACCTTATTTCTTTACATTTGGAGTTGCATTGTCAGCCTTATGATTTATTTGAAAGTACTGATTTCGTAATGCATTGAATTTGAAATGTAGCAGTTCAATTGTCTCGAGCATTATAAATTCTCATTAGAGCTTAATCGTATTTGCTTTTAGCTTATAATATTTTGTTAGATTCAAATCTCATCGAGTAGGGTATATTGACATTTTAACATTGAGAAGGTTTTTGGCTTGACTAGCTACATTCTCTGCTCTTAATTTGTTTATCTTATTTTATTGAGTGG
Source organism: Benincasa hispida (assembly GCF_009727055.1). NCBI lineage: Eukaryota > Viridiplantae > Streptophyta > Magnoliopsida > Cucurbitales > Cucurbitaceae > Benincasa > Benincasa hispida. The sequence goes on from NC_052352.1 coordinate 37,880,488, forward strand.
TATCTTCTACAATTGTAATATATCTAAGTACTGGCATTTGTTTTGTTTTTGTTGTGGAGCTTCTTGATTAAGATTTAGATTTGTATAGTATGATATTGTCAGTGGAAAATGGTGTGAAATATGTTGAGTCGTAGACTTTAGGGAATCTTGGATGAAATAAAGCAATCCTGCTATTTGTGGCTCTGAACGTGGAATTGATATTTATTCCTTTTGATGGGGAACTGAGAATAACTTTTATCAGTTAAGAGCCAAACTTTACAAAAAAGGAGAAATGAGATTGATATTGAAGCTATGAAAAAACATCTGGTATTGTTGGGACTTATATATGTCATTTTGAGGTAGAAACTTAGGCTTATTTGCCTTAGGTTATTGTGATTGATTTGTACCTGGGCATTTTAAGTAGCCTATTGTAGTTCATTTTTCCTTTTTAGAAAGGCTTTTTTGTTGGGTTTGTTGTCTTTATTCTTCAAGTATAGATCTCGAAGTGTTAGATGATATATAATTAAATTTACCTTAACTTATTAGCTTAAGTTTGTGGGTCAATTGGTGATTCAAGATGGTATCAAAGCAAGTGGTTTAGGAAGGTCCTATGTTCAAGCCTCTGCAATGTTGTCTCCCCAATTAATATTCCACTATTGGGCCTTCATATTTCAAGCCCACAAGTGATGGAGAGATGATATATAATTAAATTTACCTTCACGCATTAGCTTAAGCTTGTGGGTCAATTGGTGATTTAAGATTAAGTTTATTTACCGTGCACAACAAATTATATATCTTTAAATACTTGTAGATGGCAATAGATATAGATTTTATCTTGGGTCTTGATGGTAAGTAATCAGTGAGTTTTTCAAAATGTATAATTTTTTGAAGTGGTGAAGTGAAAGTAGACATATGGTGGTCTCTGTAGTTCTATATTATTTCTACAAATGGATGGAAGTTGCTTTTACTTATCTTCAAGAACGTAATAGTAATAGAATGTTTCTCGAGTATTTTCCAGCATGAGAGATCTCGATGCTTGAAGAAATTCTTGTCTTGTTCCCACCTTTGTAATTGAAACTTCACTGTTTATCTGCTATAACTTCGTATTGCTTCTTTTTCGTTTGAATCTAATATTCGTCATGCATCCTTTTAGCTTAGAAAAAGAAATTTTCTAGTTTTCTCACAGTATCAAGTGTCTATCGAACTTGACTACTCAAAATGAATTGTTTTTGTGATCACAAATGATCTTTTGATTTGAATCTTGGCGTACCATCATTGTTGTTCATTGTTTCATTAACACATTCAATTTATACAGTTTTGAGCAGTTTTGCATCAATTTTGCAAATGAAAAGCTTCAGCAACATTTTAATGAGGTGTGCAGCTTTGTAATTTTTATTGTATTTTACTTATGAGGGACTTGTATTTAATCTTTTCTACTTTTTTCAGCATGTCTTTAAGATGGAACAGGAGGAGTATAGCAAAGAGGAAATAAATTGGAGCTACATTGAATTCATTGACAATCAGGATGTGTTGGATTTGATCGAGAAGGTTTTATCCTGTTTTCCTTTGATGCCTATTTTCCTGTTTGGGGGGTGATATCTAGGTTATTTAACTTCAAAAACTTTAGTGTGAGTTTACTTTTTGAGATTTCTTCCTTGGTTGAGGATGGAAACCATGTTCATAACTACGGTTGTGAGAACTGAGAAGTGACATTAAGAACGATGGTGCTCTTGACTTATATTTATCCTAGGGGCAATTGCATATATGGAAATATTACACAAAATAGTAGCACAATCTAGCCCAATCTAAAAGTATTTGCAAATATGACATGATTTGACTTTATCTGTATCTATAACTAATAAAGGTATATAAATGATGGACACAGTCAAATATCTTTCCACAGCCTCAAAGAATAAAGAGGTTTCCTGCCCGCCTGGGCCCACCTCCACCCCGCCGCCCCTCCCCCCCCCACGGGTCACCTTCTCTTCTCCGACAGCACTATGGTCATCATTCTATTCCGTGTTCCATTACTCCTTTATCAAATCTATAAAATGGAAATCCAAAGTTGCAAAGTGAATGGTTCTTTCTTCTGCATATGGTTGGATGAAGGAAACTTGTTTGTGGAAGATGTGGAGTTCAACAAGGTTTTTCCTTTGGCAAAGGCTCACCTAAAATGGTTTGTGGATCAGATTTCGGAATTACTTCAAGGGCAAGTCAATAACTTCTTTATTCGAAAAGCTAAAGGATGACGTGGGAGTTGTAAAACTATCAAAATTTAAAGGTATCTCAAGGTGGGTGATGAGATGTGTTGTTTGGCCTACTTCCGGTGGTCGGTCATTTATTCATGTGTCAATGGGTCTACCGCTTCGGGGTTGGAGGTTGTTCTCTGGTATGCTGAAAGGTTTTTTAACCACATCAGAAGGCGAAATGGTTTCTCCTCTTTAGTTGCCCTTGTTTGTCTTTACATTTTTGTTTCCATGTGTCCTCGAGCACTAGTCTCTTTTCATTCCCATAAGTTATCTTTCTTTCTTTCTTTCTTTTTTTTTTTTTTTTAAAAAACCAAATTGTCTATCAATGATAGATAAAAAGATTGTTTGTTAGTGATAGAAGTACATCAATGATAGACTATTAAAATGGTTGATCAGTGATAGATACCGATAGATTATATAGATGGTATATCGACGATAGATCTGAACATTTAACAAGTTGTCATATTTGTAAATTATTTATTTGTATGACATATTTGTGAATATGTCAACCATTTTTTCTAAGCATTACAATTATTCTTTATCTTATCCACATTTTCATGATCAAAGACTACTTATTGCACTTCTGGTAGTTAGCTCGTGGATGTGTTGCCAAATTGTTGGCTAATTTCCATGTTGATTTAAATCAATATATTTAGTTTAGAGAATCCCTCTCTCTCCCTCTTTCACACAGACGCATACATAAACCCATATTTCCAAGCCCGTGTTAATTGTTTGGGTTTTTTTTTTCCCACTTGCCTATTAACTTATCTCTATGACTTGCAGAAACCTATTGGGATCATTGGTTTGCTGGATGAGGCTTGGTACAGTCTGAGTTATTCCATATCAATTGGTGCGTGTTAGCTATAAGTTACTCTGCTGCACCATATCCTTATCCCTCATTTTTCTTTCCTTGCAGTATGTTCCCAAGATCAACTCATGAAACATTCTCAACCAAATTATTTCAGAATTTTCGTACTCATCCGAGGTTGGAAAGAACAAAATTTTCAGAAACAGATTTCACCCTTTCCCATTATGCTGGAAAGGTGTGTAGTATTTTAATGCAGATGTTTGATCTTATTGTTTGAAATAAATACTATTTACTTCATTTAGCTAAGGTTGCTGTCTTTTCCTCTTTCTGCAGGTCACTTATCATACGGATACCTTTTTAGATAAAAATCGTGATTATGTTGTGGTAGAGCATTGCAATCTATTGGCTTCTTCTAGATGCAATTTTGTTGCTGGCCTTTTCTCTTCCTTACCAGAGGAATCTTCAAGATCATCATATAAATTTTCTTCCGTAGCCTCAAGATTTAAGGTGAGACTCTGAAAAGTATTTTCAATCTATATACCGTGTACCAATTCTCAGTGTTCATAGTGTTGGTAGGTTGAAGCTTTGCTAATGATAATTTGGAGGTATTATATAGGAAAATATTTGTAGTTCTTCCAGGAAAGAGTTTGAAGACGTTTGGATAGTAACCCTTTGCGTGTTTGGATTTATTCAATAGCGTTATTATTTGTCCAAGTTGAGGACAAGAAAACAATGGTGTTCTGGATGAAAGGCGTGTTTTACTATAACTACAATGGTGTACTATTTGGATAGCTTTTTCTTTGAGTACAATTACTTAGATTTTTGTGCCTTTTTATTTAAAGAGCGATGCTCACAAGTCACGACAATGCTATATCTACTCAATAATTTTATTTGTTCTTTTTGCCACCTAATGTTCTGATCTACATTTTCCAAATTGTGGTGCTAATAGCAACAACTTCAAGCACTCATGGAGACACTGAATTCTACTGAGCCCCATTATGTACGCTGTGTGAAGCCAAACTCTCTTAATAGGCCTCAGAAGTTTGAGAACCTAAGCATTCTGCATCAATTACGTTGTGGGGTCAGTTTTCTGGAAATTTGATATCTTTTCTTTTGTCGGAACTTTCAACATGCAGATAGATACGTGATTAACCTTCCTATGCTAACTTGAGTTGCATTTTTGTAACCTATTGGCTGTTTACTTGGTGAGGTTGATTTTAGTTTCCAACTAATGATTTATACATTAAAATGGGATTTTGTTGTTTCCCTGTTTGAACTATGTACGCTTTTGTAAGAATAATTAGATCGTTTTAGGTTTTTGAGTTGCAAGTTCAGTTCACTGATTTATTTTTCTTTTTCTTTTTAATTTTTTGAAATGGAAGCAAAACTTTTCACTGATGAAATGAAAAGAGGCTAATGCTCACTTATTTATTCTTCAAGCTTATAAGACTTTTGAAAGTGGATCATAAGAAACACATCAAGTGTTTTAGGATTGAGCAGGTATATCTAAGGCTTATGATGTTGCATTTGAGTTATTTCTTCACTGCATTAACTCAAACTCATGTTGATGGTAAAAAGTTTGCATTTTTTTTTGGGAAGGAAACAACTTTTCATTGAATTAATGAGTTTGCATTAGTCTCTTTTCATAAATATAATGAAAAGAAAACAAGTCAAGTTTGCATTTTGCACTTGAGTTGTTTCTTCGCTGCATTGACGGAAACTCATATTGACGGCAAAAGGTTTGCATGGGTAAAATGGGTGGCAAAGGTGCACTAGCTTTGCGAAGATCCTGATGTAGGGTTCTTCTTGGGATTTCCCTTAATTGTTTAAAAGGGTTAAAGTCTCCTGTTTTTAAGTTTGATATTTGGGCGGGTTAGGTTATTTTTAAGTTTTAGTTGAATAGTTTTACCTTTAAAGCAAGTTGACGGTCCTTTATCCAGCTCATTTAAGAAGGCTTCTGTATTCAGTTTAGTTTTAATTTTAATGAGATCATTCTTCATGATTCTCCAAGACATTGAGTTTTTCTCAGATCCCCTTTTATCTTTTTAACTACCATGAAATTAAGAAAAATACAAAAGGGTGTAAATATGAATTTCATCTAAACCAAGACCAGAAAAGATTTGAAAAATCTTTCCAATTGGTCATGATGAGGGAATTTCTTATTTTTTTTTTTTTTGAAACGGAGACAAGACTTTATTCATTGAATTAATTAAAGGAGTCTAATGCTCAAATTACAACGAAACAAACAAAGAAATGAGAAAATACAATATTGAAATTGGACCAAACAAGGAAAAAAGAAAGACAAAGGATAACAACCCTTAAGACAACACCCAAAGAATAAAATATGGAACTGCCAAACTACTAGCAAAGTACAAGACTTGAGGCTTGAACAGGAGGCAAAGGACAAAACCACCCACGATAACATAATCTGTTTTAAAACCTCCTGAGTTGCTTTCTCTCTGCTGTGCCGGTCCATTGAGAAATACCTTTCAAGAGGAGAAACAAATGCGCAAGGTGCAACCAATCAAATATAGTTCCATATGCTCTGCGGCTGTTTGAGTTCAAAGCAATCCCTTGGAGAACTCTCAACAACCCAATCAATCAGGCTGACAAACACGTTCAAAAGTTTGTACTGTCCTTCTAATAGAGAATAAAACTTGGAGCATCTTCCAAGATTCAAATAAAATTTAAAACAAACATAAAACCTCCACTAGCTAGAAAGACCTCCAAAATCTCTTGTGCTTCACGGCAGAAACTTTAAAGAGGAAAAGACAAAAATAGCAACTCCAAAATCTCACAAACAGAAAAGGAAAAGACAAAACTTTAAAGGGAGTTTCTTATTTTGAAATCCTTTTTGAAGTGTCTTATAAAGAAAAGGTCATGATGATAAGGGAATAGTCTATAAACACTTTAGAGAGGTAACTCGTAACTGTGAAAGTTTCCTTTGAGAACGACACTGATGTATTTTAATCAATGATTCTTTATTTTCTGTCTTTTAGTTAAGTGCAGCAACCAATTCTTTAGGTTTTTGTCTTTAGATACCAGATTCTTTAAATGTTGACTTTTGTAATCTTGTTTCGTGAAAAGTTACTGTTGGTAACTTCTTAGCATTAGGCTGTACAGATTTTAGTATTTAAACTGAACTCTCCCTTCATTTCAATACAATTTTTCAGAAATATTATTCAGAAACTCTCTCTCTCTCTCTCTCTCTCTCTCTCTCTCAAACTTGTTTTATCAGACACTTTGTTGATCGAGTGGATCATTTTTGTTTGATCATTCTTGTCCCAATCCACTGAATACACATCTCTCTCTCTCAAATTATCCGAGCTGCTAAAATTTAAGAAGTTGAAATCTACGTACTTGGCTGGTAGAGATATATGTCAACATAAGTTTTGATTTACTAGACGTGAGAGAAGCTTTGATCAATAATGCCTGTGGGGTGGGAAAAGGCTACTGGATGTTGTGCTTGGGCCATTCATTTATTCAAAATTATATTTATATGTTTAAATAATATTTTTGTTTTAGTGGGAAGCTTATTAAGAGATTTGTGCATTTTATAGTGTCTGAAATAGTTTACTAGCAGTGTTGAACAGTCTTCAAGAAAGTAGCTTAGAAATCAAATACCAACATCATTTCTATATGCATATTATTTACCATGTGCAGTTGTTCTGGAGACACTAACAAAATATCTTTCCAGGATAATTTGTCGGTTGTGAGTACAAAGATAGAAATAGCAGAGATTGTGAAATGTGATAATGATTAAGAAAATTCTATTATGTAGACATGAACATTGACTTTTTCTATTTGGATCGTTTTCTTTTCTTTTTCTTTTTCTTTTTTTTGAAAGGATACAAAACTTCATTGAAAAAATGAAAAGAGACTAATCCTCAAAATACAAGGAATTTGGGTTCTTTTCTTGATTTGTAGATTTTCTATTTCTGTGTTCTATACATACATGCAGTTTGTTATTTGAGTCAAGTGCAATAATAGCATGTAGTCCTTGTTTTAGTCATATAGGATGCAATGTAATATATATATTTTTTAACTTGTTGAGTGAAGGGTGTTTTGGAGGCTGTTCGAATAAGTCTAGCAGGTTATCCCACCAGAAGAACTTATGCAGAGTTTATTGACCGTTTTGGTTTGTTGGCACCTGATTTATTGGATGGAAGGTTTGTTTTATTTGTATATTCTCTATTTTGATATATTTTGGTCCTATTCTTTTTATAATTATTTTGGTTTTTCTGCTTTCTGTTTCAAAAAAACAAAAACTTGTAATAATTTTTGGTTTTCTATTTGTAAGAACAAAAGAAACAAAACAAAAAAATTCATCTTGTAACTATGGTTCTCCCTCTCCCAACCCTCTCTCTCTTGTCCCATCCGCATTTGCTAACCCTAACTTTTTGACCTAACCCCAACAGCTACCGCCACCGGTCGTACTTTGCTGCCTTTCGTACGCCGGCTCCCTGTCAATTCCAATGTCGGCTCGTTGGTCCTTTTTGCTGATTTTCGTACATCGGCTCCACTCTCTAGTTTTTTAGCTTCTCTTCTTCTATCTCTCATTGTCTTCCTAGCCCTTCCTTGATCATCGGTTTCCCAACCCTCGTTGCGCTGTCCTTTCTTGCTGTAGCCTAACTCGCTATGCTCTGCCATTTTTACTTTGTTTTTCATTTTTTTTTTGGGTTTTTAGTTTTTCCACTGTTCTGCAGTTGTTTCGTGAGTTATTTTTCAAATCTTAGCTTTGCCACCATGAATTTGAAAAGTTGTTGCGGTCTCAACATCTACTACGATATTTGAGGTGCTAATGATCTGTTTTATATGGAAGAGATGGGACAACCAATAAGTTCCTATTTTAGCTTCTCGTTTTTGTTGACTTGAAGGTGCTATGGTTGAATGACTTCAGCTTTCAATTCGTTTTTTCTTTCAGAAGAAACTTAAGGATGATTTCGGTGTCATTCACTTATCTAAATTTAGATCATCTTTTGGATTCACCCATCTTCCCTTCTCGTAAAGTTTTAAGGAGTTGATGCAACTTGTTTTGTCAATTAGAGTTGAATTTTTGTTTCTAATAGAAATTGTCGAAGAAATTTCTTTGGTTTGCTCTTTAATGGGTGGCTTGGCTGGTTTCTTGTTTGCCGTTTTTGGAAGCTTTAAGTGGCGGCAGTTTAATTTTTCTTGTTGGGCTTTGTGTCATGCTCCTGTTGGAAGATTTTAAAGCATTGTGAGATTGTTTCTTTTCAAGTTTCTTGGTACTGGTTCATCAAAGGCTTCTTTCATTGGTCCTTAGTTCGTGCATCGTTGAAGAGTTTTCAGTCTACTCAGTCCACTCTTTGTTGGTTGGTGGTTGTTTTTTGGATTCCTTTGGTAGCTTGGTAGTACCCTTTGTTTTTCTACAGCTGAAGGCGAATTGTCGGTCGTAGTTGTTTGAAAGGTTATGTCTATTTGCTTGTATTTGTTTTTCGTTTTTTTCTCTCCTTGCAAGAGTTTGTATCTCCTAAACTTTTGGTCTTTTTCATTGCATCAATGAGTCGTTTATTGTTTAAAAAAACAAAAGAATCAAACATGTTTGTTTGTTTGTTCTTTGGATTATAATCAATTTTAGTTCAAGTAAAAAAGACTAAAAGAGAAAATATAGAAAGATTAATAAATATATAGAGAGCATAAACGAGAAGCTGCAAATAGAATTTTTTTAGTGAGGATTAGAATTTAGAGAGCGAGAGATGTGTTATATAGAAATTAGCTAGAGAGAGAATGGAGAGAAAGGAATGTGTTATAGTTAGATTAATTAGAGAGAGAGAGAGCGTATTTCTAATAAAGATTTGCTTTATTGGTCTTTCTTTAGGTTGCCTTCATCTTTTGTGGACTCTCTCTCTCTCTCTCTTTTTGGGTATGCCCATGTATTTTTTCATAGCTTGGTTGTTCATAAAGAAAAGAAAAAAGGAGCGAGGGGTGCAGATTCCCTTTGCTTATTCAAAAGGCCCTTTTGTTCATTATATATCCAAATCCTCCAAGGGATTGCTAAGATAAAATCTGCCCAAAGAATTTGAACTCTTTCTATCCCCTCAAAAAATTGGCCCACAGGGCGAGGACAATGCCTTTGGTAGCCAAAATAAGATAAAGAACCCACCTGTCTTTTAGGGATCTCACAACTACTAAATAAAGGATCTATACCATCTTAGCTTTTTCCTACATCGAGGTGACCGCGAATCCCAGTTAGGGCTCAATATGGCGACTGTGATTCTTTTGTGCAAAATATATTAACTTCACCATCACACAAAATGTCATTTTTGTAGAAACTTGAATTCCTGTATCTCTTGGAAACCATTACATGGTACATTTTGCGGAAGAGAGTATTGAAAAAAAAAATTTCCTCATTGCAACGGCCTTCAAGCTTGTACGAAGCACAATCCCTTTGGTTGCTTGTTACATGTGAAGTAAGAAGTTAATTGGGTAATTGGTTTATATTCTAGATTAATTCCTCTTTTACCCCCACTTGTAATAGAGCTCTATAAATAGGAGTCTTCCCCTCTTGTATGAGACAATATCATCACTTCAATAAAAGATGCACCAGATTGATTTTTGGAAGATTATTCCTTGAGAATGCTTAGGCTACATCAATTTGGTACCGAAGCAACTGCTTGGGCCAATGATGACGGTCATTGGTGGAAGACTAGAAAACTCTTGGCGATGCTGATTGCGAGATGGAGCTTAGAGTGTTTGCTCATTACCAAACAACCCACGTATATTTAGGCGGAACCCTTTAAAATTCAAGTCAAAAAAGAAGAAAAATTAAAGAATTATCAAGAATGGATTTTTATATCCTAAGAAGAATGTTCAAGGCCGAAAATTACTCTTTTGGTTATGAAACATGACCAAGAAAGGTTGGTTCCTATTCAAGAAAATCAAATAATCAGCTCTATATCTATTATGAGATGGAAACATACTCAAGAATCCAACAAAATGACTACTTTGATCCTATTGCATTTGAGAATGTAAAGAAAATAGCAAAAGAAATCCAATGTTCATTGGGAAAAGTGACCCAAAGTATAAATCAACTATCAAATCATTTGCAAGAATTCAAGAACAGATTGATTTTGTATATTGAAGAAAAGGAATCTCAGTTGGAAACTTTCCAAATAGAGAACCTTGATGACAATTTTGGTGAAAATCTCGTGGAGATTCATGAAATTGACGAAATTGAAGAAAATGGAAACAATTCAAGTAGAGAAAGTACGATTGAAGAAGTATGCCACCATGGGTGAATGGATTCAGAAAACATCAAAGCCCTAATTTCAGTTGATTGCGTGGAACCCATAAGGAAAGAAATTTTAGTACTTCCGACTTGAAGATTGTGCGACTCAGTCTGAAGGAAGATGAAGAAAATGATATTCATGAAGCCAAACCCATGGTTGAAGGTGATGGGAAGTGCCATCAAGACTTTTCCGACGAACTCTATGTCGTGTGCAACCGATTTCAACACACACTGTACAATTACGATTTCTTTAATGAAGAAAATATCTGCCTGGAAGTTGACCTACTCATTGACAGCTACGCAACTCAACCTAGATGAAACCTTGACCTTTTCATATTTTTGGCTCAATGCATCATGTGACCTGGCTTCAATTTCCAAAATTTTGACCCATTCCCTGTATAATCCGGCCCACAAATTTTATCCTAGCATAGACTCACAATTTTTAAACCAATTTGCAGCCCATTTTCTCAACCCAACCTATTTTGACCCTCATAATTGTCTCAAACCTTTGTTTTATAACAATTTCACATGACCCAAATTCTTTTCCACACATTTTCTTGATGGGTTCTTTAATCAGAATATTTTTGTTTAAGGTATAGGAGGTTGGTTTGGCCATATTCTGTTGAATGAGCTTATTTTATTTCTTGATTTTTTTCATTCTTTTCTTTTTAAAACTCGAGGACGAGTTTTATTTTTATGGAGGTAGCATGATTTAAGAAGAATAGGAGTTAATTGGGTAATTGAGTAATATTTTAGGTTAATTCCATTTTTACCCCACTTGTAATAAAACTCTATAAATTGGGGTCTTCTTCTCTTGTATGAGATAATTATTATCACTTCAATAAAAGATGCACAAGATTCATTCTTGGAAGATTATAACTTGCGAATACATAGGCTACATCAACATGTCTCTTGGGTTTTNCTCTTGTTCTCTTTTGGAATATAATCATTTTGTTTCCTACAAAAAAAGGATCTTGAGAAAAATTCCATTGTATATTAAAAAGATGGAATAATGAATTCCAACAAGCCAAAGCATATACAACTGGTACTACCTTTTAGGCTTAAAAATTAACACCTTGATGTCTTTGTCATTCTCTGTTTTCTTTGTGCGGGTTGTTCTCCCTCCCTCCCTCCCTCCCGGTTGTTTTTGTTTTCTGGGTTACATGATAATGTATTCTGCTCAACTTTGTTTTTGTAGCTACGATGAAAGATTGATTACAGAAAAGATTCTACAGAAGTTGAAGCTAAAAAATTTTCAGGTAAAGTTGTCATATGAATCTGTTCTTTTAATCGTTGCCTATATTGAATGAGTGCATGAATGTGGTGTGAATGTGAAGAAGTGATACATCAAGGAATAATTTGGAAAAATTGAAAGTTGAGATTTGTTCTTGTTCCCTGAGTAATCTGAATAAGATTAGTTTAAAATTCAAGTTTAGTCCTCAAATTTTTAGGGTGGTGTCTGATGATATTTATTAAAATCCGTGAACCTATCAGACAAACAATTTGGATTCAAAATGTAGGGATCTAGTAGACATTTATAAAGTTCAAGAACTTATGGACTAAACATGTAATTTAACCAAAAAATTATTATACTATACAGTTTAATGTTTTCTCTTGGATATTTCTGTGTTATAAATGTGCTTTTGATCGTTGTATCCATTTATGTGGCTGATCTGAAGGTTTTACCTTAAACAAACATGCAGCTGTTGAAATGTGTTCCTATTTTGTAAAATATTACTATATTGTAGTTGGGTAGGACCAAGGTGTTTCTTAGGGCTGGTCAAATTGGTATACTGGATGCTCGAAGAGCTGAAGTATTAGACAATGCTGCGAAGTGCATTCAACGCCGATTACGAACATATCATGCGCGCAGGGATTTTCTATTGATGCGTTCTACTGCAATTGCACTCCAAGCATATTGCAGAGGTCAGTGTACTTGTTTCCATTTTCCAATTTATTTATTCTATGAAGATCATATAATCGGCTGGGCTTCTCTACCCTATTCATATGTTTGTGATTCTTAGCATGGTCATCTCAAGTTTAACTGTTTAAGAGAGTAGCATTCATGGAGTTGAATGTCTTGTGTTGCTATAATTGTTTTGCTTGGTGTCATTAGAATAAGTTGAGTTTACCATGTCTGTCTTCAGCACGTAACAATTACCTAGCAATGCATTTGATGACAGTGGACCCCATAGATATCTTATAATTTCTTTTAGTCACTGAAATCTATTCTCCATTCATGCTCTTTCCTTGTGTCATTACCATAATTTTTTCTGGTTAAATGGGTAGCTTTAGACCATCATAAAGTTTAGCATGCCATACTACATAGAATGAAGACGAGAATAGATAACACATGTTTGGGAAAGAAATTAGAGTACTTAATTATAAAGTCAGAAATTTTAAAACAGCTCCGTATGGAGTTTTACTTTTACCACTAGGCCCTACTCAATATATAATCTGTCAGATAATGTTAGATCTACTTGTTAAAATTCATCTGTGACGAATCTTATTTTCTTGTAAAATTTTAATTTTGTTGCAACTCCAGGTTGCTGAGATGAAAAATGATATAAAAGAATGTGTAAAGTGCACATGTTTTAGAATTGAAATGTGGAGTGGCTCCATGAAAAATTTATTGGTTGATCCATTTGAGGCATTTCATTAAATTTGTTTTACTACTTGTAATGTAGGCATTATTCATTAGTTACTTCTACTGAAAATTTTACGTTTAATAGTAATTGTTTAGTGTCTATTTATGGGAAGGGGCAATAATCTGTATCTTTAAATATTTTAAAATTAGCTATGACTTTACCTACAGTAACTTGTATGTTAACATCATAACTAAATAAGCTACTAAAATGGTCGTGATGGGAACATGGATGATATTTGTGAGTTGTTGGACAACTGCGAGATTTTGGTCATGGGCGTTCTAGTGTGCTTAGTGATAATTTTAGATAGATTTTTATTTTCTCATCTTATTCCAAAAAGGACCCAATAATGGGTGAATGTAATACAAAAGTTCTAACTAAAGAAACTAATTATAAAAGGAAATGAAATCTAAAAATTAGTTAAGAGTTGTAAATTACTGATTAAAATGCAACTATATATACAAATCTACACTTCCCTTCAAGCTGGATTGTATATAGAATACAACCCAAGATTGGAATTAAATTCTTCAAAGCTTCTCCTTGATAAAGCTTTGGTGAGAACATTGGCGATTTGATGGCGAGATGGAACATAGTTTAGTTTCACTTTGTTCTTGTTGATCTTTTTAGATATGAAATGTCGATCTATCTCTATGTGTTTCGTTCTGTCATGTATAGGATTCTTTGCTATGCTGATTGCTGTTTGACTACAACAGAGTATTTAGAATGAACTTTGTGTTTTTATCCCTAGTTCTTCCAAAAGCTTATGAATCCACATCCCTTCACAAATTTCCAAAGTTAGAGCTCAATATTCAGCCTCAACACTACCTCTAGCTACAACTGATTGCTTTTTGCTTCTCCAAGTGACTAAGGTGCCCCATATATAAGAGTAATGTCCAGATGTAGATCTTTGATCAGTTAACTCTCCAACCCAACTAGCAGCAGTATAAAGTTCCATCATTCTGTTTGATGACTTTTTAAATAATAGCTCATGACTTGGAGTACCTTTCAAGTATCTTAAAATCCTATTAACTCCCCTAAGATGGTATTCATTTGGACTATTCATGTGCTGATTAACAATACTCACAAAATATGATATGTTTGGTCTTGTATGTGACAAGTAAATTAACTTTCCCAAAAGCTTTTGATACATGCCCTTGTCAATTGGACTAATCCCTTCACTTTGGTCTTGGTCTAAATTTGGATCCATAGTGTTTCAACAGGTCTACATCCAAGATTTCCATTGTCCTTTAACAAGTCCAGAATATATTTTTGTTGAGAAATGAAAATACCACCTTTAGATCTCGCCGCCTCACTTCCTAAAAAATATCTCAGACTTTCCAAATCCTTGATTTCAAATTCAGTTGCAAGCATCTTTTTCAAATTGAGGATCTTTCTTAGATCATTTCCTGTAATGATGATATCATCTACATATACAATCAAGATTGTTGTTTTGTTGTTAGTAGACTTCACTAATAGAGTATGATCAACTTGGCATTGGTGATAACCATTTTTCATCATAACTTTTCAAACCATTCTTCATCATAACTTTGGCAAACCATTTTTCATCATAACTTTGGCAAATTTGTCTGACCAAACATGAGGTGATTGTTTTAATCCATGTAACGACTTTCTCAACTTGTATACTAAGTTTCTGTTAGACTCATTTTCCATTCCAGGAGGAATGTGCATATAAAATTCTTCGAAATCACCATTCTAAAAGACATTTTTAACATCAAGTTGATGAAAGGGCCAATCTTGATTTACTATTAAAGATAAAAGGATACAAATAGTGTTTAATTTTGCAACAGGAACAAAGTCTCTTCATAAGATACCATATGATTGAGTGAAGTCCTTAGCCACAAGTCTTGCTTTAAATCTTTCAACACTACTATCTGACTTGTATTCAACTGTGAAAATCCATTTGCAGCCGACGAGATTCTTTCCAAGAGGAAGCGTTGTGAGAGTCCATGTTTCATTACTTTCAAGAGCTTTAATTTCCTCACGTACTACCTTTTTCCACTTAGGATCCTTTAGAGCATCTTGACTATTGTGTGGAATTTGAATATTGTCCAACTGAGTTACAAAGGTTCTATAAGACAAATGTAATTTCCCACGTCACATATTTTTCAATTGGATGACTCGTTTCATTGCTTTCAAGAGCTTTAATTTCCTTATGTACAACCTTTTTCCACTTAGGATCCTTTAGAGCATCTGGACTATTGTGTGGAAGTTGAATATTATCCAATTGAGTTACAAAGGATTTATAAGACAAATGTAATTTCCCACGTCACATATTTTTGAATTGGATGACTAGTACAGCTTTTCTAACACCTTTTCACCGAGCAATTTGGTCTTGATGTATCATCAAGACATGTTTTCAGAGGTGGAATTGAAGGAAAATGTGTCTGGTTTAGGTGATTGCCATTCAGAGTCTTGCAAGGTAACTCCTCTCCTTCTCGAGTAAACAATAGGAGTTCGACTTTTTGAGACTAAAGGTTCAAAAAATTGTGAGACTTCAGGTTCGGAAACAATAGGTAGGTCCGACACGGAAATAGGTGGCTCATCTAGAGGAGGAGCTAAAACTTCGGGTATGATGTGAGTAGGACATGTGGGACAAGTAGACTCAACTTTCCATGGCTCAAATTCTCTCACATTCTCCCTTTGAATTTGAGACTTGGTGAAAAAAGGTTGGTTTTCAAAGAAGGTAACATCCATAGAAGTGTACATTTTCCTAGTCATGGGAATAGCATTTATACCCCTTTTGATGTGGTGAATAACCTAGAAAAATGCACTTGATGGATTTTGGATAGAACAAAGTAGGAACATCCAAAACATCAAAGAGGTAATTTGTGGAGAAATTTGTAGTTGGTGTTAAAAGATAGAAAATAGAGAACACTAGGTTTACATTGAAAACCCTAGAATAGGGAGAAAAAACCATGATAGGGTCTCTTTTATTATTTTTAACACACAATGAAAGTTACAATAGAAGTCATATTTATAAGCTCTAGCAAGCCCTAAAATAAAAAAGGAAATAAACCTAGGGTAAAGTAAAATACTAAAATACCCTTGGGGCTATAAACTATCAACAAAGCCCCTTATTTCCAACACTGCCCCTCATGTTTAGGTGTAGATGTCAATCAAACCCAACTTGCTAACACGTGTCAAAATTTTTCCTGAGTAACTCTTTGGTGAGAACATCAACAACTTGTTGACTAGATGGAATATGCGGAATACAGATACTGTCATTGTCTAGTTTTCTTTTATAAAGTGTGTGTCAATCTCCACATGTTTCATTCTATCATGTTGTACAAGATTATTGGCTATGCTTATAACTGCTAATAGCTGCTTTATTATCACAATAGGGCTTCATAGGTAGAACACTATCTTCGGGTAGATCAGACAGAACTTTCTTCAACCAGATTTCTTCACAGATTCCCAAACTCATAGCTCTGTATTCAACTTCAACACTTCTTCTAGCAACAACACTTTGATTCTTATTTCTCCAAGTAACTAGGTTACCCCACACAAAAGTACAATATCGAGAGGTAGACTTTTTGTCAATAACTAATCCTGCCTAATTAGAAGAGAGACTAGAAATGCATTTTTCTAATTCACCATTTAGAAATGCATTTTTCACATCAAGTTGATGGAGAGACCAGTCTTTATTAATTGCAATAGAAAGGACCTAGACCGTGTTTAATTTCAGTACAGGGGAGAAAGTCTCAGAATAAACTATCCCATAAGTTTAAGTAAACCCTGTTGCTACAAGTCTGACCTTGTACCTGTCTAGAGTTCATATGATTTATACTTTAGAGTGAACACCCACTTGCACTCAACTGTTTTTTGCCATTTAGGAAGAGCAACAAGGTCCCACGTATTATTCTTTTCAAGAGCACTCATTTCTTCCATGACGACAGTCTTCCACTTAGGAATTTCCACAACCATATGTATGTTCTTCGGTATTGTTACTATATCAAGCCTGACAGCGAACGCCTTGAACCCAGAAGGCAGATTACTGTAAGACATACAACTATACATAGAGTACTTGGTGCAGGATCTGGTGCCCTTTCTTAATGCAATGAGCATGTCAAGAGAGAGATCATAATCCTCTGGTTTGGCTGATTCCTCATTTGTGATGGGATTTTGATTACATTTTCTAGCTTGATGAAGAATCTCACCCTCTTGTGTTTCTATTGAAGTCTTATCATTGCTTGCGACCCTATTATTCTCTGGAACTAACATATCATTCCTGTCATTCTCAGTTAAATCAACAATATCATCCTCAACACACAAGTTAGTATTATCAAGGCCAGCAGTACCTTGAGCTTGCGTTGGTTCAAATTCATGGACCGGAGTCGGCGGAGCAGTAGAGGACATCATTTCCTTTATGACATTTTTTCTATTGTAGGTTGTCCAAGGGACTTGTTTAGTAGGTAGAACGGTGTCATGGGCATTCAGGATGGGTTCAGGAAGGAGTTTAGGAAGGTTAGTAGGGACTGAAGTTGTAGACTACTTAGTCTCTTCACTAGTACTCTCCCCCTGAAGATGACTAACAGGAAAGAAAGGTCTTTTCTTAAGGAATGTTGCATCCATGGAGATGAAGCATTTCCAGGAAGAAGGGTGGAAGCATTTATAACCTCGCTGGTGAAGGGGATATCCAACGAAGACACATTTCTGAGCACCAGGGGTAAACTTAGTTTGTGTTAAAAATAAAAGAGTAAGGAAGAGAATAACAACACAATTACGTGGAAACCCTAGTACAGGGAGAAAAACCACGATAAACACTGATTTTTATTATTAATTCTGATACACAAAGTTCAAGAGAATAGGCCAAATAAATAGACTTGTGGGAAGCCCTAGGATACACACAATTACTAAAATGCCCCTAAGGTTACAAGCTGCTTTTTCGACACTCCCCCTCAAGTTGGGGTGTAAATATCAATAAGACCCAACTTGCTGGCATAGTAATCAAAGCTTTGTTTCAGTAATCCTTTTGTGAGCACATCTGCTATTTGCTGATTTGAGGGAACATAAGGAATGCATATACTTGTTGTCAAGTCTTTCCTTGATGAAGTGTTGGTCGATCTCAACGTGTTTTGTTCTGTCATGCTGAACAGGATTATTTGCAATACTTATTGCTGCCTTATTGTCACAAAACAGTTTCATTGGGTGCTCATTGTCTTGATGAAGATCTGACAACACTTTCATCAACCAGATCTCTTCACATATCCCTAAACTCATGGCTCGTTACTCAACTTCTGCACTACTTCTGGCCACAACTCCCTGTTTCTTGCTCCTCCAGGTCATAAGATTACCCCAAACAAATGTGCAATACCCTGATGTTGATTTTCTATCAACAACAGACCCTGCCCAATCAGAATCAGTGTAGGCTTCAATGTAGCGTTTATCAGACTTCTTGAACATTAACCCCTTACCTGGTGTACCTTTCAGAATATCAAAGGATGCGTTCAACTACTATCATGTGTTTCACAAGAGCCTGCATAAACTGACTGACGAACACTCACTGCATATAAATATCAGGTCTCGTATGAGATAGTATATCAATTTCCAACTAACCGCTGATACCTTTCTTATTGATCGGAACACTGTTAACTAGTATGTTGGAGTTTTGAATTATTCAACTGGGGTGTCAGCAGGTTTTGCACCCAGTCATTCCTATTTCGTTAGAAGATCAATCGTGTATTTCCGTTGGGACACTGAGATTCCGTCCCTAGACCGGGCTACTTCCATTCCGAGAAAGTATTTTTAACTTCCCAAGGTCTTTAATTTCAAACTCTTTGGCCATCTTTGCTTTGAGTTTTCACAATTTCCAACATCATCATCACCGGAGAGCACAATCGTCAACGTACACAATGAGAACTCTACCTTCCCTGAAGTTGACTTCTTTGTAAAAAAGTGTATGATCTGAGTGCCTTGGGTATACCCTTGTCCTTTGACAAAGGTGACAAATCTGTCAAACCAGGCTCTCGGAGATTGTTTCAACCCATATAGCAACTTTCTCAGCCGGCAGGACTTGCGGTTGAACTGATCTTCAAATCTGGGAGGAGGATTCATGTAGACTTCCTCCTCAAGTTCTCATTGAGAAAGCATTCTTTACATCCAGTTGATGCAAAGGCCAATCTTTGTTAACTGCAACTGATAGCAATACTCGGATAGTATTGAGTTTAGCTACGGGAGAGAATGTCTCGGAGTAATCTACTCCAAAGGTTGAGTAAAACCCTTTGGCAACTAACTGGCTTTGTACCGATCAACAATCCCATCTGACTTGTACTTTATAGTGAAAACTCATTTGCACCGAACGCGTCTTGTGCCCTTTAGGTAGGATCACCTGGTCCCATTGTTCATTTTTCTCCAGAGCTCTCATCTCCTCCATAACAACAGCTTTTCCAAACTTCGGTTCCCATTGCTTCCTGGTATGATAGTCGGTATCACCCCTGCATCCTAAACTAGTGGTAAAGGCCCTAAATCAGATGACAGGTTACTGTATGTCATGTAACTATGCATGGGGTACCTTGTACATGACCGAATACCTTTCCTCAGGGCTATTGGAAGATCAAGAGAAGCATCATATTCCTTCAAACTGTCAGAATTTCCATTGTGATCACTAGTCACCTCTTCCTGTTTCTCATCTTCAGAAATCACACCTTTTTCACCAATTATCTTTAGTATCACTCACATTTTCTAGAGCTGTGATCTAAATCGTCATTCACTGTCGTCTTCCCATCTGCTATGTGGTGCTATCAGCACCTTTCCTCCTTTTTCCCTCTTTGCACTCGTTAGTACAACGTATCAATCTCATTAATTTCAGGAATACAATGTACCTGATTTCGGGTTTGACTCATGGACACGGAGCCGGAGATGCAACAGGTGACGCTGCTTCCTTCCTGAGATTCTTCCTACAGTATGTTATCCATGGGACTTGATTGGTAGAAAGGATAGGACCAACATGTCGGAATAGGGCAGACTCCAAGGGAATTGTATATGTGGACCAGTTAGTCTCTTCACTAGAGGTCTCCCCCGAAGATGGCTAATAGGGAAGAAGGGTTGATCTCAGGAAGAATGATATTTTGGAAATGAAATATTTGCAAGAAGATGGATGGTAACATTTATACCCGCGCTGATGGAGTGGATACCCAACAAAGACGCACTTTTGAGCACGGGGGAAATTTCGTGTGGTTTGGACCATGGGAGTGAACAAAGGAAACACAGCCAAAAACTCGAAGTGGTACATCGGAGACCAAATGAGTCGTAGGGTATGACTCTTTTAAACAGTCTAAGGGGTTTTGAAAATTGAGGACCCGGGAAGGCATTCGGTTGATTAAGTGAGCAGCAGTAAGGATGACATCACCCCATAGGTAAGACGGGAGTGATGTGGATAGCTTTAAGGACCTACCAACTTCCACCAAATGACGATTTTTCCTCTCTGCTACCCCATTTTGTTGGGGAGTTTAGGCACACGAACTTTTGTGGATAATCCATTTGGAAGCAAGAAACTCCTGAAAGGAAGCGTTAAAGAATTCCCGCCCATTGTCACTTCTCAAAATACCAATCCTGGCATTAAACTGGGTTTCCACAGTGGCATAAAATTGCTGGAATACAGATAACACCTCAGACTTATCAGTGAAAAGAAAGACCCAAGTAAGCCGATTGTGGTCGTCTATAAAAGTGACAAACCAGCATTTCCCTGTGGAGGTTGTGGTTGGTGAGGGACCTCACTGTGGACTAAGGTGAAGGGTTTGGATGGTTTATAGGGCTGGGAGTGGAAGGAGACACGACTCTGTTTGGCACGAATACACACTTCACACTTTAAAGAAGACACATTAATATTGCGAAATAAATGTTTCATGTACTGAAAATTCGGATGCCCTAAGCGGTAATGCCATAATAGAAAAACATTCTCGGAGGTAGAAAAATTTAAGGAGACAAGGCTAGTCCTATAATCATTCCTAGAGGAAACATCATCAGTTAGGAAGTAGAGTCCCCCATCGTGTTGGGCAGTGCCAATCGTCGTCCCCAAGCTTAGATCCTAAAATAAAACAGAGTTGGGTGAAAAAACTGCTTGACAATTCAAATCTCTTGTAATCTTACTGATGGCTAACAAATTATATGAAATTTTAGGAACATGCGAAACGTCCCGCAAAACCAAACCCTCAAATGGCGATAAATCCCCTTTTCCTGCAACAGGTGTGAACGACCCATTTGCAATCCTAATTCGTTCGTTACCAGCACTTGGATAATATGAGAGAAACTGATCAGAGGTACCAGTAAGATGATCCGTCGCCCCTAAGTTAATAATCCAAGGTTTTTTACCATTCACACTAATAAGACCAAAAGATTGTATGTTGCCTGACTGGGCGATGGTATTGATTCCAACCGTACTCAGGCTGGTCGTACTGTCAACTGAGGGAAACACAGACAGGATATTTGTAGTAGGTAAAATAGGGAAAGAATTTATCGGGTTTTCATCTGGGTATTGGGTCGAGCCACAACCGGTTGGAAACGGGGCAGCCACTAATGGCTGGAAGGAGATCGACGGCTGGAAGGTAGTCGCCGGCTGGAAGGGGGTCACCGGCGGAAGGTGGTTGTCGGCTTGTTGGTCGAATGCGCCTAGGGCAGAATCGGAAAGGTGTTGTTCTCCTTGCCGGACGTGTGGGTTTGCTGGATTTGACGCGAAAACCCTAGGGTACGCCGGTGCGGTCAAGTTTTTTCTGGTCGATGTCGAAGCTCTAGGCGCGATCGGAAGC
Source organism: Benincasa hispida (assembly GCF_009727055.1). Taxonomy (NCBI): domain Eukaryota; kingdom Viridiplantae; phylum Streptophyta; class Magnoliopsida; order Cucurbitales; family Cucurbitaceae; genus Benincasa; species Benincasa hispida. The sequence goes on from NC_052352.1 coordinate 37,902,183, forward strand.
TGGATAGACGAACGCCCAGCCTGTTCGTCAAGAATCTATAGGTCGAAGGCGCGATCTGAAGCTGTCGAAGAGACTCTGTCTGCCGAAGGGTTGCTACAGATGCGAACGTCCCCGATTGGAGCCAGATCTGATCCACCTCACGGTGGGTCTGAGGGGTTGCTGCGGCCATACCTGATTTGAGTCGGATCAGTCGACGGTGGCGCGAGATGAGGCAGATCAACTCTGTTAGCGTATTCTTCAGATCTGTCCGTGTGCGGCTCCCATTGACGGCGGCTCTCTGTTGACTGCAACTGGACAGCAGAAATTAATTATGGTAAGACAGCTTGAAAATATTCCTTTACCGCGACCCGAATAGCAGTTTTCATATCAAAACTCGAAGATTCACCAGCTGAAGGCGACTGTGGATGGTTCTCTTCCATAATGGCTAGGGTTTCGTCCCCTTTCTCTAATACCATGTTAAAAATAAAAGAGTAGGGAAGAGAATAACAACACAGTTATGTGGAAACCCTAGTACAGGGAGAAAAATCACGATAGACACTGATTTTTATTATTAATTCTGATACACAAAGTACAAGAGAATAGGCCAAATTAGACTAGTGGGAAGCCCTAGGGTACACACAATTACTAAAATGCCCCTAGGGTTACAAGCTGCTTTTTCAACAGTTTGGTTAGGGCCATTACTATGGACAAAGGCAATGCACCCAAAAACTCGAAGAGGACCATCGGTAATAAGTCGTGTGGTAGGGTATGATTCCCTGAGGCATTCAAGAGGGGTTTGGAGTTGGAGGACACGGGAAGGCATTTGATTAATAAGATGAGTTGTAGTCAGAACTACATCCCCCATAAGTAAGAAAGAACTGAAGTAGACAGCATGAGAGACCGTGCAACCTCAAGAAGGTGACAATTTTTCCTTTCAGCCACCCCATTCTGTTGAGGTGTATAGGCACATGAACTTTGGTGGACAATGCCTTTAGAAGATAGAAAATCACGAAGAGTATTATTAAGGAACTCACGATCAGTATGACTACGAAGATAGCAATTTTGGTGTTGATCTGAGTCTCAACAGTAGTATAAAATTGTTGAAATATCGATTAAACCTCAGATTTATCAGTGAGGAGAAAACCCATGTAAGACGAGTATGATCATCAATAAAGGTCACAAACCAGGTAAGACTCAAGGGACCCAAACATCACTATGAATAAGGGTGAAGAGTTGAGAAGTTTTTAAGATTGAGACGGAAAGGTGACCTTATGCTGTTTTGCGTACACATCACAAGATAGAGAAGAGACATCAACTTTATTGAATAAATGAGGAAATATATATATTTCATATATTTAAAATTTGGATGACCAAGGTAAAAATGCCACAACATACCATCTTTTTCTAAAGTTGAAAAATAAGAAGACAACAAACTAGTCCTATAACAGTTCCTAGAAAAAGCATCATCATCAAGGTCATAGAGTCTCCTTTTGTTCCGGGCAGTGCCAATCGTCTTCCCCGAGCTCAAGTCTTGAAAAAAAAACATTATCTGGTGAGAAAGCAACTTGACAATTTAGATGTCTAGTTATCTTACTAATAAAATAGTAAATTGTAAGATATTTTGGGTACATACAGCACATTCTATAAAGTTAAACCATCAAAAGGAGAAATATGACCCTTGCTTGCAAGAGGAGCAAAGGACCCATATGTAGTTTGAATCGTTTTATTACCAACACTCGGAAGATATGATAGAAAATTATCAGAAGATCCAGTCAAATGATCTGTAGCCCCAAAATCAAGTATCCATGGTTTCTTACCATTTATGCCGAGAAGATTTAAGGATTGAGAAGTACCTGATTGTGCATCATCCCTATGGGAAGAGACACCAACGTCACTTTGGCAATTCACTTGAGGTTGTGACTGGGAGGCCTTTGTAGATTCACTCGTAAGAGCCCGACCAGGATTGGACCTGTCATTTGGAGGACGTCTTCTGCCATTCAGTGGTCTACCATATAACTTCCAGCACTGATCTTTTGTATGCCATGGTTTCTTGCAATGTTAACACACCGGGGTTTGTTTCCCATTTTTCTTGTTACTATCAAAACGAGATAATCTCATTCTAAAAGCAGCAACATCAGTAGTAGATAGAATCATGATGCTCATAGCACTGACTCTATCTTCCTCTAAATGAACCTCAGAACACACTTCCATAAGAGAAGGTATAGGCATCTCTCCCAGTATACTGCCTCGCACTGCGTCGAACTTGGAGTTCAAACCAGCTAGGAAATCATAGAGACGATCGAATTCCTCAATCTTGGAATACTGAATACCTCTACAAGGGAAATCCCAGATAATTTAACGACACATGTCCATCTCATGCCAGATTAAGGACAATTTTTTAAAGTATGAAGTGACATCCATCGTCCCTTATTTGCACTAGTGAGCCTGTTTACCCAGAGTGTAAAGACGAGACCCATTCTACCTCTTAGAATATAATTTTTGAACTGCTTCCCAGATATCTCAAGCAGTCACAACATACAACGGTTTCCTTGTCTGAGGTTCTATACTATTAATTAGCAGTGATCGAAGCAGGGAGTCTTCTCCTTTCCAAATGTGCTCTTGAGGATCCCTTGACCTAGGTCTTGGTATCTCACCAGTTAGATACCCAAACTTGTGATGCCCCTCAAGAGTCATTTTAATGGACTGAGGCCAGGAGAAATAATTCTGACCATTCAACTTTTCTCCTGCGATTAACTCTATGGAATTTCCCATAGATCCAGACAAATAGTTTGCAGTAGTTAAATTAGGGAAAGAGGTTATCGGATTCTCTATATACATCGGTAGACCGAAAGGAATATCAGAATTCACTGTACTAGAATTTAAGTTTGTGAAACACCTAGGGCCACCCCAAGAGCAACGATTTGTTGTGGAAAACATGCCTGAAGATCAGCCAACTGTTGTTGAATCATTACAGGAGATAAACCGATCGAACCTTGATGTTCATAACTAGGCGGCTCATGATGAGGAAGGCCTGGTGGCTGCAGATAGGTTGCTTGCGGCTAAAAGGGAAAGGAGTCGGGGATTCCCGGCATTGTAGCGGTAGGGGATTTACCTCTGTGGTAAAGGTGGACAACTCACCAATTCCGGCTTCAAGGTGTAGGTTTCGGCTATTGGCAGTGAGATTGGAGGGATAGGCAGCGAAAACTCTCGGTAACAAAGGAGGAACGCTGGCAACATTGTGAATAAAGGCGGTGGTGCTAGGGTTTCCATCAAAAGGTTGTGGTGGCGCTAGAGTTGAACAGATATGTAAGGACTGAAGATATCGATTAACCGCGGCTTGGACAACAACAACAATCACAGTATCGGTGGTGGGGGCGGGTGGCATTAGCGTTGGTGGTCAGAATCGGTAGTAGTGGGGCTCAGTGTTTTAAAAAGCCCTCTCGGGCATGTGCCTAGGCCCAAGGCACAAGTCTGGCGCCTTGCCTTCGAAAAGCGAGACTCACAAAATAAGGCACACCTTAGGCGTGCGCCTTTTGTGAAGCCCCAAGGATCAAAGCCTTGGGGGCTTTTCAATTATTTTGAAAAAAAATAGTATTAATTAAGGATTTTCCTTCTTTATTAACTAAAAGGATCAAGTTTTCCATTTCTTGTATTTTGGGTCCATTTTTTCCATATTTCCACTTCAATTATACTCTATCTTTTTAATGTAATATTTTTATATATAGTGCGCCTCACAAAAAAAAGTCTGCGCTTTTTTGTGCGCCTTGTGCCTAGGCTCCAGAGAGCCATTGCGCCTTAAGGCACCTTAGGCATTTAAAAACACTGGTGGGGCTGGTGCAGAACTAAGATTATCTTGCATCGGTTGGTTTTCGCCGATGGTGGCTAGGGTTTCGTCACCACTCTCTGATACTATGTTAGAAGATAAAAAATAAAGAAAACTAATTTTACGTGGAGAACCCTTGAACAAGGAGAAGAAACTGCAATACAATGTCTCTTTTATTATTTTTAATACACAATGAAAATTATAAATAGAAGTCATATTTATAGGCTCTAGCAAGCCCTAAAATTAAAAAGGAAATAAATCTAGGGTAAAGTAAAATATTAAAATACCCTTGGGGTTATAAACTATTAACGAAGCTCTTTATTTCCAATAGTTGGGAATGACTTTGGAGGAAGACATCACAGAGAGATTTGAATTTGAGGATTCAACTAGGCATTCGGTTTATGAGAAATGTTGCAGTAAGAATGGCTTCTTTCCTGAACAAATTAGGAACATCATTGGCAATGATAAGAGAACGAGCAACCTCAAGAAGGTGTCTATTTTACCTTTCAATAATCCCATTTTGTTAAGGATTGTCCACACAAGAACTAATGTGAACAATACCATGAGATGAAAGAAATGACCCAAGAGTGGAGTTGAAATAGTCTCGGCCATTATTTGTTCTAAGAACTTGAATATTCCTTTGAAATCAAGTGAGATCATAGAGCGAAAGGATTGAAAAATACTTGATGTTTCAGATTTGTCGTTGAGTATGATCATCAATAAAGGTTATGAACCAACATGTTCTAGATATATTTTTAACTCTAGAGGGCCCCTAAATATCACCGTGGATCAATGCGAAAGGTTTTGACGATTTGTAAGGCACACTTGGATAGGCATTTCTGGTATGTTCAGAAAGTTGGCAGATTTTGCGCCGAAAGTGACTCGATTTTTTGTTGATAAAGAGAAGGAAATAATGTTTCAAGGTACAAAAAAATTGGATGACCAAGATGAAAGTGCCATAACATAATTTGATTTTGACTGGACAAAGACCTAGAATGGGAAGAGGACTCGGGGATGAAACTAACAGAATTGGAAGAAGACTCACACCTGGGTTTTAAAGACAAACTTGGAACATGTTTTTCTTGGAAAAGATAGAGGCCACCATGCTACTGAGCAACGCAATCACCTTTCTCGAACCCAACTCCTGAAATTCACATAAGTTTGAATAGAATTTAGATATGCAGTTTAAGTCACTTGTAAGTTTACTAATAGACATCAAGTTACAACTCAATTTAGGAACATAAAGAATATTGGAGAGTAAGAGATCATTTGATTGTTTTATCGACCCTGTTTCTGTAACTTTAGAGAGAGACCCGTCTGCAATTAGGACTGAGGAATGACCAAGGTGTGATTTGAACTCGTGGAAAATACTGATGTCACCAGTCATGTGATTTGATGCGTTCAGAGAATTGATTTCAACCCAACGCTGCAACAAATCGACAATGGGATGGCTGATGGCTAACAAAAATTATATATATAGCTAGGTAGCCTTGTCGGAGTTGGTGTTAGTGAGATCTAAAACGCAAGGAGAGGATGGAGAGAAATACACCCATGGTGTGAACATTGAAGAAAGACAACTGAGTACCCTCGACACTGGAGAAAGACACCCACGGTGTGAATACTGAAGATCGATTGGACGAAGGCAATCAAAGCAACCGGATGGATGAAGAACGTGAATCAGTTGACATGGTTGCGAAGGATTGGCTGTTGCACGCGTGGTTGCAAGTTGAAGAATCGCAAAACTCCGATGCGATTGGGTGGTGCGTGTCCGTCGTTTGTGATAGATCGTCAGCATACAACGGTATATCAGTCGGATCTGAGGTGATGGCAGTGGCTGGTGTTGTGAGGAGACGGCGGCATCGGAAGATGAGGGGTGGCGGTGGTGGCAACAACTAGAGTTAGGGTTTTTTTTTTTTTTTTTTTTTTTTTCCAAATTGACCTTTAGGGTTTTAATTTTCCTGCTTTCATATCATGATAATTTTAGAGAGATTTTTATTTACTCATCTTATTCCAGGACCCAGTAATGGATAAATATAATACACAAGTTCTTACGAAGGAAACCAATTATAAAAGGAAATGACATCTAAAAATTTATTAAGAGGTGTAAATGACTAATTAAAATGCAACTATACTATATACAAATCTACACTTAGTACTGGTTGGATGACTGCACAAGTATACTCTTTAAGCCGGCTACCATGTCATTTTTATATGTGTGGTTTCATAATGAAGGACCTAATTCTTTTCTGCTATGGTATATTTTCTTTGTTTTTACTTGCAAACATATTATAGCTATGATGATTTAGTGATGATTTATTATATTTAGGATGCCTTGCCCGAAAGTTTTATGTAGCAAAACGAGAAAGCAGTGCTGCCACTACGATACAGAAATATATTCGCAGGTGGCTCTTCAGGAATATTTATTTGGAGCTCTATTCTGCTGCTTTAACCATTCAGTCCAGTATTCGTGGTTTTGCAACTCGCAATAGGTTTTTACAAGATAGAAGAAATAAAGCAGCGGTGTTAATTCAGGTAAATTAATCGATCTTTTATTCTTTAATGTTAATCAATGATATCTGTATCCCCTTCCCACAGGTTACTACTGATGGCCTTTGTGGGTGTGCTTCCAGAGTAATTTTTGGACCTTTTTTTTTTTAAAAAAAATATATTTTTAATTAATTAATTTTTTTTTTTAATTTTTTTTTTGAAATGGAAACGGGCATCTTCATTGATGTAATGAAATGAGACTAATGCTTAAAATGCAAGAGGATTATACAATGAGCAAAAAAGGCCTATGGATCAGGAGGGCGCACCTGGACATCTCTGTTATAATATGTATTTATATTGTAATTATGATTAGCTGTCCTTTATTGTAATTTTATATCTCCTAGATTAGTGTTTCTTAGTTGCCTATATATATGTGTCTTCAGTCTGATTAAATAATAAGATTATTATTCTCTCCAAAAGTATTGAGAACATGGTATTAGAGCAGTCTAAGGTTATTCGTTCGACGGCCATGGTAAGGTTTATACTTCTCACAAGGTTAGGGTTTGAGTTGAGTCATCAAGTTTGAGTGGTCGTTTGTCTACACCACCCATCCCAAGAGAAGCGCCATCATCGTCCGCTAGAGTCTACAGCCGTTAGTCATCGAAAAAGTCACGCGTGAGGTTCACGTCACGCACCACCACAAAGAGTTTCCTCCGTGCATGGGATCATCGTTCCACGTTTCATCAGTTGGGTTCTTCCCGGTTCATCTTTTCTGATCATTCTGCGCATTTGGTTCCGTTGAAATCTATTCGGTTATGAGTTATTAAAAAAAAAAAAAAAAACCTTTTGTGCTTAGGGTTTGTCGTTGTTTTGTTTCAATTTGGTTCTGTTTGCTCTTTGATTATCTTTAATTTCTATTTTGATTTGTTCTTCCTGCTCGTGAGATCTACAAACCATTTGTTAGCTCATAATGGATGAAGTGAAGCATGTGGTAGTATTTAATGTGATTCCCCTAGTGTCAAAGATAATTGAACACAAATTCAATGGGTCTAATTACTATAATTGGCGTCGGACGATTCAATTTTATTTGCTTAGTACAGATATGGATGACCATGTGACTGAAGAGCCACCAAAAGATAAGGCTTGGTTTTGCGATGACGCTTGACTTTATCATCAAATTAAGAATTTTATTGAAAGTGAGGTTGTTGGATTGGCAGATCATTGTGATTCTGTGAAGAAACTCTTAGAATTCTTAGAATTTCTATACTCTGGAAAAAAACACGTTTGTCGAATGTTTAATGTGGTTTGGTTTTGGTTTCGTTTTCTTTAAAGTTTTTATCTTAATTTGTATTTTGTACTTAGCATTGCAAATCTTGATCAGCGTGTAGACTTTAGTCATATTTATTGTACGCATTAGGTTGTTTTCCTTTCTCTTTATTTTTAATAACAAATTACGCTTTATTTTCAGCTTGGCCTGACCTTTTTACTTTTTTTTTTTTCTGTTTGGTAATGGAAATCTTAGGCTCGATGGAGGACATTCAAAGTCCGTTCTGTTTTCCATCGCCATCAAGCTTCTATTATTGCAATACAATGTCGATGGAGGCAAAAGCTTGCAAAAAGGGAACTTCGAAGACTTAAACAGGTAAGTATTCAGAAAATATTCAACGAGAAATACGAGTATTACAAGAAATGTGGAACTTAAATCATTTTATTTCTTGAATTTCATCATTGCACGTTTTCGTCATCTCTTTGGGCAGGAGGCTAATGAAGCTGGAGCATTGCGTTTAGCTAAAAACAAACTTGAGAAGCAGTTGGAAGATCTTACATGGCGGTTGCATTTGGAGAAAAGATTGCGGGTAATTTTAGTTACCTTGTGTACTTGTTCACTTAGTCTTTTTTCTTTCTTTTTTTTTTTTTCTTTTTAATAATGAAAATATCTAAAAAAAGGATATGTAAATCAGTTTTTGTTTAGTAATGTATATCAGAAGTATGTTATTTATACAGTGTTAAGCAAAGGTTCTCAAAACTGGTGCTTGAACTGCCGAATCATGTCTGTTATACATCTGAAGTGATCTGCTACATTTTTGGTTTGTTTGCTAAATTGGCCTTGACGTGGGATAGATTCTTCTTTCCATATTTCGCCTTTCTAATGTGTTCTCTCCCTCTCTTTATGGATTTATTTGATTTTGCATTCCCCAGCTTTTGGTTAGTTAGTAGTATCTTTCTCTTACAGATCAGTGTTATGGATGCAGGCTTCCAATGAAGAGGCCAAGTCAAATGAAATATTAAAATTGCAAAAGATGCTGCAATCCTTGAGTCTGGAGTTAGATGCAGCCAAATTGGCTGCAATCAACGAGTGCAACAAAAATGCTGTGCTGCAAAACCAAATGGAATTGTTGGCGAAGGAGAAGTATGGTTTTGAAAGAGAAATTGTAGCGGTCGTTGAATTAAGAAAAGAAAATGCTTTTCTCAAGGTGAGTTGTGCAATTGACCTTTCTGGTAATATGGTTCTGTTTGTGTTTCTTTATGTTTTTTGTCTTCTGTCACGATTCTTGGTAATAGTCTTTTTGGTATTTCCACCAATTGCAAACAAGATCGAACAGTTAAAATTTAAATTAATCGAATATGAATGGCAATTCCATTAGTTATGTCTAATCCTTCCACCTTTTTTCTTGTTTCAAGGATTCTTCTTTCTATCTTGCAATTTTGAATAAAGGATTTTTATCTATTATGAGGCCACGGCCGCTTCTTGTTCTCGCCCAGCCGCTAGAGAAACATTTGGAATCCTGTAGGTCGCAACTCTTTGGTCTTCACATTTCATCTTTGGAAGCATTATGATTAATGCTATTGAGGTAGTTAGGGATAATGGGGCATTAAAGATATGTATTTTTGAAATAAGAAACAATCTTTTCTTTTTCTTTTTTGTTAAAATAATGAAATGAGATCGATACACAAATTATAGAAGAATGAAAAGAACAACTAAGAAGGATTACAAAGGTTATAAATTAACAATCCAAATAATACTAACTCCTCGACAAAGGGTAATAATCCAAAAACCAAACGAAACAATCAAAATAGAGGCCAATAACTCTTAACTCTAAACATATTCATACCAAAGATATGGACCAAAAGCCGAACCTCTTAATAACATAATCAAAATCCAAAAAAGAGAACTAGCTAAAAAACACTTGAACACACTCAATTTCAAGCCACCAAAATAAAAGCCACCATAGATTTCCAAAAAACTTCCATAAACCAACCAGCAACCTTCGAACTTCAGAATGAAACTGAAAAAGATCTTCTAGACAACACAATAATAACCACCCCCAAAAACTTTTGAAAACTAAGCATTACTACACAATGCTAAACAACCATAACGTACTAGTGAAACATAATTTTAACTCGTGGTGACTGTGGTGTGAGGTGTGGTTTCTTTCATCTATAGTCCACAAACCTTAGTTAAGGAATGCAATTTTGGAAGAATTGAAGAATAAGAATACCTGACAACATACGTAGTTGATTGCAAAATGTCACCTGGATTTCTTCTATCATCAACCAAAAAAAGACTTTTGAGTACTTTTGCAAAATAGTCTTCAACAAGAAATTCAACAATCTCTATGTTGTCTAAATGTGCTTTGAATTCCTCATTGCTCATACTAACATTCGATGCTTCATCAGAATTGGTATCATGAACAATTGGAAAGAAGATAGGATCCATAGTTGTGGGAGAGCTAATGAGACCTTTGGTTAAAGTAACATTTGATCCCAGAGGAGTGACCGTGGAATGAGTGTATGAGTTGGTAGACTGCTGTAACTTTGGTGAGGAAGGGGGAACCAAACACAAGCTTCTTTCTAAGAGTTGTGGGCTTGCAATCTGGAAAACACAAAAACTGAAATGAAATTCACTGGCTTTCCTTCCAAAGAGAAAGATCACTTTCTTTGGCTTGCGGGGTGTGCACGTTATTGTGGGATCTTTGTGGAGAGAGCAACAATAGAGTGTTTTGTGGTCTGGAGAGAGATCCTAGTGAGGTTTGGTCTTTGGTGAGGTTTCATGTTTCTCTTTGGACTTCGATTTCGAAGATTTTTTTAATTATTCCCTAGGTAATATTTTACTTAGTTGGAAACCATTTCTCTAGGGGTTTTGTGGGTTTCTTTTTTTTTTTAAATCCCCTTGTATTCTTTCATTTTCAATAAAGTAGTTGTTTTTATAAAAAAATAAAAGACAATTGAAATTCATCTCTACTATCTTCGCCTTCCACCTAAGCTGTGCAGGAAAGGCCCAAAGTCAATCCCAGGGAACAGTGAAGCTTCATAGGGTCTTTCTGTCTTAATATCAGGGATTCTGCATCATAGTTATATCCCCTTGACACTGGGATGTGTAATGAATCATCACAGCTTTATCAAGAAAGGGGGTAAGCCTCCGTTATCAAATCGGTTGACATTCCAAATTGTACTTATTCCTTCTATCCATCCCAAAGGATGTCTCCTATATTCGAGTAAGGCGAAACGAAGGGCTAAATAGCGCCAGTGATTCTCTAAGCCGGTCTGGATTTCCAATGCCTCGGGAAACAATCTCAAAAGAATCCTGAGTTGGAATCCCTCTTTTTTCACCCTTAAAAGTTGAAGCATCTAAACTCTTCTTTTATACCACCTCTGTATAACTTTTGAGGAGATGATTATCTTTGACTAGCTCTAACTGCAATATTTCTCATTCTTCAACATGATTTGGAAAAATGAGAGATGGGTGTTAATTTTTCTCAACTCCTTTAGAGAAAATTTCTTTACATTTCCCAAAAACAACCGATCCTTTCTTTTCAACACCAACAATTACTTGTAATATCTCTTTACCTTCTCAAGGTGGCCAATATACACGTTCAAATTTCCAACTTTGGGGAGATCTAAACTTGGCCAAATGGATAAGTCCCAGAAGCCTTTGCAACTTGCTTACCAAAAAAAAAAAAAAAATGTGTGCACTGGATTTAGCAACTATTGAGTTGGAGAATTTTCAGATAAAAGAGAGGAATTTTCAACTTGTTCTTCAAGTCTTCAGGAAAACCCACATCATTTTCATTCCTGATGCAAAAGAATGTTAGAAAACAATTTGAACAAAATAGATTTTTAAGTATCAACAGACGGTCTTTGCTCTTTCTAAGAGGCCAGTTACTCTTCCCCCTCAAACTCAACATTTTAAATACTCTGTTCTCTCTAGTCCTAATTCGAAGGTTCAAATTTTGAGAGGCACACCATGCCTTCCTTCAGATTCTTCTTAAAAAAGGAAGTTTGAATCAGATACTGATTCTCCTATCAGTATTTGCCGTGAGGATTCAGAAGGCTTTGAGAATGGAGTTGATCTTGATGAACCAATGCAAGAGGAAAATCTTGAGGCGGATCTCAATACTTTGTTTTAAAATGAAGTTGATTTAAAAGATAATATATGATGGGTGCTGCTTGTTTCTCTCCAGTACCTCCTTCAGAAATCCCGACACATTTGAAGTCTATTGTTGAAGATCGTGGTTTAATCTTAGGTTGATCCTCCCCTCCTTGTTAGAATTTGTTTGAACTTATTCGCCCAAAATTCAGAAATGATAATTGATTCTTATAATGAAAAAACAAGAAGCCGTAGTGGAAAGTAGTAACAATGGGCCTTTAATGTTAAATGGCAATTGAGTTAGAGTAGCAGTGAAGGTGAGCCAAAAGAAGAGGTTATAGTGCACACAATCATATTGTCAAGTGTCAAATGAACGACAAAAATAGGGAGGTATGATATGGCTGAGACTTAGTTATATGGCTCCTCTGATACATGACCACTTTGCTATTTCATATTGGAATAATTTCACCCTTCCGGTTGTTTCTGGATTACCAATGTTAATCTCAAATTGGTTGCTCATAAATCCTCAGAGTGCTCTGGATGCCATGGAGAAACGGAACTCAGCTCTGGAAGTTAAGCTTGTTGAGGCACAAAAGGATGGTAGCCACACTGTTGAAAAGTTGCTGGATGTTGAACAGAAATGCAATAAGCTTCAACAGAATGTGAAAAGGTGTTGTTAATAGAAATGTTAAATGTTATATTTGCGTATCACTTGAGTTGCATGCTTTCTTCCCTTATTATTGTTTGACTTCTTAAACAATTTTATGGTAGGTTATTTTCTGATTGTATCTATGTTGTGCACCTTATGCTCATTGTGTTCTGTTTTATTTTTTTCTTACCTTACCTTATTTCTTTTTCTACTCTTGTTATAAAATATAGTCTTGAAGATAAACTCTCAGTTCTAGAGGACGAGAATCATGTATTGCGACAGAAAGCCTTAAGTGCAACTCCAAGGAGCATCCGGCCCAATTTTGTAAGGGCACTATCGGAGGTAAGACATTTTGTGAATAATATGTGAATAATCACATGCACTAATTTTGTGTACGTGCGAACTATATGGCTCTTCATTTGATAATATGACTTGTTTCATGACTTCGAATGATCGTTGATTTTTCTATGAAACAGAAATCCTCTAGTGCGCTTGTCCCTAATGCTGATCGGAAAACTTTATTTGTAAGATATTATATATTTATAATAGACTGGTAAATTGTTATGCTGTGTTATCCTTCTAAAAAAAGGAACGTCCTTTTTACAGGAGTCACCAACACCTACAAAATTGGTTGCACCTTTGTCACAAGGCCTTTCTGAATCACGGCGAACAAAATTAACTATAGAGAGACACCAGGTTTTTATACGATTCATTGAATACCGAGCTTTCAATTTAAAATTTCCATCCATGAAAATTCATGGCTAAAATATTTGTGAAAAGTTGTAGTCAAGTTATTTTAAATGTCACATGGTGGAACCTTTTCCATGGATGATAAAGAGCACTTTCTATGCAGGAAAACTATGAAGTCCTTTCTAGGTGCATTAAAGAAAATTTGGGGTTTAAAGGTGGCAAGCCACTGGCTGCTTGCATCATCTACAGATGCCTTCTTAACTGGCATGCCTTTGAATCAGAACGAACAGTTATTTTTGACTATATAATTGAAGGAATCAATGATGCCCTCAAGGTTATTCTCTTGTTTCAGTTTGATGAAATTTCTTAAGTGTCTCCTGTATTTATTCCAACTTGATTTTTTTTTGTTCCATCCTAGCTTTAACTTTTAGTTCTCTAATTTTTCTATAATGGCTCAGACTGGGGACGAGAATATTACCTTGCCATATTGGTTGTCAAATGCATCTGCATTACTATGTCTCTTGCAAAGAAATTTGAAGTCAAATGGTTTTTTGAGCACAGCTTCTCAACGCTCCACTGGTTCCGCTGGCTTAGCTAGCAGGATTTCTCAGGTGAGCTGAGCAATTTATTTTGGAGTTTGTGATTTTGTCTATTGCAAGAGTTAAATGGTTTACACTTTATGTTTTATATTTGTTAAATACGTGGATGCTTTTTGGAGAGCATGTATCTTAAAAGAGCAAAAAGCATGTATCTCAACAGTGGAAGAGATGTGATGCACAATTCAGTTGCAACCAATTATATATATTATCAGAACACGTCTGAGTGATTTTTGGTATAAACCAGAATGCTAATCTCTCAAATAAAAATATAATCATGCCTTCAATAGAATAAGCAACTCATATATATAGTGAAGGGCTAAAAGTACGATGAAGTGACCAATTAATCTAATAACCGAACCGATAATAACAAAATAACTAACTAAACAAACATGTCAAAAGGCCAAAGAGGAGATAAAATAATTTAATGGTCTAAACAGATGACATATGACTACTTCATATTCCACCCTCCTAAGATCAAACTCATCCTCGAGTTTTAAAAAGGACAAACAAATAGGATAAACAAATTACTAGAAAGAAAATAGTCGATGAGTTGACTTGCAACTTTGCTTGAGATTCTAGAAAATGGCGAGTCGGATGTGTTTTCTCAGTCATTTCTTCTTCTTCCTCACACATCTTATCTGTATTTTAGCACGTGAATTTTTCTTCTTTATTCAACTCGACTTCTTATTTCACTTTCAAATTTCTCTTCATCTTGTTCTTCGCGCGATTGGCCTCCCTCGCACAGTTTTTTTTTTCTTCATTTTTGTCGGCTTTTATTATGTGTTCTGTTTTTCGTGTTGATTTCTTTGTCTTCTTCGCTAGATGGATTGAACTCCTATCAATGTCTTCGTTGATAAACCTAGAGGCTTGGTCTTTCTTGAGTGACTAATAGGCAATTCTTGAAGGTTTCTTGATTTTTGAGGTCACGGAGGGTTAGGGTTATGCCTTTCTTGAAGTACCATTTTTTGTTGTGCTCTGTTTTCTTCGGCTGACAGCAAGCATTGAGTTGTTGTCTTCAGGGATAGGGTGGTGGTTTGCTTCACTTCCTTTTTGATGAGGTCATTGCCGCTGGCAAGCTAATCTCTCAAGTAAAAGTCAAATCATGCCTTCAACAGAATAAGCAGTATTATTTAAAGTAAATGGCTCTAATGAAGTGACTGGTTAATCTAATAACTGAACTGGTGATAACAAATTAACTGACTAAACAAACAAGCTAAAAGGCCAAAGAGGATATAAAATAATTAACTAGTCTAAAATGCTGACTTATGACTACATCAGTTTTGCAATAGGAAGAAATTCACCCTTTCTAAATTTCCGAACAATGTTAGAACTCTATTGGAAGAGATGGCATTGAACAAGAATGGAAGTAGAAGGAATGGTTAAAAAAAAACTTGTAAGAAGCGAATAGAATATATTTATTTACAATTGATAGAATCCTAAGGGAATAGGAACTGTGTTCATGAGGGGATTTGGCCCGAGTTAGTTTTGGAATGCCCATAGTCTTGGCACCTTCAAATAGGCATCTTCTGAATGGACCGAGATAGTTTTAGAATGGGCTTCAAATAGGCATCATGACCTCTTCCCTTTATTTAGTCTTTCCTTGCCCCTGAAACCTAAGTTGGTTGCTGTAATAGGTTTGTTTAATTTCTTGAAAGTGTTCATTGGTGGAAAATAGATCTGAACTACCTACCTTGTATAATTAGATGTCTAAACGACACTGCTTTACGTTTTTTGTTTTTTGTTCTGTTTTGTACTTTGGTTTTTTGGGTTTATAGTGGTTAGTCCGCCATATGGGCAGTCTTCTCTTTCCATTGTGGTGATCATGAATTTGTGGAAGGATTGTCGAAAAATGTTGGTGCAAAGAAATTTTCTTCTATATATATTATTATATTATATATGGTAAAAACTATTTAACTAAAAGTTTTATTATCAAATAATGGTTCTTATTTGAACATTGAAGGCATTTCTACTTTTTGATGTCATAGGTTTGGATCCCTCACACTGGGAAAAAATTCCAGTACTACGGGAGTACCAGACTCCCTTTGTTCACTGTAGATTTGTCTAAACTCCATCTTAATGTTAGTGGGTGCTACTCTATTTTTAAAAATCATGGTGACGTGGCACACAATAAATAGAATCTATACTCCCATTGTACTGGAAAATTTTCTCCCGACCTACATGTGATATAATATATGTATATGTATGTATCTATATATGTATATAAAAAGCAACAGTTGAGTCCTGCACCTGTTTCCATAATTATCAATGGTGCAAATCATTTCTTAAATTTAGCATCTTAACCAACATTGTTAAAATCGTACGATACCCAAGTTGTATCGACGATTCAAATCGAAACAAAGGGAAATCGATACAAATCCTGGGTTTGAATAAAAAATAATATGTACCTTTCGATTTGCGATCTTGAATCATGTTAATCATTCATTAATCAAATCGTTCGATTCAAGTAACAAAAAGAGTAAAAATAAAAAAACGAAGACGACAAAAAACCTCGTGGACGGTTGCAATTTTGAGTTTTAGGGTTTATTGTTGCAACATTGCTAGCCGAAGTAGATGACCTTGTGGATAGTTGTCAGTGATTACAAAAACGGAAAGAAACAGGAACTTGCAGCCGAGACTCAAAGAGGGATTGAAATTTGAAGAATGAAGATGAAGAGACTTGCGATTGAGGCAGGAAGAAAGAGATTAAAAGGAGATTAGAAGAAAGGAAATCTGAAAAGATACCTGTGATTTCTAAAATTGTTTAGTATTATTAATCAATTAAAAAATGTCACAATATTTACTTTTAATAAAAATATTTATTAAATCAGTCCTCCCTTTTCTCATGCCTACAACTGTCCCATGATTGTTGTAGTGTGACTTCTCAATTCTTCCAATCCTAACCATTTATTAATTTTTTATTCTTTTTTCGAATACTCTTCTCTCTTCAGTCTTCATGAACGTTTTTAAACTTTTTCTTAATTTTTTAGTATATTGTTTTTATTGTTTTTAAACTTTAAAGTTTCATACTTATTTTGGAGTTGGTTTATGTTTTATTTTCTTGCATATTTAGCAAAGTTGAAACTAAGGGACTTAGTTTGTAGTCTCGGGGGTATGATAGTAATTTATCTTACCCTAATTTTCTTTCCTTTTTTGTATTAAAGCTTGTTGGAGCCTATAAATAAGAACCCTCGTGTATCTTTTATATTATGTTAAAATCTAATAAAAAGGACACTCTTTATCATGATTTTTCCTCCCTGTTCTAGGGTTTTTCACCTAAACCTTGTATCTTCTATTTCTATCTTTTAATATGGTATCAGAGTATGGTGACAAAACCTTAGCCATCGTCGGCAAAAACCAACCGGTGCAAGATAACATTAGGTCTTCACCACCCTTGCTTTCACCACCGTCGCCGTTGATGGAAACTCCTAAACAGCCGCTAGCCGCCAACCGCATACCTGCCGCCGTTGGGATTTCTTTCTCCTACGCCGCCGAGCTATGAACACCAAGGATCAATGGGTCTATCTCCAACAATGGTTCAACAACAGTTGGCTAATCTTAAGGCGAGTTTTCAACAACAAATCGTTGCTCTTGGGGTGGCCCTAGGTTCTCTTACAAATTTAAATTCAAGTGTATTGAATTCAGACGTTCCTTTCGGTCTACCGATGTATCCAGAGAATCTGGTAACCTCTATCCCTGGTTTAACTACTACAAATTATTTGTCTGGATCTATGGAAAATTCCACAGGTTTAATTGTAGGAGAAAAGTTAAATGAATTATTTCTCTTGGTCTCAGTCCATTAAAATGGCTCTTAAGGGGTGTCACAGGTTTGGGTATCTAATTGGTGAGATATCTTGACCTAGACCAGGAGACCCTCAAGAGCGCATTTGGAAAGGAGAAGACTCCTTGCTACGGTCACTGCTGATTAATAGTATGGAGCCTCAGATAGGGAAACCATTGTTGTATGCTGCAACTGCTCGAGATATCTGGGATGTAGTTCATAAATTATATTCTAAGAGGCAAAATGCGTCTTGTCTTTACACTCAACGTAAACAAGTTCACTAGTTCAAACAGGAGACGATGGATGTCACTTCATACTTTAATAAATTGTCTTTAATCTGGCAGGAGATGGATTTGTGTCGTGAAATTATTTGGGATTGCCCTTGTAAAGGTGTCCAGTATTCTAAAATTTAGGAAGTAGATCGTGTATATGATTTTCTAGCTAGTTTGAACTCCAAATTCGATGCAGCGCGAGGCCGTATACTGGGACAAAGACCTATACCCTCTCTTGTAGAAGTGTGTTCTGAGGTTTGCCTTGAGGAGGACAGATCTAGTGCTATGAACATCACAATTGTGTCTGCTACTGATTCATCTGCTTTTAGTGCGAAATTATCTGGTAATGATGGTGACAAGAAAAATGGGAAACAGACTCCGGTGTGTGAACATTGCAAGAAAACCTGAATACAAAGGAACAATGCTGGAAATTACATGGTAGACCACTGAATGGAAGACGACGCCCTCCGAATGACAAACCCAATCCTGGTCAGGCTCTTGTGAGTGAATCTGCAAGTACTTCTCAGCCACAACCTTAGATGAATGGTCAAAATGACTTTGCTATCTCTTCCCTTAGGGCAATAGCTCAATCAGGTACATCACAATCCTTAAGTCTCCTAAGTATAAATGACAATAAACCATGGAGACTTGATCCCAGGGCTACAGATCATTTAATTGGGTCGTGTGATAACTTTTTATCGTATCTACCGTGTGCTGGTAATGAAAAGATTAGAATTCCAGATGGGTCTTTTGCTCCTATTCCGGGCAAGGGTCATATTTCTCCGTTTCATGGTTTAACTTTACAGAATGTGCTGCGTGTACCTAACATATCTTACAATCTCTTATCCATTAGTAAGATAACCAGAGATCTCAATTGTCAAGTTGCCTTCTCACCGGATAATATTTTCTTTCAAGACTTGAGTTCGGGGAGGATAATTGGCACTGCCCGGCACAGTAAGGGACTCTGCTTCCTTGATGGCGATGCTTCTTCTAGGAACAACTATAAGACTAATTTGTTATCTTCTTATTGTGACATTTTTGCCTTGGTCATCCAAATTTCCAATATATGAAATTTTTATTTCCTTATTTATTCAATAAAGTTGATGTCTTTTCTTTGTCTTGTGATGTGTGTATTCGTGTAAAATAGCGTAGGGTCACCTTTCCTTCTCAACCTTACAAACCTTCTCAGCCCTTTACTCATATTCGTAGTGATGTTTGGGGCCCCTTCAGTGTTACCACTTCTTCAGGAAAGTAGTGGTTTGTGACCTTTATCAATGATCATACCCGTCTTACATGGGTCTTTCTATTCATTGACAAATCAGAGATTTCATCGATATTTCAATAATTTTACACTACTATTGAGACTCAATTCAATATCAAAATTGCTATTCTTTAAAGTGACATTGGTCGTGAATTTCTCAATAATACACTTTGTGAATTTTTGTCTTCTAAAGGCATTGTTCACCAAAGTTTGTGTTCCTATACCCCTCAATAGAATGGGGTGGCTGAAAGGAAAAATCGTCATCTCCTCGAGGTTGTTCGGTCTCTCATGCTGTCTACTTCTCTTCCATCTTATTTGTGGGGAGATGCAGTTCTTACTGCAGCTCATCTTATTAATCGAAGCCTTCCTGTGTCCTCCAACTCCAAACTCCTCTTGAATGCCTCAAGGAGTCGTACCCGACCACACAGCTTATTCTTGATGTTCCTCTTTGGGTTTTCAGGTGCTCTGTCTTTGTTCATAGTCATGGCCCTAACCAAACTAAGTTTACCTCTCGTGTTCAAAAGTGTGTCTTCCTTGGATACCTCTTTCACCAGCGAGGTTATAAATGCTTCCATCATTCTTCCCGAAAGTACTTCATCTCCATGGATGTCACATTTCTCGAGGATAAACCCTTTTTCCTTGTTAGTCATCTTCAAAGGAGAGTACTTGTGAAGAGACTAATTGGTCAACATCTTTAGTCCTTATTGATCTTCCTGAACCTATCTTGAGTCCCATGATATTGTTCTTACCTACTAAACAGGTCTCTTGGCTAACATACTATAAGAAGAATCTTAGAAAGGAAATAGTGTCCCCTATCTTGAGTTTCCATGGCACTGTTCTACCTACTAAATAGGTCCCTTGGCTAACATAGTACAGGAAGAATCTCATAAAGGAAATAGTGTCCCTTACTGTTTTGTCGACTCTGGTCCATGAATCCGAACCAACACTCTGGCTGAAAGATGTGATCAGAATCCTACTATAGGTTGGAAAGTAGATAAGAAGTCAGACAACCCTGGGGATTATGATGATTCTCTTGACATGGTCATTGCCTTGAGAAAAGATACGAGGTCTTGCACTGAGTATCCTATGTATAGCTTTCTATCTTACAATAATCTGTCTTTCGAGTTCAAGGCTTTCACTGCCAGTCTTGACACAACAACAATACCAAAAAACATACAGGTGGCTATGGAAATTTCTGAGTGGAAAACTGTCGTTATGGAAGAAATGAGAGCTCTTGAAAAAAAATAATACATGGGACCTTGTTGCTCTTCCAAAAGGGCATAAAATAGTTGGGTGCAATGGGTATTTATTCTGAAGTATAAATCTGATGGAACTCTAGCTAGGTACAAAGCCTATGGGGTAGACTATTCAGAAACTTTCTCTCCAATAGCGAAGTTAAACACGATTAGGGTTCTTCTCTCTATTACAGTAAATAAAGATTGGCCTCTCCACCAACTTGATGTGAAAAATGTTTTTCTAAATGGTGAATTAGAAGAAGAGGTGTATATGAGCTCTCCTTCAGGTTTTGAAGCTCATTTTGATCATCAGGTGTGCAAACTCATGAAGTCTTTGTATGGTTTGATCCAGTCCCCAAGAGCTTGGTTTGACAAGTTTACTACCTTTGTTAAGTTCCGAGGATTCACTCAGGGACACTTTGATCATACATTGTTCACAAAAAGGTCAGTGTTTGGAAAAATTTCTATCCTAATCATATATGTGGATGATATCGTCTTGTCAAGAGATGATATTATTGAGATCACCAGACTGAAAAAGAAAGTGGCAGATGAGTTTGAAATTAAAGACCTTGGGAATCTAAAATATTTCCTTGGAATGGAACTGGCCCAAATCTCTGTCTCACAACGAAAACTAGGGATGGCAACGGGACCAGGGTAGGGCGGGGATGCACTCCCCATCCCTCCTCGTGGGGATTTTAATTCCTGTCCCCGCCCCATTCCTCGTTTTGGGGAGTCGGGTTTGGGGTCAGGGAAAATCCCGTTTGGGGATTCGGGTCCCTATGGGGAAAATCCTCGCTTTTATTCTATTATTTTTATTATTTAAAATTAACTAAATTCATATTTTTATTCTATTACCTTTGTTAAGTTTCGAGGATTCACTCAGGGACACTTTGATCATACATTGTTCACAAAAAGGCTAGTATTTGGAAAAAATTCTATACCTAATAGTATATGTGGATGATATTGTCTTGTCAGGAGATGTATATTGAGATCACCAGACTGAAAAAGAAAGTGGCAGATGAGTTTGAAATTAAAGACCTTGGGAATCTAAAATATTTCCTTGGAATGGAACTGGCTAAATCAAGGGAAGGATCTCTGTCTCACAACGAAAACTAGGGATGGCAACGGCCGGGGTAGGATGGGGATTTTTAATCCTTGTCCCCGCCCCATTCCTCGTTTTTGGGAGTCCGGTTTGGGATTTAGGGGAAACCCCGTTTGGGGATTCGGGTCCCTGCGGGGAAAATCCCCGCTTTTTATTCTATTATTTTTATTATTTAAAATTAACTAAATTTTATATTTATATTGAAATTGTAAACAAGCATGACTGGATGTAGACCTGCTGACACTCCTATAGAATTCGATGTTAAACTGGGAGATTCTGTTAACAAAGTTCCTGTTGATAAAGCGAGGTATCAACATCTAGTAGGAAAGCTAATTTACTTATCACATACTAGATCAAAAATTGCCTATGTTGTTAGCGTAGTCAGTTAGTTTATGCAGGCACCTTATGAAGAACATATAGAAGCTGTGAGTTGAATTCTGAGATATTTGAAAAGCACTCTTGGTAAAGGTCTAATGTTCAGAAAAACCGACAGAAATGCATTGAGACCTATATCGACTCTGACTGGGCAGGATCAGTTATTGACAAAAAGTCTACCTCAGGATACTGTACCTTTGTGTGGGCTAACCTAGTCACTTGGAGAAGTAAGAAGTAAAGTGTTGTTGCTAGAGGCTGAATACAGAGCTATGAGTTTGGAAATCTGTGGAGAAATTTGATTGAAAAAAGTATTGTTTGTTCTTCATCAAGATGGTGTCTTACCGATGAAACTCTATTGTGATAATAAAGCGGCTATAAGCATAGCCAATAATCTAGTACAACATGATCGTACGAAACATGTGGAGATTGACAAATACTTTACAAAAGAAAAACTTGACAATGATAGTACCTGTCTTATGTATATTCTATCAAATCAACAAATTGTTGATGTTCCTACGAAAGGGTTGTTCAGGCAAAATTTTGACTCATGTGTTAGCAAGTTGGGTTTGATTGACATCTATGTCCCAACTTGAGGGGGAGTGTTGAAACTAAGGGACTTAGTTTATAGCTCCGAGGGTATGATGGTAATTTACCTTACCCTAATTTTCTTTCCTTTTTTGTATTAAGGCTTATTGGAGCCTATAAATAAGAACCCTCGTGTATCTTTCATATTATGTTAAAAAATAATAAAAAGGAGACTCTCTATCGTGGTTTTTCCTCCCTGTTCTAGGGTTTTCTATGTAAACCTTGTGTCTTCTATTTCTATCTTGTAACGAGCACTTTTGGAGTTAGCTTATGTAATCATATTTTTTTGGAGTTATTTAATTATTTAACGTTTGGTTGTTTATTTCTCTATTTTAGGCTTTATTATTTATATTTTTTAATGCTATTTATCAAATGGTAACTTATGATACACCATAGTTACGATACAGTATACGATACAATAGAATTTCATTTCGATGTGTTCTATTTAACAAGTTAACCTTGAAAGTCTATTTTCTTCAATTTTGTGGAAGAGCTGTAATTTTGATTTATGTTAATGTGTTTTACTTTTAACTTCTTAATAGTGGAGATACTGCTTGATTTTGTATTCTAGTGGTCGATAAATTAACGTGGTTATCTTTCTGTCACTCTCTTAATAATTACTTGTTCATCTTTGGTGGAAGTATATATGTTTTCAGCTGAAGTTTGCTTGTTTGAATGTCAGGGACTAAAATCACCCTTCAAATATATTGGGTTTGAAGATGGGATTTCTCATCTTGAAGCAAGATATCCAGCAATATTGTTTAAACAGCAATTAACTGCTTGTGTGGAGAAGATTTTCGGCTTGATCCGTGATAATTTGAAGAAAGAGTTATCTCCATTGTTGAGCTCATGTATTCAGGTCATTGTTCTGTTCCTGAATGATAATCATGATAATGCATTAACAGGCTAATGAAAGAATAAGCTAGAGAAGGCTTTATCCGGCTCCTTGGCCTTTTTAGGATCATGAACCCACTCGGTGAAATGTGAACTTGTAGCTAGTTTAAATACTAGTTGAGTTTCAGGTTAACTAAAAAGTGACAACTGGAATTTTTTTATCTTCATCTCATTTATTTCAGGAATTGTGCATGGGTGCCTTGGCTTTTGCTGGTTTTATTTTATGATTAGAACACCATAAGAATAGTTGAAGTATCTTTGCGGTCTTCGGCTCTTTGCCATTGAAAAAGTATACCTGTTATCTCAAATTTATGTGTTCAATTTGTTTGGACGTTTGGACACTTCTTTTGTTTTCAATTGTCCTTTGGAAGTGATGAATGTAACTGTCATGTCATCGTTGACTGCTTTGCTTTTCCTTCAAAGTTAATGCTGCTCATTCTTTTTTTCATGCCCAATTAAAAGTTTTCGAGGAAATGTTTGAGAGTAGATTTGAAATGAATACTTTTCTTACTAGCACAAAGTTTATTGTTAAATGATTCCTAGAAGTTGTTTTATAGTAGTTTTTAAATGCTTAAAAATACTTAACTGGATTTTTTTTCTTTATCCTATATTTATGATATTTTATGCATGCCTATTTTTTGATCTTGCTGCATGGACCCACTTTGTTCGCGTTTCTTTTTATATAGATTCAGTGTGTTCTATGGCATATCCTCTATGGGGATAACCACTTCATATTTTTCATCTCATTTATTCTTGTCTAAATTTTATTGCTTGAATTTTATTTTCAAAGTCATTAGACAAAGGTATTGCATAACATAACATTTTTTTAATGTCAGGCACCAAAAGCTGCACGAGTACATGCTGGGAAGTCCTCTAGATCGCCTGGTGTTCCCCAGCCATCTACAAGTAGTCCATGGGATAACATAATAAAGTTTTTGGATTCTTTGATGAGTCGATTACGTGCGAATCATGTATGTCTTTGAAATAATCCTCATGAGGTTTTTGATTTATTTTAGTTTTGAACCAGAAAAAACTTTTCATCTTAGAAAAAGTTCAAGATAACAAGCAACCAAAACAAAAGGGATAGAATGCCAAGGAGCAGGAAAAAAAAAAAAAAAAAACAAGATTTGAGATTGAAAGAAACTTTTGCCATGTTAATTTTCAGTTTAGCAGATGTAATGTTGAAAACATTACCACTTTTAAAGATGTTCCAACACTTTTTAACAGCATCACTAAAATCTAGCCACTCTGAGATTTTCCATTATCCTCCTGGCTACTCATTAACATATTTCATCTTCAGGAAAGGGTGGTCATAAGTTCAACAAATATTTCTCGAAACATAATGTGCATTGACAAACTTCTACATCCTTCATCTATTGTTCATACACGACCTACAAACAACTCCTTAGAAAAGGAAACCTCCTAGCAATTCACATTCATCTACTGATCTCCCCACCCAACTCCATCCACTGACCTTTTTCTATTTTTTGTCCAACTCCTTCGAAGGTCTTAAGCAATCCTCATGCACCCAATTGTTTTGGTTATTCTGTAACTCTACACGTAGCTCCCTATCAACAGATGCCTATAAACAATTCAGTATATGAGTCTAGTCAGCTCAGCCAGTCTTTCATGCCTCTCTTTTCTTTCTCTTGAAATGCTTACTTCTGCAGAGCTTATCAGTTTTGTTTATAGCATTAATAACAACAAATGTTCAACTTTATATTTAACTTTTTATGTGAGGGAATTGACAAATATGAACGTGTACTAGCCATGAAATTTTTCTTTGTATTATTGGTTGACCTGAAGATTCCTTGTGTCAGGTACCATCTTTCTTCATTCGTAAATTGATTACTCAGGTGTTCTCATTCATCAACATTTCGCTTTTTAATAGGTATGGGGTTGCAGTTTTCTGTCCCTTCGAGGCTGTGATGAAGTTTATTAAATTTGGATGTGATGTTTTGTTTTGTAGCCTTCTACTAAGACGTGAATGTTGTACGTTTTCAAATGGGGAGTACGTGAAATCTGGTCTTGCAGAACTAGAAAAGTGGATTGGCAATGCAACAGATGAGGTAATAAATGTATATCATAGTCGGGTTGATATTACAACTTTTAATCTGAATTTGGATGTAGAACTTATATTTTAAATTGGAAATTTTAGTATTCAGGGACCTCTTGGCACGAGCTAAACTATATAAGGCAAGCTGTCGGGTTTCTGGTATGTATGCTTCCTGAACTCCCCTTCCCCTTTCTACAGTCGTAGGACTGAGGTTAATATCGATGTCATTTTGCATTATATGTAGGTAATACATCAGAAGCGAAAGAAATCACTAGAAGAGATAAGACAGGATCTTTGCCCTGTATGGTCTTTACTCTTTTATTAGTTTGTTTGACTTATTTATTGACTGTTTAAAATTTTTACTTTTGTCCGTTTTCTTGAGGAATCATTTCTATTGGAATTTGGCTTTTCTTATGTTGAGTACTGAACACAGGCATTGACAGTGAGACAAATTTATCGCATCAGTACTATGTATTGGGATGATAAATACGGGACACAGAGTGTGTCGAATGAGGCAAGTTTTATTATTCCCTATTTCTAGTTGCTTGATGAATTTTGTTTCTTGGCCAATTGTGTAATCGATGGCGCATGGTTTAGGTGGTTGCTCAAATGAGGGAAATTCTGAACAAGGACAATCAGAACTTGACCTCAAATTCATTTTTATTGGACGATGATCTAAGGTAACTTTCTTACATCTTCATATCGTGATTGGATAAATTTTAGCCATTGCTTTCCTAAAAGCTTATGAACGAAGTCGGTTGCTCTCCTTTTCCCTTCCCTTTTCACCTTTTTTTCATGTTAATAATTCTTTTAATCATTATATGCTGATTGCAGCATCCCATTCTCTACTGAAGACATTGACATGGCTCTTCCCGCCATTGAACCTTCAGACATTGAACTTCCCACTTTCCTGTCGGAATACCCCTGTGCACAATTTCTGGTCGAGCAGTAAAGTAGTTAGTTAGCTTACAACACGTAAACAAACGATTATTCCGACGGTAACCTGGGATCAACTAATCGATTTGATAGATTCAACTAAATCTTTTTTTTCAATTGGATATGATCTTTCATTATATCATGAAAGCTTCTCTGCATAAGCTTGAAGATATCCGAAACCATGCATACTTCAAATTTGGGGTCGAGATTTGACGATTGAGAAGCAAAGAAAACTGATTTCTTACATTACTCAAACTTTGTGCTGATGATGAGACTGGTCTCATTTCTCCATTCATTCGATTAAAGTAGCTAGTAGTATATAGTGCTTACAAAAATAGGAAGTAGAATAGCTTTGCTAGGAAGGCTTCCATTCATGTGAAGCTGACTCATTTCTTCAATTTGTAAATGATTTCACTTGCAATCCATTCGTTGTAGTAGGATGCTGAGAACAGCAGTTTATGTAAATATGTAAATCTAGGACCTCCCAAAGCTTCAGATGGGACATTGTTAGGACCTAATGTTTGAACATTTGCTTAATGTTCAGTCGATGTAACTTTCTATAACACATTATGCAAATGTTCCTTCAGTTTTTGTGAGAGTTCTTTCTTGCATTTATATTTAAAAAATATATATTTTTCCTTCAATTATAAGGTGGGAGATTAAATCTTCTCTTTTAGAAAAAGTAGTAAATGATGAATAAAATTAGCTGATTCGAAAAAGAAATTTTATATCCTTTCGTAGCCAAGTTTTATTATGAGCCACATCTTTCTAGTTAAGTTCATTTATTATTGAGTTTGTCATGTATCACATCTTGAGATTATGTTAATTTATTAACGGATTTTCATTTTTACAATTGACCGAACTGAATTTTCATTGTAATTTATTTTGAATAGAAGAATGAGAGATATCAATTTTTTCTATATAAAAAAAGTTGTTTCTTGGGTTTTATTTTTGTTTTTTTTTCTATTGAATCACATCCAAAAACTTTAAATCGATCCATTAATCCTTTAATCCTTGTAGTTTATTAAGTGTGTAATCATGTCTTTGTATTAGTTGATCTTCAACTAAAAGCTATGAAGTATAGATACTTCAAAATGTGGAGAGTCGATATTAGATATGTATTTGATATTGATACTTTTAGATATATAGGAGAGATGTGAGATATGTAAAATAGAGTATTTGATTTTATTATTTTAAGACACGCTTATTCCCTTCTAGATTTGTGAAGGGAATACGACAATACACAATTAAAATAATTGGGTTCAATTTCGATCCCACAACCACCAATCCATTTTATTTCATGATTATCAGCAGCCTACAATCCACAAGCCGACTTCATTTCATAATTATTGATTACCAAATAACTAAAAGATATCTTTTAAGGAAAAAAAAAAAAAAGAAGAAGAAAGAAAAACCAGATTTCCCTGATGCATAGCTCACCCCTACGATCTCCTCTTCTTCCCAGTCCCATCCATTCGATTGCTAACCTTAAAATCCGTGAAGCATCTCCTCGTCTTCAATGAGTCATGCCGGATTTCATCTTCTTTCCATTTATTGTACTATCTGCTGCGCCTCACCGATCTCATCTTCTTTGCATGAACGCTCAAGGTTTTTCTAGTTTCTAGTATACTTTGTACTAAGAACTTTGTAATATGTATTTGGAGGATTAAATTTTCTTTAGGTTGTTATTTGGTATTTTATGCTTTGATGGATTATATTTAATATATATATATAAACGTATTCCTAAACATATTCGTATCTTAATTTTTTAGAAATTGATGAATCATTGTATTTTATCATATTCGTGTTTATGCTTCATAGACTAAAAAGAAGCAAATTTGTCATTTACTCAATATTTCTCTCTTAAAAAACCTTACCCACATTGTTCACACAGGGGGACAAGAGATCGGATTTTCCATGGTTGTTTACGACAGCGAGAATGCAATGAAACGGACTGTTCCCTTCTACCACTCGTTCTTTTTGCTGCTTTCCCATGAGATGAAAAACATGGAACACAACTCATTTTTCTCTCTTTTTTTCCACAAATCTCAATTTTGTTTCTATCAACAATATAATAATATCCCCACAATCTCAAAAAATCAATCAAGTAAAACCCAAATGGATTTTTTTTTCCTCTCTTTTTGAGGAAAATTTCACACAAGGATCCAAAAGTAAAAATTTTTCTATGATTGACCTCTTTCTAAAAATTTTATTACCATCTATGAAATACAGATATTTTATCAAAGAATCCGTATCAGACACGTATCAGATACCGATACTTTTGGATATTTATCTGACACATGATTTGACGTATCTATTTTTACTTTTACATTTTTTTTAAAGAAAAAAAGATAAGCAACTTGTTTAGTCTTTCCCAATCTAAAACTAGAATCTATTAAAAAAGCTCACTATTTGAGACAAAAACTAAAAGAAAAAGAAAAATAAAAGACAAAACCTAGAATCATTTAATTTTCATCTTCACATTTGAGTCCCCACAATGTCCACTAAAATATAACCCACTTGATTCAACAATTCAACGAAGTTCTTATACTTCTCCCTCTAATCTTCTTCTTCTTCTCTAATCAATATGAGTCACTTTTTCAATTGTATTTTATTGACTATCTTAGATATAGCTTTTTGTATGGTATTACCGTTGTATTTTATACTATTGTCATTAACTTATATGCTAAGTTTTTCTATATCCTATATTTTTTTTAAGGAAAAAAAATCGTATCTTCGACGTATCAATATCCTAGTTTTTTAGAAATTGGTGTATCGTTATATCCTATCGTATTCATATCTCCGTGTTTGTGCTTCATAGATTGCCATTGACCTTTATGCCATGTGAAATACCATATCTACCCCCAAATTGAAAATCTCTTCTCAACCCACCCACTTTCTTCCTCCTTGGATGATTTCTTCACCGATTTAACAGATGTATTTAATGCAACACCAACATTCCATCAAAATATTTCACTCATACCAACAACATTGAATGTTATTGATATCAAGAATAAAAGATCACTCTCAGTTATTCACTTTCAGTCAAACTTTTGAACTTCTTTTCCCATTGTTCTCTCAGAGTTTCAGTCCAACATTCTCATTGTCGATCGTTTTCTTCTTCGTTTAGTTCATTTTGTCATTGGTTATAGAGCAAGAACATTCATCAAAACTGGAAACGACGAGAATGTAAGCATTTACGTAGTATTTTTCTTCCAAGATCGCTTTCATAAAAATAAGAGATCACCCACCATAATGTAAGTGATCATTTAGTATTATATAAACGACTGCTTATATACAACTAAATGATCACTTACATTAATATGGGCAATCACTTATAATTCATTGGGCAATCACTTATAACTTGTTGGACGATCTATATAACTTGCTAGGTGATCTATTATAACTTGTTGGACGATTGCTTACATTAATAAAAATTCAAATCCAATTATCAATTTTCTAATTGCAGATCAATGACGGTAGTTCGCATTTTTGTACGATTTGATAGGGAATAGAACCAGTCCGGAAGCAATTATGTTGGAGGTCATATGAAAGATCTGAAGGTCAGAAATGTTATAACGTGTAGTGAACTAATGAATATTCTACACCAAAGACTGAATATCGATCCGGATATGTTTTATATACATATCAAATGTTGTTACAATGATCCCAACTAACCCAAATTGGCATAATCGATGATGAAGACCTCAACTTTTTTGTAAAAGGCAGTGATGCATCCCGGATTTCATTTGTATTGAAAAGAACCAATGAAGGTCCTTGAGCGGAACCAAGAATCAAATCCAAATCCCAATTTTGCAGAACATGAAATTTACAGTAACAAAACAAAAACTTTATGCATTAAATTTAAATTACAACATGCTAAATGAAAATAAGAAAAGATATGGGGAAAAAAATACTAACCCTTGAAGATTTAATCTTCTTCATGCAATCCTCTTCTCCAAAATCACGATCAACTGCAACGTGCTCGAAACCCTAGCCACCACCAATCAGAATCTCCTATATTCTCTGGGTTAAGAATCCAATAAGTTGTGGACTCTTGGTATTTTAAAAAAGAGGGATAGAGATTGTAAGAAGAAGGGTTATGGTATCCTGAGAACTTTTCTTAGAGAGATTTTGTGCGTAGATAGGTTTTCACTGATTGCTCTGTCAAAATCTAGAAGAGGAAGAAGATGATCAATTAACCAACCATCTGCACCCCACTTTCACATAGTAGAGAGA
This sequence comes from Benincasa hispida, assembly GCF_009727055.1. Taxonomy (NCBI): domain Eukaryota; kingdom Viridiplantae; phylum Streptophyta; class Magnoliopsida; order Cucurbitales; family Cucurbitaceae; genus Benincasa; species Benincasa hispida. The sequence goes on from NC_052352.1 coordinate 37,932,511, forward strand.
AAAAAAGGGGGAGGCAAAATGATTTTTTTAAAAAAATTTACAATAAAATAAATTTATTTAATAAAACAAATAATATATATTTATTTGATAACCATTTTATCATATACTATATATATTAATCTATATGTTATATCAAATATAACATGTAATTTATAGTTTAATATTGTATCAAATACAATATAACTTATAGTTTTTCATTCTCTTATTAATGTACAGTATTTAATATAAATTTCATTTATACTAAATTTCATTATATGAATCCAATTCACATAATTAATATTTGAATCAAATTCAAATATTTATTTCATTTCAAATAAACTTTATATTATAATGCATCAAACACATTATAGTAATTATATCATATATATTAAATTAATTAATTATATCACATGAATAGGGTCTATTTCGGAGGCAAATTCATACCATCCTATAGGATCTGAAAATGGCGGGTCACACTTATAAGAATTACTAAGTTGTTAGTAAAGATCTTGACCAAAAACGATAACTAAACAACTATAGGAATAAGAGTTATTCCAGAGACAGTAGGAATAAGAGTTATTTTGGGAGTAATGTTTGGTCAAAATTGTTTGTTTTAGTGAATAAGTATCTGATTGCCCCTCGGTAACACATATTCTGACTCACTAAAATATTGTTGCAAATAAATAATGGTTATGGGTACATTATTACTTTTTTCTAAAACTTGACTTTGGATTTAGTTACAATATGCTAATTAGAATTTGTTTGAATTTTATCAGCATGTCGAATTCTAGTATACTCGCTTCCGATGTACATAACAGTAAAATCAAATCAACAAACAAATTACTAGCAGTTGATTATACCAAAAGAATTTTAACAGAGAGTTGTCCTTTATCTCCCAACTCATCTAAAATTATGAATTATGTAGATGAGGATGTTGAATTCGAACAACAAGATAAATATGATTTACTTGTTATCGAAGAATGTTTAGTGGAAAACGATAAAATCTGGATAATTGATTCAGGTGCTGCTAATCATGTATGTACTATCTCACAAGAAACAAGTTCCTGGAGACAGTTGATAGATGGTGAAACAATCTTTAAGGTAGGGATCGGGGAGATTGTTTCAGCCAAAGCAGTGGGAGATATAAAGTTATTTATAGGAGATAAGTACATTTATTTGAAAAATGTATATTATATTCCTTTTATGAAAAGGAATCTAATATCTGTTTCCTATGCTAGAACAAAATTATAAAGTTTATTTCGAAAATGGTGAAGTATTCATCAATATGGTAAATAAACAGATCTGCTATGAAAAATTAGAAAATAACTTGTACATGTTAAAACCAACTGAGGTCAAAGCTGTTTTGAGCATAGAGATGTTTAAAACTGCTGGGACTCATAAGAAAATGAAGATTTCTCCAAATGCCTATCTTTGGCACTTGAGATTGGGTCACATAAATCTCAACAGGATTGCGAGATTGGTTAACGATGGTCTTTTAAACAAGTTGGAAGACAATTCATTACCACCATGTGAGTCCTGTCTTGAGGGTAAAATGACAAAAAAATCTTTTTCTGGAAAAGATCTTAGAGCCAAAGAACCCCTAGAGCTGATTCATTCAAACCTTTGTGGGCCTCTAAATGTTAGAGCAAGAGAAGGGTATGAATATTTCATTACTTTTATAGATGATTATTCAAGGTATGGGCATGTTTACCTAATACACTAAAGTCTGAAACTTTTGAAAAGTTCAAAGAGTATAAGGCTGAAGTTGAAAACCAATTAGATAAAAAGATTAAAACACATCAATCGGATCGAGGTGGAGAGTATATGGACATAGAATTCCAGAACTATTTAATAGAACATGGAATTCAATCTCAACTGACAGCCCCTGGCACACCTCAGCAGAACAGTGTGGTAGAGAGGAGAAACAGAACCTTGTTGGACATGGTTCGTTCCATGATGAGTTACGCTTAATTACCAAATCCTTTTTGGGGACACACAGTTGGGACTGTAGTGTATATTTTGAACATGTTTCCCTCGAAAAGTGTTTCTGAAACACCTTATGAGCTCTGGAGAGGACGTAAAGGAAATTTATATCACTTCAGAATTTGGGTTGTCTAGCACATGTGTTGGTGCAAAATCCTTAAAAGTTGGAACACCATTCAAAAGTATGCCTATTTGTAGGCTACTCAAAAGAAACTAAAGGTGGTCTCTTTTATGATCCTCGGGAAGATAAAGTATTTGTATCAATAAATACAACCTTCCTGGAGGAAGATTATATAAAGAACCATCAACCTCGCAGTAAGCTAGTAAAAGAAAAAATGTCCAGAGAAACGAAAAATGTATCAACAAGAGTTGTTGATCGAGTAGGTCCTTCAACAAGAGTTGTTGATAGAGCAGGTCTGTCAACAAGAGTTGCTAATGAAACTAATACTTCACATCCTTCTCAAGAGTTGAGAATGCCTCGTCATAGTGGGAGGGTTGTGCAACAGCCTGACCAGTACATGGGTTTAATTGAAACTCAAGTCATTATACCAGATGATGGTTTAGAGGATTCGTTGTCTTTTAATCAAGCAATGAACGATGTGGACAAAGACCAATGGATTAAAGCCATGGACCTTGAAAGAGAATCTATGTATTGCAATTATGTCTGGGATCTTGTAGATCAACCAGAAGGGGTAAAACCCATCGGTTGCAAATGGATCTACAAGAGAAAATGAGACCAAGCTGGTAAGGTGCATACCTACAAAGCTAGACTTGTGGCAAAAGGTTTTACCCAAAGAGAGGGGTTAGATTTTGAAGAAACCTTCTCTCCAGTTGCCATGATAAAGTCTATTAGAATACTCTTTTCCATAGCCACATTTTATGATTATGAAATATGGAAAATTGATGTCAAGACAGCTTTTCTGAATAGCTATCTTGAAGAGAGTATCTATATGTCTCAACTAGAAGGGTTTATACAGCAGGGTCAAGAGCAAAAAGTTTGCAAGCTTAATCAATCCATTTATGGATTAAAACAAGCTTCTAGATCCTTGAATATGAGATTTGACGCTGCGATCAAATCTTATGGCTTTGAACAAAATATTGACGAACCCTGTGTCTACAAGAAAATCGTCAACAAAACTATCGCTTTTCTAGTGTTGTATGTTGATGATATTCTACTCATTGGGAATGAGGTAGAATATCTAGCTGGCGTTAAGAGATGGTTGGCTTCATAATTCCAAATGAAAGATTTGGGAGAAGCACAGTATGTTTTTGGAATCCAGATAGTTCAGAATCGCAAGAACAGAACATTGACATTATCTCAAGCATCTTATATAGACAAGATGTTGTCTAGGTATAAAATGAAAAATTCCAAGAAAGGATCTTTACCTTTCAGGCATAGAATTCACTTGTCTAAGGAGCAGAGTCCTGAGACACCTCTAGAGGTTGAGGAGATGAATCGAATTCCATATGCATCTGCAGTTGGGAGTTTGATGTATGCAATGTTGTGTACTCGTCCCGACATATGCTATGTAGTAGGAATTATCAGCAGATTTCAATCCAATCCTGGTCATGACCATTGGATTGCTGTTAAAAACACTCTCAAATATCTTCAGAGAACGAGAGATTATATGCTCGTGTATGGTCCTAAGGAGCTTATCCTTATTGGATACACTGATTCTGACTTTCAGACCGATATTGATTCAAGGAAATCAACTTCGGGGTCAATATTCACTCTGAACGGAGGAGCAGTTGTGTGGAGAAGCATCAAGCAAGGTTGTATTACGGACTCCACAATGGAAGTTGAGTATGTTGCTATAAGTGAATCAGCAAAAGAAACATAGCTGATCCATTTACGAAGGCCCTCTCGGCTAAAGTGTTCGTGGGTCACCTAGTAGGACTAGGTCTACGAGTTTTGTATCACTAGGACAAGTGGGAGAATTTATGGGTATTGTAATGCCCTAGTTTATTGTATTTGTACATTTTATTCTCTCCATGTAAACTCAACATTGTATATATTTTCATATATTGATCCACTGGAGTTTTAGTCCAAGTAGGAGTATTGTTGGGTTTTATGTCCTAAAACTCGCAGTTTGTAAAATGATAAACATTTTCTATTATCAATATACTTGTTATTGATCTCATAAATTGTATGAAAGTATAAATCCAATAAACTAAGACCCATGACTATTGTATGAGTACTTGAACTTTATGTGGAGACATAAGAATGGATCGGGTTCGAGTAAATAGTCAAAATGATCTATGGTACATGAATGAGGTTGGGTACCTTATTCTGGTAACACCATTGAATGCGGTCTACTCTGTAGTTGTTACAAAGAGTTGTAAAGTGCTACATACGATGTGATCCTAATTCGTACATGTTATGACATGAGAAATGGGGTCGTCCTATGCAATGAGTTTGCATAAGATCATGACCAAGAAATAAGTCACTCTTACTTTGTAATGCTGTTTACTGTTTAAGACTAACTATTTCACCTAGATGACCTAGGTAACTCGATCTTAATCCTGAGCTAACTATAAACTCCTGTTTATTCGAGATTGTCCTTAGATTTACATAGTTGAGGGTTGGCTCAATAACGCCTGCTCAATAAGGCTCCCATTTCACGGGTAAGACCGGATAGATAGCTGGGGACATAGGGTGCAAGATGAAGTTCACACCTACCCGATTTAGGGATAGGAGAAGGTTTGTTCTCTCAAGTACTGAATCCAGGTCTTGAACAAAGGGTCTCACCCTCTCACTGGGCTGAGAGAGTTTGGTTTGGTGATTGGATCACAAACCAGTTGTTTATTAGAGGATCAGTAAGGACTTGAGAAATGAGACGTAATCTCGAGGATAAAATAGATATTTGACCCAGTCGTTATTACGAACAACCTGTGAAGGGTCGACTTGCTGATTATGGTTAAATCATGTGGACATAATGTATCTACAGTGAGGGGAGTGCAATTATGGGCTTTAATGGAGTGACTCATTAGTTAACGAATGGAGATTAATTTGGTCTAATGAGTTTAGCCAATTAATCTCGGATCGTTGGAGACCATGGTCTGTAGGTCCGCGAGGTCCCCCTACTAGCTCGTAACGGACTAACTCTAGAATAGCGTGATAAGTTAATTTGAAACGTTCAAATTAGAATTAAGGGATTTAGTAATTATATGAGATATAATTATGTTTAATTTTAGAATTAAACGGAATAGGAAAATTTATATATTTAAATATATAAAGATGGTATGTGTTAAAATTAATTTAATATTTGATATTAAATTAATTAATTAATTACTTTATGAAATTAATTAATTTTAATTTTTAAAATCAAATAGATTTTTTAAATCAAAATTTGATTTTTGGATAAAATTGAAAAATTGGAAAACTAAAACACTTAAATGGAAAAATGATTTTTTCCATTATCCATCTTTGAACTAGCTCACACATGAAGCAATATATTTGCTTTGTCTTCTCCAAACATGAGCTGCAACTCATGCAACTCTTCTCTTTGCATGTTGATCTACAATATAATGAGAAGATTGAAGTGAAAATCGGGCATGCAATCTATAGAATTTTGAGAGAAAATTGATTTGAAGAAGGGTTCTTTAACAAAGGTTGCTGCAGTGAGCTTTTCTCCTTTATCCCTTGATTCAAGCTTGTTTTGAGTCCCACAACTCAATCTAGAGCACCAAGAGAATAGTGGGGAAGATCTTAAGGTGGTCTACAACAAGATATGGAGAAAATTGCAGCTGGAGAAGGGGCTTTGAAGAAGTTTTACAAGAGGTATGTCTTGAAACCCATTTTTCTGCAAAAGCATGCTTTATATTTTTCCAAAATTAGTGAATTTGAATGCTTAGATGATCCTTGTGCTTCCGCTGCAATTGATACAATTCTACAGGAATGACAGAAGTGAAGCTTGGATTGGTCACAATATCCAATCTAGATACTCCCCAATTTGATATTGACCATATATACGAACAATCTTCAGAACCACAAACAATTCTAACACCTTCCATTCATATTCTAACCCTACCTGCTCCCATCCCACAAGAGATGATGCCTTCTATTCCAATGCATTCCATTATTGCAACCTAACTATTTGTAGATATATCCATACCATCCAAGGGTCCATCATATGATGACCTTATTACAATACCTCACAATGATCAGAGTGACGATGATATGAAGGTTGGTCAATTTTTTTTTTTTTTTGAAATATAATTTATCAGTTAAATTGCTAATGTTTGCAATAAGAAATAACTTTAACTACCATGTAAAGGAGTCGAAAAAGAGCTTGCTAACTATAGGGTGTTTGTTGGGGGAATGCAAGTGGATGGTTCATGTAAAAAAAATTATAAGGAAGTGATTCCCTCAAAGTGACGAAGTATCGAAGTGTCCATACACGCGCTCTTGAAATGAGAATGGGTAATCATCGACAAGCAAAATTGGACACTTAATCAAGCCCAAATACGATCAAGTTGGTTGAACATACCACCCAAAGGGATATAATTGAAGCTATTCGACGAGATTATGGGGTGAATATAAACTACGAGCGGGCTTATCGTGTAAGAGAGTATGCATTGGTGCACGAGGATCGCTGGAAGGATCATATGCTCTTGTGGCATATAGCGAGATACTGAAGCTTTCAAATTCAGGCACGATCTTTGAGATTGAAGTAGAAGACGAACAATACTTTAAGTACGTCTTAATGGCATTCAATCTGTGTATTAGGAGATTCTTAAACTACATCCACCTATAATCATTGTTGACGAGACCTATTTGCTGAGAAATACAAAGGTATGTTGTTAATAGCAACGTTTATTAATCGCAATAACAACATATATCCTATCGCGTTCAATATTGTAGAGGTGAGAATGATGCACTAGTTCATGACTTATTTGAAGCCTTCGATTGGAGACATTTTGAATTTAGTGATTATATCATATCGTCTCATCTTCATGCGAAAAGTTGTCTCAAGTATATTCCCTGAGGTATTTCATGCCCTATGTATATACCACATTCGAAATAATTTGTTGGATAGATTCAAGAATAAGGACATAATCCCACACTTCTATCTTGTGGCCAAAGCTTATAGGATGTCTGAGTTTCATATATCTTGAGCTAAGCTCCATCAATATCCCAGAGTGACAGCCTATCTTGAGGAAGTTGGATTACAACGATGGGCAAGGTTTACCAAGTTCATTGTAGGTATGACAACATGATGATAAATATAGTAAAATGTCTCAATGGAGTATTAAAAGATGCATGAAAACTTCCAATCACGAAGCTATTGGAGCACATCCATGAGTGGGTACAAGGTTGGTTCTATATCCGACATTATGTGCAATGGCATTCACTAACATTGTAATTGAGTACGCGATGACTGTTCTCAAGGAGGCAGAATTGATGTCTAGAACACATCGTGTTTCTCCGGAAGACTAGCATGTAATTAACATGGATGATGGATATTTAGGGGAGTTTGTTGATCTTCATTCACGGACATGTACTACTATAGAGTTCAATTGCACAGAGATCCCATGCTACCATGCAATAGCTACGATAGCCCTTCGAAACATTAACACTCAAAGATTATGCACAAATTGGTTTATTGTTGAGTGTGTGCTTGATGTTTACACCAAATAGATCTACCTCGTTAGACATAGACAAGAATGGAACTGGAGACAAGAGTTTGAAGACTTTGAAATTCTACCACCATGAAACATACCGAGTGTCGGTCGACGTCAAACAATTAGAATACCTTCTACTGGGGAGGAGCCATAAAAAATCCATAGGTGTATGTGATGTGGTCAGAAAAGAAATAACAAGAAAATGTGCAAACACTGATAACACCTGACATGGATCCATCTAGGTTGTAGGATATGTAGTAGGAGCTAAATGGTCATCCACAGTTGACATGCGATCTCATACATAATATAAGTGATCTCATATTAAATTATGGGCGACTGCCCATCACTAAGTACAAGATCTCCCATCATTGTGTACGAGATCGCTTAACAAATTTGGGCGATCGCCTAACAAATAGTAAATGATCACCCAGTGTTGAACATGTGATCTTGTACTTAATTGTATGCAATCTCGTACTTAATGATGGGTGATCTCATTTCAGTGCTTGTATTTAGTGCTTAATTATATTTTTTTATTATTATTATTCGATTGAACTTAATTACAATGTAATAGTTATAAAATATTGACAATGTAAGTGTAAAATATACAATTTCATTCAACCTAACCACAAAATTACCATAATTTATTTCCACACAACTGGGCAACATATTGTTTCCTAAACAGTTTCATATGATCTTGTTTTAGGCTAGCCCTATCCTTTTTCGTTACAATATATTCAACGAATTTCACACAAAAAATGTCGCAGTCAAGAGATTTGTCCACTTGGAGAGTGACCTTCGATAGCTTCACTTCCCACAACCCATACTTAAACTTCTAATGATGTTTATTATACTCAATGGCTATCAAGATGGATGATATTCATCTGACCACGAGTTGTAGACATTTACGATGTCATCACCAATATAGTTTGGCATGGAGTCGAAAACGTATATCCTGCATGAATATAAGTCAATGGCAGCCATGAGCCAATGTTGTCTGATGTTGATTGGCCCAAATTTGAAGTCTACTTTCATCCATGCATGTTGTCCAAGAACATAGTAAAAAAAGTATTCACCGTCTGTCCACAACTTCATATGTGCTCCCTGGTTTGTCCAGACTGACACTTGTTGCTAAAGCATAAAGAGTAACTCCAATTGCATAATACATACCATGAAGCTCAAATCTACCATAGTGAACCGATATTGGCAAAATTTAGGTCTGGAATGTAGCTTAAGGTGCACATGCAGTAGTAGAATGTCTATATTCCAAGACAAATAATTAACAGACAATATCATTGTAAGTGATCGAGTGTATAAATCATGTATAAAACAATAAACGATCATAGATAATCCTAGATGATCTTTAAATAATCCTCAACGATCGCTTCGATTATCCTCAACAATCATTTAGATAATCATAAACGATCTTTTAAAGAATCCTACACGACCGTCTAGTTAATTCCAAAGATTGTATATATAAAAACTAAATGATCGAGTGTTAAAACATAAACGATCGTTTATGGTTTTTGAAATGACTGCTTATCTTTACATAAGCAATCTATAATTTATATCAAATAAAGGGATTTAGAAATACTTCCATCCCCAATAATCCATGTATTCTTTTCAAGTGTTTGGAAGAACTCCTTGGTCTCATTATAAGAAAAACGCTCTTTGTTGATGCATAAAATCAGCATCGGGAAAAAATAGTTGGGAGAAAGGATTTTTGTCGATGGAGATTTAAGGCATCGGGAGTTTAAATACAACTCCCAACTGAGCCGAATCCAATAGTGTTACCCGGATGAGATATTTAATTTCATCCATATACTTATAGACCATTTAGGCTATATATTATTAACTTGATCCTGTTTATGTCACCACATAAAGTTAAAGTATTCATACTATAGCCACGGATATGTTTATTGGATTTTCATAATAGAATGCAAATCAACAACTTTATTGCTTAAGATACTTAGTAATATTTTATTGATAAATAGAATGTTTAATACAAAATTTACGAACTACGAGTTCTAGGACATTCCCAACAACTTAAACATGTATGTAGAGACTGAAGAAACTCTCATACAAGAGTACCTTTGTATGTAGAGACTGAAGGAACTCTCATACAAGAGTACCTTTGAGCGAAAGCGGGTCTTTCTAAAGACATTGTGACAAATTTACATTCAAACAGACAGATATGCATCATACTACAAAATTACCAGCATGTTTAAAGATTAACAAACAAGAGAACAAGAAAACTTACCAGTTGAAGAACCTTTCTCCACAACAAACTCTTTCTCTCAAAGTGAATTGATGCTCTCGCTCTTACTGAAACGTCAAGTAATCGTTCACCCACACCCGGACATCTACTCACAATCAGTCTCCACACGAACAAAACAAAGATGGAGATGGCACCACCACTTGGAACCCTCGGTATTCTTGGTGTGGGAATCCAAAGAGTGGGCTCTGTTAGAATTTGGTAGAGAGGAGGAGCATCTGAAGATTGTATACAACGATCAAGTGGGAGAAGGGTCGGGTCTATCGTATAGACTATGCTTGATCGTTTAGAAGAATGTACAAAATCGTGTAGTAAATAGGTTGCGATCATTTATATGATTGTTTAGTAAACGCTCGGCGCTAGACGATTGTTGAGAGAAACGTAGGGGATCGTTTAGAAAGATGCGCGCTTGTATACTATCGTGTAGCAACAATGAGCTATCGTATAATCTCTCAATTAGCTAAGCGTGGGCAATATACACTATGCTTGAGCGAATTATGTGATCTTTTGCAAAATGAAAACGAATTTCATTTTATTCTTCAATTACGAAAACTGATTGGAACTTCTCACTATCACACGATTACGAAGAAAATGGCATGCACAATTATCCCATAATTTTCAAATTAAAATAATAAATATAATCATATTATATTTATTAACCTATAGTTTAATATCACATATAAACCATAGTGTTTTCTCCTCCACTAGATATAAATCATATTTATATCCATTTTCCTCTAATTATTGTATATCATACATAAAGTCAATCATATCATATATAATTAACCAGTTCAATCATATCATATATAATCGAACTCCCTCTTGTCAATTTGAATATTTCAAACTGACCCAAAAACTGATTCTCAATTTGAATCCATTGAGTTACCAAGGGGACCTTATGAACTTATGGCTCGAAGCTCCAATAGTACGCGAATAGCTGACTAAACTCTTTAGCCACGAGATCCACCATTCGTTAACTGTCAGGCATTCCACTAAAGACCGACAGCTAAACTCTTCTTACCATAAATATATTTCTGCGTCCATCTGATATAACCTATCAACAGTACGATAACCCTTCACAGATACTTATAAGTATAGTTGGGCCAATTTATCGTTTTTCCCCTGTAGTTACATCTAACTCCTTAAGTACCACTGATTCATCTAATGAATAATACAACATAGTCCTACTATGTATGGACATCTCGCGAGCCATGAGAAGATGTGTGGCGCCACATCGTTCAAGTCCCGAGATCAACCCTTAAGGGAGTAATTTATCTACTTACCCCTGCTTCAGGGACGGAGTGAATTCTATCTTATGTACCTGAGTTCCCAGCTCCCAGATCAGACGAATTCTCAAAGTGGTAGGTTTGAGTCGGCAATCAGGCCACTCGCACCCATGCAAATCAAAGGACCACCCTCAAAGGCAAGAGTTCCCAATTCACTCAAGATTGAGGTCATGTTACCTATGGTCATCCTAATGAAGTGAAGTCTCTGTCATGAACGGCATATATAATGAGATGTTAACACTTCGTGGTCAGGTCTTATACAAACTCTTTATATGAGATGCCCCCGCTCGCACATCCCTGCATGAATTATGAGGATCAAACCATCTGTAGCAAGTCATAACATTTGTAACTATTCTACAAAGAGGACAGCATCCGTAGCATTACCAGGATAAGGTTTCCCTCCTATATTCATATACTATAGACCATTTTGGATATCACTTAAGACATTATCCACTTGTATGTCACCACATACATACTTAAGTTACATAATGACAACCAGGGACTTTAGTTTATTGGTTTGTGGTATAGTAAATAAAACGTCCAATGTTCAAAGACAAGTAGTGAAGAAAATATCATATATTATACATCACAAGCATTCGTACAAACTGTGTTTACAAACTACAGGACACGAGAGTTTAGGGCATCATCCTCAACAAAGACATACAGATCATGTTTAAGTAATAATCTAAATGGCCTATAGTAGATGGATAAGGTTAGGTATCTTATCTTTGTGGTACTACAAATACGACCTGCTTTGTAAATGTTACAATTATTGTAAAGTGCTACAGATGATTTGATCCTAATAGCTCATGTGGAGACATGCAAGTGGAGGTATTCTATACAAAAAGTTTGTATAAGACCGGACCGCGAAATGAATAATCTCTCTATATAACACCATTGCTAGAAGAGACTTAGATTTCACTAGGATGACCATAGGTGACTTGACCTTAATCCTAAGTGAGTTGTGAATTCCTGTCTATGAGGGCAATCCTTTGATTTGTATGGGTGAGAGTGGCCTTCTTAGCTGACTTAACAAGTCAACCATTTTGGGGACTTGTCCGAGTAGGGAGCTAGGAACATAACTACACGAGATGGAATTCACTAGGATGACCATAGGTGACTTGACCTTAATCCTATAGTTGGGTCTTGAACATTGAAGCCTCAACCTCTCACTGGCCTGAGAAGTATTAGTTTATAATTGGACTATAAACTGTTTGTTCATTAGAGGAATTGGTGGTATTTAAGGAGTTAGATGTAACTACAAGGGTAAAACGTTATTTTAACCCAACTATAGTTATGAGCAATTTGTGAAGGGTCGACTCACTGTTGATTTGTTATGTCTGCAGACACATAAATAAATCTATAGTGCAAAGAGTGCAACTATCGATCGTTAATGAAGTGACCGGCAGTTAATGAAAATTGATTAATTTAACCAAAGAGTTTAACTCATTAACTTTATAAAATTGGAGCTTCTAATATGTAGTAGATCCATAAGGTCCCCTTGTTAGCTCACTAAAAAATATATAAGAGGAACGGTTTGAATTGTTCAAATCAATTGCATATTAATGAGACTAATATAATATGGTTAATTATAGGTGTGATCTATAATTAAGAGAGAAAAATATTTGAATAAGATTCAAATATTAAAGAGATGTATACATATAAATATGTGATAATTATATGTTGATTCATTCTATATTAAATATGATTTAATATAGTCGTTTAATTGATTAATTAATGGTTAATTAATTAACTTTTTGTTGGTGTTGACAAAAAGCGGAAGGAATTTAGATCTTAAACACTCTAATTCCATTAATTTTAGCAATCAAGCAAACATGTTCATCAACTTAGAAGTAGGGTTTCAGAAATTACCTTTGAAGAATCCTCCTCCAGCTGCAATTTCGATTGAATTTATTCGCTCCAATGCTTGAATACTACTACTTGATCTTCCCTACTATTCTCGAGGACCTTAGATTGGAAGGTGGATTTCAAAATGAGGTTGAATCAAGGGTATTGGAGAATTTTTCTGGGTTTTTTTTTCTGTCAAGAACTAGAGAGAAATAATTTCTCTCAAAATTCAGATGTTGCATCCATCATCTCATCAGCTCAAGTTTTGTTTTTGTCTTCCTTCATCATGCAACTCAATTGCCCAAGAGGATGACACCCAAGCTTCAATAATTTTGGGTGGAAATGTGAGTGTTAAAAGTGGAATAAACCCACTTAGAGTTTTCTTTAATTGTAATTGATTTTTAACCCAAAAAAAAAATCAATTTCAAATTTTGAAATCCAATTTAAAAAATTATAAAGAAAAAATATAAAATATTAATTCAATAATTAATATTATATAAATTCATTAGCTTTAAACAAAATTAATTCCATAATTAATTTTGTATGAATTTAATTTTTAAATTAATTAACTTAATAATTATATTAATTATATTAATTTAATATCAAATATTAAATTAATTAAACACCAATTCTTCAAACATGAATCCTTATTCATGTTATTGATATTTTAATCATATTTAAATATTATCCAATTCTCAAATTTCGTTTAATTTGTAATTAAACGTTTAATTATATCACATATAATTAATAATTCTCTTAATTCTAGTCTGAACGTTTCAAATTTTCTCATCCCACTAGCTTACAAATGGAATAAACCTTAGGTCAATGGACCTATAGATCACGAGCTCCAATGATCCGAGATTAATTGGCTAAACTTTTTAAACCGAATTAATCACCATTTGTTAACTATTGGATCACTCCACTAAAGCCCAGTAGCTGCACTCTCCTCACTGTAGATATATTTCTTTCCACTTGATTTAACCATGATCAGTAAGTTGACCTTTCACAGGTTGTTCGTATTAACAACTGGACCAATATTACCGTTTTATTTCTGTAATATATCTTGCTCCTTAAGTCCACTAATGAAGAATTGGTTTATTATTCTACCAATAAATCGAAGCTCTCTCAGTCATAGAGAGGTCGGGTCCCTTTGTTCAAGAATAGGAGTTAGTATTTAATGGAACAACCTATCTACTAACCCTAAAGTGGGTAGGAGTGAGTTTCATCTTGTAGGATTATGTCCCCAGCTATCTACTCGGTTTTCCTCCTAAAATGGGAAGCATATTGAGCGGCTCTGTTGAGCCACTCTCACCTATGCAGATTAAAAGATAATCCCGAATAAACAGAAGTTCATAGTTAGCTTAGGATTGAGATCGAGTCATCTTAAGTCATTAGATTGAGATAATCAGTTTTAATAGTAAATGTAGTTATAAAGAAAAAGTGACTATTTTTTTGTCCGTTCTTATGCAACATCTTTTGCATAGGATGCCCTCACTCACGTGTCTATACATGAATGATTTTGGGATCACATCGTTTGTATTAAATATAAAGCAGACCGCATCCATAGTGTCTCCAGGATAAGTTACCCAACCTTGTCCTTATACTTATAGACCATTTTGGTTATATATCCAAACCTGATCATCTTTTATATCTCCACATAAAGTTTAAGTATTCATACTATAGCCAGGTGTTCATTAGTTTATTGAATTTTAGGTTTTGCAAGTGCAATTTACATATTCAATAACATCTTTATTGAATAAACCTCAATAATATCTTTATTGTAAATAGAATATGTTTAATTTTACAAACTACGAGTTTTAGGACATACAACTCAACATTTTTTAGAAGTAGAGATAAATAAACATGTGATGTTTATTTATTTATTTATTATATTAAATTGGATCTAATATATATGGTTATTTAATTATTTGACTAATTACTTAAATAAAAGTTATTTAATTAAATTAGAACTAGAGTAGAAATAGGAAGACTAGGAGAACGGGGTCACCCCTCCTCTCTTATAAATGGGTCTTCTTGGCCCATGTTTGTGACACAGTTGAATTGAGAATTTTGAATCCTAGTCTCTTCTACTTCTCTCAAAATCTCTCTTCTTTTCTCTACTACTTCTTCTTCCTCTTCCAAATCTTGGAGACCACACATCCAATTCTTAGGATCCTAGAGAATAACAAAGTTTCACTTACGGTGGTGTCCCTTGATCATTAAAGAAATGTTTCGGAGAAGACATGGAGGGAATCGTGAAGAATTTGGGAATCTACAAAGGTAAGGTTTAGCTATTTCCTCTTTTCTTCTTTTAAATGCATTCTAATCTTGATTGTTTATCAATTATGTTATTATTCTTTTACCGTATTTTGTTTATGTAAAATCGAAAATGAAATTGCCAGGCAATCACACGCTTCCGTTTGGGATTCGATCCCTTCAGACCCAACGTTAAAATGCGTGGGCAGAAGCTCTGCCGACAGACTTCTGTCCACGTAAGAAAACATTGGCAGAGGCTTTGCCCACGCGTTTCTTAAGATCTATCAAGCATTTTTTTGTGCCGGAAACGACCAAAATTCTTGTAGTGTAGATTAAGATTTCTAATTAAGTCTTAAACTCTTTGTTTGTAGTTCTAGATTGTTTGAACTAAGTTTTGAGGCTCTTGTCAAGGTAAGAACATCTCCTTTTAGCTTGATGAATATCTTGTACTATATATTATGAGTGTTATGTTTTGATTGTGGCAAGGATGAGACTTTTGTTGGGTTGTTAGTAGATAAAAATGTAATATTTCAATATTTTGAATAACATTTGATTATATTCTTTCCAATAAAGAAGTGTGGGTTTTCCTATCTTGTAGAAGTAGGTTTGATATCAATATTTCGAGCAAGATTGATATTTGATGGGTTGGGAAGATAATGAACATTAAGAAGGTATTATACTTTATGGATATTACTATTATTTCTGACATTGATATGTATTGAGTTGAGTTCTAAAATGAATGTTATTTTTTACTAGGTTTTGTGCAAATCCATTGAAGTGAAGGAATTGCCAAGCAAGTTATTTATATATTTGTTCTTTATGTTGGGATAGTACTATCACTTTTTTTTTTTTTTTTTTTTTGCAACATTTGTTGTATTTAGTTTCTTTGTAAATAACTTAACCAAATTTTGGTTACTAGTTTTCTTCTATATAGTTTCTTTGTATAGTTGACTAATCTTATTGTTATATATGAAAGTTAATATTTGTGGTTGCGTACATATTTTTTTTCCAAAATTAGATAAAAACATATGTATAATGATAGGTATAAAGCAAATAGTTATCCATTACTATAAGCATTTTTTTGACAACTAATGTCATAAGATGTATTATATGACATTGATATACTATCATCAATCGAACTTCAATAACTATAAATAAATGTCAATATATGTAATTCAATGAAGTTTAGAAAGTGTCAAAATTAAGGCATTATTGACATTGCATATGTGTCATTATTAATATTTTTGTGACAGATTTTCATTGTTAAGGCAAATGTTTAATCAAGAAAAAAAGTCAACTTTTGGATCTTTTATTTACAATGATAAATTGTCATAGAAAATGTTACCATAATACATAATAAATGTCAATAAATGTTTATCATTGTCTAAATTGAAAAGTCATGAAACAACCAATAATGATAGAATTTTCGTGAGTTATTTATATACTTTTCTTGATGGTGGATTAAAAAACTAAGAAAAAAGAGTCAAGAAATACGGCAATCCTGTTTTGTTGTAGTGAATGCAATGAAGGTTAGGATATAAGTGGAACTTACAAAAGAATATGAGACTAATAGCCTAGAGATAAGTTGTCATGTAACCTTAGACATAGATTGCATGAAGTAATCTAAGTTTCAATTAACTATAGAGATATTGAACTAGCTATTTAGCCTCCTAAAAGAACTTGTGAAACAAAATTGAGTAGGAGTAATTCTCCAT
Organism: Benincasa hispida; assembly: GCF_009727055.1. Classification (NCBI taxonomy): domain Eukaryota; kingdom Viridiplantae; phylum Streptophyta; class Magnoliopsida; order Cucurbitales; family Cucurbitaceae; genus Benincasa; species Benincasa hispida. Next base: position 37,949,475 of record NC_052352.1, read on the forward strand.
TCATAGTTGGTTGACGCAATTAAGATGCGGTCGCATAGCTCAAAGTAAATTGTCAATAGATCGAAACTTAATCTCTAATCCTCATTATCATCTACTATTTTCTTTACTATTAACAACCAACTACAAGTTCACCTATTTTTACTAATTACCCTTGGTTTGCATTGAAAAGTATTGTCTTAAAAAGAATCAAATTGCTTACTAGTCCCGTGGGATATGATACTTGAAATACTCCTAGATTACTACTTGTTATATTATATACTTGCACTAGACCTTACAAATTCATTACCATATCACTCATACACATTTCTGTCATCAATAGTCGACCGAAAACTATTGTCGACAACAATCATGACAATCGATTTGTGAAGAATTTGGCTAGCAACGATTGTCAACAGACACTACATCTAATTATAAGAGGTAGGAGATGAAGATAGAACTTTTCCATACCCTATCATTCATTAAAATCCCATCTTCCAAACCCATGGACTTAGTTTATCATTCCCATGAATTTGATTCTATGTGCCCAACCATGGATTTGACTTCAAAAGCCGAAATCCCCATTTACAAATCTATGAGCCAGATACCTCCTTTAAAAAAAACAAAGATTGGATGAGTGAAATATTTATTATGGATAAGATAAACATAAAGGTAAGAAAATATACCTCAAATCTAAAATTGAATAGTTACAAATATTTGGCCTGAAAATATGATTTTAAAACAATCCATTTAGCTAAATTTTCAATATTTCTATTTCAATCAATCCCTATTGCGATTACACGAAAATGTTTGTTGGTAAACACGTCCTTATTCTCTGCTAACATTCTCTCTAGATATTGCAAAAATATGTTGTGCATTTTCTTGAATGAAAGATTATTATTATTATTATATAACCAATTTTAATAATTTTAACTTTGGATAAGGTCAACAAAATCATTAAACCAGACTCAGATAGAATGAAACTCAAAAATAGATCACAATAATATTTTAACAAAAAAAAATTATTAAAAAAAGGTTGAATTAAAAATTTAATCTATGGAAAAAGTTCAAATATAGCGCACTGGTTTATAATTAGAATAAATGGTGGGAATTATTTATCAAGTGCCCTGGTTTATAATTAGAATAAGTGGTGAAAATTATTTATCAAAGTGTAATGACTGAATTCCGCCTTTTAAAAAATAAGAACTATATTTTAATGGCTAAATTTTTCTGAACTAAATTTATAATTTAATCAAAATAAAATATACATATCTTTTTTTTTTTTCCTTTGGATCCACTGGATGGGTAACCCAAATTTAAGAAGAAAAAGACACTTTTCCTATTTCTTAAAATTGAGTTTTTTTTACTCATGGTTGATGATAGGGATATTCAAATAACCCGACAACCTAAACAATCCGAACTATTCAATCCAAAATATAAAGGTTGGGTTGGATTAAATTTTTTTCTATTTTTATTGGATTGGATCGGATCATGGATTGGCTAAAAAAATTTGGATTAACCTAACTCAACCCAAATTTTATATATATAAATAAAATGTAATATATATTTCTCTTTGTTTAAAATTTAATTATTTTGTATTGATTAATTTGTAAATTTTAAATATTTTTATTTTAAAATTATTATGATATTTGTTTTTATTTGAAGTTTACAATAAATATTTTAGATATAATTGACATTTTAATTTTATGAGATTTTAGTTATTAGTCATGTATATAAATTTATATATTTTTAATTAAAAAGAAAAAAATAAATTATAATCCGACAACCCAACCCAACCCGAATTTTATGGGTTGGATTAGATTAGAGACTTTATTTAAGTTCTTTATATTGTCAATCTAATCAACCGGGTTGGTCCAAAAACCCTCAACCCAACCCAACCCAATCTATGCACCCATAAAATTCGAATGCAATTATCGAAACAAAATCTCATACACGCAAATTAACCCTTTCACTCTCTCGGTCCCTTCCCTCGCTCACGTAAATCGCTCTTTGACTCACGATCTCACTCTTTAACACAAACTGAACAGAGAGAGATCAAATAGGGTAGAGACATGCACTCAAAGAAAGAAGAGGAAAAAGAAACTAAAGGTAATTTTGTAAATTTGGCCAAAAAGTCAAAATTCTTCTTTTCCTTTCATCTATTAAAACAAACGTTTAGTTCTAATTAGATTGAATTGGAAAAATTCTCTTGATGCTTCTAATTCCATTTTAGTCCATTAGGTCCATGTTCTTTACAACGTACCCTATCCATGTTCTTTACAACGTACCCTAAATTGGACCATAATCACTATCTCCACACAATTCCTGAGACCATTGACATTGACACTTCATTATGATTCGTTTTCAACTTTCCCCAAAGTTTCTGCTACACAATAATCTGTATGTTTGCTCGAACTTTATCCGGAAAACAACTCTCGCATCTCTCAATTTGCTAATTCAAATTCTATAAACAAACAGATATCGATTTATTCGATTCGATGGATGAACTGCTATTCTTTTTCTCTTTTCAATTTACATACATACAAAAAGGGAAAAAAAAAAAACAGAATCGCTGCAAAAGGAAGTAAGATCGTGGACAATTTGAAAGAAAATGAGTTATTCGTGAGAAACCAATTTGAAGAAAATCGGTTTCGCAAGGTCAAGTTAGTCTTTGATGGTGATTAGCTTCCATGGAGGCGGCCACGGAAAAACCCTTACCCTACGTTACTGTATATTGGCTAAGGAGTATGATCGCCAAGAGGGGAATTTACAGAGAAGAGGAACTGGAGAACCTGAATTGCTACGAGATGCTCGTCCGTTGGGGTGCAATGGAGGACGAATCGGCGGGGACAATCTTGAGTTCAGATCGTTACTGTTGTGGCTTTCAGAACTGCTCAGGACGACGGCCAACGCTAACGAGCTTCGACTTGAATTAATAATCGGTCGCTTTGATATGCCGCCAGCGATGAGATTAGATGCAAGAAGATTTCTTCGTTTCCGAGAAAAAGCGTTTTCAGGCTTTGCTATGTCTTTAATGGAGGAAGAAGAGGAAGCGTCTGCCAAGCTTGTGAAGGATTTCGATTTTCCGTTGTAAAAATTTGAAATTCCTCTCCTGCATAACATTCACAGGATGATATAATGTGTTAAAATTCAACTGAATCTCGTAATTAAGAACCTTCAGAAACGAAATCGAAAAGCGATGGATCAAGATCAAGTTGCCCTAAATCTAGAAACCATGGAGAAGAAGATTAGGACGAACAAAAATACAAATCACAATCGCTAACCTGATAGGCAAAACTTCTTCCAGCGATTCCATTCCTAGAGGTCCTTTATACGAACTTTCAGCCTCATTATCCTCTCCATTGTCATTATCCGACGATCGTACAGAGAAACCGCTGTTTTCTCCGATCGACGACGATGAAGACGAACTACATCCATCCACCTCTGCCGCCACCGCATCACCAACAGCGGCTGCCTCTTGTCGAACTACCGGAATCCTTCCCGTCGTATTCAAGACGGAGCAGTACGACGGCAAGCCACTTTGCGAGAAAACGGACGGCGGAATCCTGCTATTGCTTTCCAAAGCAATTGACATGATTGTGATTCAAATCCAAAGGGACGAACAAGATAAACCAAAATGATCACGGTTTTTAACTGAAGAGATTGTGCATATAATTTTACATATATATATATATTCACGGAAAATACTAAGTTGAAGGATATGATAATGTAATCAATGGAAGAAGAAGAAGAAGAAGAAGAAGAAGAAGAAGAAGACCGCCATGGGAGTGCAAATCAGAGATTCAATGGAGAGATTGTCTAAAGAAGATCAGGCAACAATTTAAATATAGAAAATTATGGATTTGGAAACAATTAATGAACGAAAACAGTAAAATCATCATCGATGAGAGAGTTAATGAAAGGATAAAGAACTCAGATAAGGAAAGCCGAAGGTCTTATCCTCATCTGCCGGGCTTCCATTCATCACATTATTTTTCATTTTTTCTTGTAATTTTAATATTTTTGGTTTTTGTTCGCTGCCTGTGCTTCCATCGCACTTTCATGTTCCGCTCTCACCTTTATATCCTTTTCCTTAAATTTCTAACCTACTTTTCAATTATTAAACCTAACTTGGCTGAATTTGTCATACCATTTTTAATCTTCTTACTATATGCAAAAATAGCTCTGAGAATATTTGGACCAAGGTTTAAGAGGTTGATGTCAATGTAAATATTGGTGAAATTATTGATAAAATGTCAAATTAGATAGATATTTCTCTAAAATATTGTCAAACAAAAATGTCAACAAAAATATTTAAATTGGTAAAACATTTCACAGTTTTAAAACAATTAAATAAGTTTACTATTGACATTTCTTCGTTTTTTTTATGATATAATAAAAACTTTTAATTACCTCTCATGTCAATTTTGAATTCATGAAAATGTGAAAATATTGATAAATGTCACCATGTTAACAAAAACTTAATACCATAATTTGGACCCAAATTTATATTTTAAAGAAAATATATTTTTATCTACATACAGATGATAATAATAATAATAATTTCTCTTTTTTAAAAAAATTATGGTGAGACTTTCTTATAGGATGTTCGTAGTAGATAGTAAAATAAGGGAAAAATCTGAAAATATATCATATCGTTCAAATATTTGTAAATATAGAAGTGTTGACTATTTAACTTTTGAATTTTTTTTCTAATTTTTAATTTTGTCTTCCCTTATCTTGTCTTATATATTCTTTTTCTCTTAATTTTTTTTATTTTTATTTTTTATTCTCTTTCTTTTCTTCCATTTTTTACTCTTTCTTTTTTTTTCTTTTTTATTTTTTTTTCCTTTCTCCTGTTTTCTTCTTCATTTTCAATTTTTTTTTTCATTTTCTTAATTTTCTTTCGTTTCTCCGATATTTGTTTCTTCCCTTTTTTTATTTTTATTTTTTTATCCGATTTTTGCTTCTATTTTTTATTTTCTTTTCCTTTCTCCAATTTTTGCTTCTTTTTTATTTTTAATTTTCCTTCCTTTCTCTAGTTTTTGCTTCTTCTCTATTTTTTTTTAATTTTCTTTTATTTATCCGTTTTTTACTTCTTCCTTTTTTTTTCATAAGAATTATGAGCTGAGTTTCGTACCCAAGACTTGAAAGTACCAAATTCATAAATGACTTAACATCAACAAAAATAATAATCAAGTTTGATTATTATAACGAAACATTAAATATAAATAAAAAATGAAAACAGATTTGAAAAAAGCTATTTTGTTAGTCTACTAATTTGCACAATTTTTAAAAACATTTCTTAAAATTTTGAAATAAGAAACGAGGATAGTTATTAAACAAGTTTACGTATTAAAATTTGAGAAATGCAAACGATATTAGACAGGCCAATAGTTTTTTTTTTTTCTTTTTATAGGACTTTAAGAGTGTGATGTTTCCCACGAATTAACTTGAAAAAATGGCATATATGGTCCAAAATGAAGGGCATAAATTGAAGTATTTGTGTATTTGCGTACTGTAATATTTGGTTATAAAATCAAACGAAGAAGAAGTTTGGTTTGGTTATTCATTGTTTTTACGAAGGTGTCTTTGAGAGGTATCGAAAAGAAAAGGGACCATACTAATGTTTGTAAAGGACAAAGAAAGGGAAAGTAAGGTATTCAGTAGCTATCATTGATAGAAGATACCGTTGATAGCATATTATCGGTGATAGAAGCTAACATTGATAACATGTTATCGGTGATAGAAGTTGATAACATGTTATCGATGATATAAGCTACCACTAATAACACATTATTAGTGATAAAAGTCATCACTGATAACATGTTATCGATGATAGAGAGCTATCATTGATAACATGATACCAATGAGATCATTGATAACATGATAGTAGTGAAATCATGGATAACATCTTATTAGTGATGTTATCAGTGAAAGAAGCTATCACTGATAACTACAATATGATTGATATTAGTGATATCGGTGATAGAAGTTAGGCAAAATTTGTATATCGAGTTTCTTTGAAAGTTCATAACTAGTTATAAAAGTCTATCATTGCTAGCCTTAAGCGTTAATATTTCAAGGTTGATTCTAATTAATAAAAGTCTATCAGTGATAGCGACTGATAGTTGCTATTAATGATAGCCACAATAGAAAATTATTGGTGATAACTATTGTGTTAATCTTTCAAAGTTGATAATCATTCATGATAATTTATCAGTGATTGCCACTAATAGTTTTTCATCAATGGTATAACTCAATCTTTCAAAGTTGGCTTTCTTTCAATGTTGATAACTACTTATAAAAACTCTATCATTAATAGCCGTTGTTGACCTTAACTATTAATATTTAAATGTTGATTCAAATTAATGAAAATGTATCAATGATAGCCACTGAATAATTAATAGCAAATTAAAAGCTAATATTTTAAGATTGTATCAATATTTCACAAATTGAAAGATACTATTGATAGCAGCTATCAGTGATGACAATTGATAGGAGCTATAAATGATAACAACTGATAGCAGCTATCAGTGCTATCACCGATACCTGCTATCAGTGGTAGCTTTCAATTTGAGAAAATCGAGAAGAAACAAGCAAAATGGTGGTTAGGCATAGGTTATTTAATCTTTTACCATTTTTTATTCTATATATACAATTATTTTATTCTTGTACTATAGATTCTATTATTTTGGATTTGAATTTCATTTGTGCAACTAGCCCTTTTTTATATGGTCATGGAAGAAAAAGATGCTTGTGAAATGGAGACATTTTACAGAATTTAACTTGTGATTAGAAAACTAAAACAATGGAATTAGTAATCTTATTCTTTTCTAGTTCAATTATAACATAATATTTTTAAGAGATGGTATCTCTTAAAGAACAGTATAATACTATTTTATTAAAAATAATAGAATATAATCTACATAAATAAAGAAGAATTAAAATAGTATAAAATTTCAACTTTTTGATTCAAAATCAACCGTTAAAGTATTAAGATAATTTCGGATTGATTAAAAAAGCTCTTGTTTGATTTTAGTAATAAATTGGATTTTTTAAATTTTATCTCCACTCCGTCAAAGAAATATTAAAGAAAGGTGAAAGATATGAAAAATTGTAAGCATGTGATTGGAAGAGAGCAGAAGTATAGGGTGGACCTTTCAGCAGTAGATAATTTAGGTAAAAAAGATAGTGCCACGTAAGCAGGTTGGAAAAATGAACGGTGTAAGAAACAGACACGTTGAGGATCGTGGTCGGTCAGTGTGATAAGAGAGAGAGAGAGAGATAGAGGTTTCTTGAAATTGGATTGGGTGGACTGACGTGGCAATGACCAACTGAAGTAAGTTTCGGTAAGCCTTATCCAAATATGGGAGGGAAATTGTGGGCCCCCCACTCCCTCCTTTCTTCGATGTTCTTTCTTTCCACACGCCCACGATCATCACTGCCAGCTGTCCCTTGCGATTCGGCTCAGCTTCATTCGGCTAGCCCTCCAACTAGTCGGTATATGAATTTAAAATTACACTAGATGCTATCAGACACAACTAAAAATTTTAAAATGTATTCAACAAAAATTTCAGTTTACAACATGGGTGGATTAAGTTGGTAAAAATTATCAACTCAATATTTGACCTATCAATTTTAAATATTTGTATAGTTGAATTGGTTGCTTTTACCAATTTATTAAAACTCCTAACTTTTCCCCCCTCCAATATTTTCAATGGTTTCATGTTTTGGGTATCATCGATCATTATCGTTACCATACTTCAATGACATAAGTCGACAACCAATTCCAATGACCAACTATGGATCTAACGACTACCTCTAATGATTAACTTTAACAATGATCACCTTTGGGCAGCCAGCCTCGACAATCACCTCGAGTGATCAACTTCAAAACTACTAACTCTGTCGTTTATCTCTAGCAACTAAATCTAATAACCAACTTGATTGATAATATATTAAAAGAAAAAAAATCAATTGGCAAAAGTATTTTTAAAATATAAATTTGAAATTATTAGTTTATTGTGTTTAGTAGTCGCCTTTTATAGTAATTAATAATCGTCCTTATATAGACCTACTTGTTACAAATATCTAGAAGATAGACTATTTTTTAACGGTCCTATCACAATCTAAAAAGACATATCGTATGCATCAACTCGGTAGGACTGACTAGCTTGACTATCTTAATTAACAATATATATATATATATAATTGATTAATTGTTGGTTACATAAATAATAGTATTTTGTCTACATTAAGTGCAATTGTTACATGTAACAATTTGTAATATATGTGTTTTTGTATTAAGTTCACATCTCAAACGAGTATTAAGAATTAGTGAGAATATGTGGATAGTTGATTGGTATAACAAAAAGTTAAGAAAAAAAACAAAAACAAAAACAACAACGAAACAGTAACAAACAAAAAAAAGCCCATAAAAATGCATGTTTTTTTTTAGGTTACAAAAAATTACACCATTATAAATCAACTATACACCCAAACACATAGAATTCTAAAACCAACTCTATTCAACTTTACATCCTAAATACGGATAATTATTACCCATAAATAGTCATTATCAACTCAATTAAACCTAACTCTAGACACCAAACATATCCTTCAAAGTTTTATTATTTATTTAATTTGTTTTTGTTATTCATAATAGACACAAATCTTAAATTCATGACCTATTTAAAACCTCAAAGATTTCCAGTCATAACTAATTTTAAACAAATTACTATTTGTTACTAAAAAAGAAAATAATTTTAAAATTTGAAGTAATTTCAAATCCTAATTTTACCTTTTAACAGAAAACCTTTCATGACTATAAATCGAATTTAACAGGAATTTATTGAATCTAGAAATAAATTACTACTATAACATTGTCATAATCTAATCTTCAATTAGTATTTCCAGAGTTAAAAAGCCTATACTAACTAATTCTTAACTTTTTTTTCCTTGATCAGTCGCAATTCGAATTCATAATTTCAAATATATTTAATTCAAACATTTTTTGTTCAAAACAAAGAAATTAATTTAAAATTATTTTTCGTACTTTCTTTTTTTTTGTTTTTTAAATCCGAATGAAGAGTTAATGTTTAAATCGATGAAATCAAATTTTGATTATAGATACAATCTCACAAGCTTAGTTGTTTTTGCCTTTTGTTTATTATTATTATTATTATTTGAAAACATTTTACTTGAGTAGGAAACTTTACGATCTAACCATTTAAAAAGGAAAGGAAAAATATAAGTCTCAATTTGTAAGGGATGGTTTAGTTGAAGATCTTTTTTACAAGAATTGACACAAACATTCAATTCTCATGTTTATTTCATAGTTTTTCAACATTTGTCTGAAATAAGTTATCTCAAGCATTCTCATTTGCCACAGACAAGAGTTTTATATTCCCTTCCAAAATTGTGAGTTTTCTTTTTTTCTTCTTCATTTGTTTTTATTTTATATATAATTTCACCTTGAATATAGTTAATTAGTTAAGTAATTAATATTAATTTAATAAAAATAATATAAATATTTATTTTAATAATTAATGGTAATCTATTAAAATATTTAGTTAACTTATTTTGTTAATAAAATTTTATTAAATGAATGCAATTGCTTTTTTTTACATAAATTAATAATTTATCAGATAATAATATCTTTAATTAGTAAATTAGGATTAGTTAAATTTAATTAGTACAACAATTCTATTTCTATAATAATAGTTTATTACTTTATTTTTTTTAATAACCAAGTAATTATTTATTGAGATTATTTTTAATTTGATCATTTATTATGAACAAGTAATCAATTAATTATTTATTGTTATTAACTTTATTACTTCATTCATTATTAATCTATCATATTAAAAAAAATAGTATTATTATTACTAATCATATTTTTATTTTTATTTTTTACTTTTTATAAAATATTTGGTTTATTAAAATATATCCTTATATTATTTAATTAAAAATTAAAATTACTAATTTTGAAATTAATTATAAAGATGATTAGTTATTAGATTATAATTAGTATGACGTTCATTAAATATATTAATTGGTTAATTTTTAATTATAAATATTTATTTTTCAAATATTTATAATAATTTATTCATAATTAATTAATTTTTATTATCGATACATTGAATATTTTAGTTAATATATTAATCTATTATGATTATAAAATATTTTCATACTTATTTTTATAAATTAAATACAAACATAATTTTTATTCCTATAATTTTGATAATATTTTCATTCACAACCAAATATAACTATATTTAATCCTCAAATATCTTAAGCATGACATCATTTATTCTTAATTATCTACAAAATTTTAAATCAAACCGCTCTAAAGAAAAAAAGTAAAAGGAAAAAGGGAAAGGGAAAGAGAGAGAAAAGAAAAAGGAGGGCGTGGAGCGTGCGGAGTACGTATTTTGAACTGGAAAGGTAGATTGATTGATTTTACATTAATATCCGAATCAAATCCTTCGATTTTGGAAGTGGGCCCATTAATAATGAATTGGACGGACCCAATTTCGTGGATAAAACTTATTGGTCCACGTGTCAAAGCACTTCAGTCTAATCGAATAATTGGGCAGGTTCGATTCCTGGTTTTGCTTTTGCACGGGCTGACCCGTCGCTTTCACCTCCATATAGGAAGTTGTTGGAAAATTATCCAACACCCTAACATTATTATTTTGTATTAATTTAACTGAATAAATAGAACAACTAAAGAAAGGTATACCAACTTTAGGGAAAAAAATCCATTTAAATGATTGCAGAAATTAATATCTTAAAAAAGTTACAGAAGAAGTAGCTAAGCTAATGAAATTTACCAGCTAAAAAGTAAGCTATTATTTCTCACGTCAAATTTAAAAGCAACCTTAGTAGTTCTTAAAATGAGTTGTTTTTCTCGGTTTAAATTAAGTTAGTTCTTAGGATTTATTATTAAATGTGATTTTTGGCAGATAATTGAGCATAAGAAGTCATTGGGATGTGTTATGTGCATTTTGGAGTTGAATGAAGCATTGAGGGGTCAATTAGACCAATGAGGTTAAAAAAATGTGCAAAAAAACCAAAATACCCTAGAAGAATAGAGTCGCAATGCTAGGAAACACTCGTCCACAATGTTGCAAGACAATAACGTGGCGTCGAGACGCTATTGAGAAAATCTTAAGCGCGACGTCACTAGAGACTTTTTTTAGCAGCGTCACAATGCTCTCACACTAGTATTAATGCTTCCTTTTCATTTTTAGGCCAATTATCTCGGGCTTCCATCACTCTCCCTCCACTCTCTTAGCTTTTAAAGTTTTTTCTTTGGGATTTCTTTGTAATCAAGTTGAATGACGCCTGGTCTTAACTTTCACATCATTATAGGTGTTGGGCCTTAAATCTAGTGGGTTCTAATATATAAACGACGATATTTATTTATTTAATAAAAAAAGATGTTTTATTTGATATTTAGAATTGTGTAACTCAATCCAATAAATTAGATTCAGGTTATTTAATATAACTTCATGTATGTGGTTGACATACAAGTGGATCATGCTTAAGTAATGACCTAAATGGTATGTAGTATATGGATAAGGTTGGGTGCCTTATCTTAGTGACACTACAAACACAACTCACTTTGTAATTGTTACAATAGTTGTAAACGATTTGTGCCTTATCGTTCACGTTGAGACAACGATTTGCTCCATCCGATCATAGGGTAAGTAGAGAATTGTTTCCTTAAGGGTTGATTTTGGATATTGAACGATGAGGTACCTCACTCTCTCATTGGCCAGAGAGAGGTCTAGTTTATAGTTGGACTATAACTAATTGTTCATTAGAGAGATCAGTGGTTCTTAAGGAGTTAGATATAACAATAGGGGTACAATGGTAATTTTGACCCAGCTGTAGTTACGAGCGATTCGTGAAGGATCAACTCACTATTGATTGGTTATATCCATGGACATAGAAATATATATACAGTGCGAAGAGTGTAGCTATCGATCTTCAGTGTAGTCACCGACAGTTAATGAATGTTGATTAATTAATTAAAAAGTTTAATTAATTCATCTCGTATCATTGGAACATCTAATCTGTAGGTCCATCAGGTCCCCTTACTAGCTCACTAAAGATAAAATAGTGAATAAATAGTTTTAGAATAATTTGAATTAGGGGTGCTCAAAAAACCTAGTAATCTGACCAACCCGGACCACCCAACCCAAACCGCAAGTGTTGGGTTGGGTTGGATTGGGTTAAAAAGGTTAAATTCAGGTTAGGTCTGGGGTTACCCCATTTTAGGATCGGGTCAACCCGACCCGAATATATATAATAAGTTAAAAAAGTCAAACTAAAAAAAAAAAGAACCGGTGACCTAACCTGAAAATTTTGGTTGGGTTGGGTTGACCATCCAAAAAAGAACTAATAGGGTTCACTATTAGTCAACCCGAATTTTTGGTTGGTCCACAAAAATCTTCCAACCCGGCCCAACTCGGTCTATGTACACCCTAATTTGAATTGTTCAAATTATTTAAGGGAAATTTTATATTAATGTGATTAATATAAAGTATAATGTATATTGATACATTATAATACATAGTTAATTATAAATATGATATATAATTAATATTATGTATTATGGATTAATATAGTGTATATTGACACATTATAATGTATTATGAATATAATTATAATCAATAAGAGAGAAAATATTGAATGAGATTCAAATTGATATAATGTATATTGGTACATTATAATATATAGTTAATTATAAATATGATTTATAATTAATACTATATAATATATGAGTGATATATTTGAACAAGATTCAAATGTTAATTATATGCCATACCATTCATTAAATTAATGAGAAATTCTGATCATCAAATTTGAGACCAACTAGGAGGGTGACATGCCTCCCAAATTGAAGTTGAAGACAAAGTCCAATGACATCACGTGGTTTCATCGTGACCGTTGAATTAGATAAGATTATTTTGGCCCAATTTGATATTATTATTTGGGTTAAAATTCAACTTAGCCCAAAAATAGGTTGAATTGACCCGAATGTTAAATAAGACCCAAATCCAATTAATTAGGCCCAAAGGCCAGGCCCATGGACCAACCAAGCCCAATTTGAGCCCAAACCCATGTAAGACTCATAAGAAACCTCTATAAATAGAGGCCCTACCTCTTCATTTAGGGAGAGGAATTGAAGGCAAAATCTCTCTGAAGATTTGAAGTCTGAAGCTCTAAAGATCTAAAGAATATAACTCCTTCAAAGATTTGAAGATTAGAAGACATTAAAGCTCTAAAGATTAGAAGACATATCAAAGTTTTGAAGACCGAAGTCCTTTGAAGATACAAGCATTCTGACCACGCTTGAAGACTGAAGTCCTTTGAAGATACAAGCATTCTGAAGACCGAAGTCCTTTGGAGATACAAGCATTCTTCCAAGACTTCAACTCCAAGATCATCACGCGATTCGCTTCCTCAAATCAAGCGTACACATTCAACTGAGAGAGAATCGGAGGATCAAGTACTAGAGATCAAACCACATACATCAAATCAACATCAACATCAACACCAACTCAAGTTCAACTCCACGAAACAAGTTTCTCCAGAAGCCCCGTGCGAACACTAATTCTCTAAGAAGATCAACAAGCCCAAAGGCCGATCGTCCAAGAAGATCACAAGCTCAAAGGTCGATCGTTCAAGAAGATCATCAAGCCCAAAGGCTGATCATCCAAGAAGATCAACAAGCCCAAGTCAATAAATTGGCACGCCCAGTGGGATATCTCTACCTCGCATCTCTCTCTCATCATCCAAGTCAATAAATCTACAAATGGCACCAAAGAAACCTGCATCCAAAGTTGCCGTCACTAGTGACACTAACATAAGCTCTGTCATCATGGAAAAGCTAATGGAATCTCCTAAAGGTGGGATCGTTATCAGAGAAAATCCCTTGTTCGACAACTATGTTTCTGCTACTGATCCATCAGATAAAAAATCACACTTGGATGTCGTATCTGTTATGGTGACTGATGTAACGACTGAGTCAACCATGGCAGAGATAGAAAGAAAGATAAATTTCCTAATGAAAGCTATAGAAGAGCGAGATCATGAAATCACTACTTTAAGAGATCAAATACAGGCTTAAGAAACCGCTCAGTCAATCTCCAACTACAAAAGCCAATGATAAAGGAAATACTATTTTGCAGGAAGACTAACCACAACAATCTACCTCTGTTGCCGCCCTGTCAGCTCAACAACTGTAGAATATGATTACAAACTCCATAAGGGCGCAATATGGAGGACCATCACAATCTTCCTTTATGTACTCCAAGTTGTACACTATGACAATCGACAACCTAAGAATGCTAGCTGGGTATCAGCCTCCAAAGTTCCAGCAGTTCGATGGAAAGAGTAATCCGAAACAACATGCTGCTCACTTCATTGAAATATGTGAAAATGTAGGAACTAGAGAAGATCAGTTAATCAAACAGTCCATCCGTACCTTGAAAGGAAACGCTTTCGATTGGTATATTGATTTAGAGCCAGAAGCGATTAACAGGTGAGAACAGTTGGAAAGAGAGTTCCTCAACCGCTTCTATAGCATAAGGTGCACCATTAGCATCATGGAGCTGACGAACACAAAACAGCGGAAGGAAGAGCTGATCATCGGTTACATCAACCGATGGAGAGCTCTAACTCTGGATTGCAAAGATAGACTCATTGAATTATCTGTAGTGGAGATGTGCACCCAAGGCATGCACTAGGAACTTCTCTACATTTTGTAAGGGATAAAGCCTCGTACATTTGAGGAGTTGGCAACACGAGTTCATGATATGGAGCTGAGCATCGCCAACAGAGGAACTAAAGATTTCCTAGTCCCTAAAGAAAGAAAGGATAAGGAAGAAATTAAGGGCACTAAAAAGATCATAAGTAGTGCCGCAAGAGAATCTATGGTCATTCAGATGACCCCACTGAAATTTTCCTCCAAAGGAAAAGAAACAAAGTTTGAAAAAAGCATGATGGTGACCAGAAGTGTCGCCCAACTCTCAAAGAAAGACAAAAGAAGGTTTATCCATTCCCTGACTTTGATATTACCGACATGTTAGAGAAATTATTAGAGAAACAACTTATTCAACTGATGGAATGCAAGCGACCAGAATAAGCAAGAAAAGTAGTGATCCTAACTACCGTAAGTATCGTTGAGTCATTAGTCACTTGAAAGTGCTTCATGTTGAAGGAGCTGATTCTAAAGTTGGCTCGTGAAAAGAAGATTGAGCTGAAGCTTGATGAAATAGCTCAAACAAATCATGCAACAATAGCGATGACTTGAAGTGTCCTAACACCGTCTGTGTCTCATGATCAAAGAGAAAACTTCATCCAGTTTGAGACTTTTGAGCCTATAGTCGTTCGGTTCCAACAAAAGATTCTAACAACATATTTTTGAAGCAAAGATGGTCTTGTTGAAGATGACAATGAAGGGTAGATAGTTGTGACTCATTGAAAAAGAAGACAGCTAAATTCCACCCAGAAAGAGTCACACTCCTACCAAAGCTATAGAAGAAGGAACAAGACTCATAAAAAGAAAGGGAAAAAGGAGGCATGGAAGGCTAAGGAAGAAAAAGAAAACTTTCCTCAACTTCAACGACCGTTGACTTTGTCAGAATTTCTCCCAAAACGCTTTCTCAATAATCATTCAGAGGAAGTATCAGAAGTTATTAGATGTCATGCTGTCAGCATAGTGAAAGTTGATAACAACCATATAACTATTAAAGAAGTCAATGATTCAAAAGAAACCGAGCAAAGAGTTTCTGTCTTGGATCGTATCAAGCCTTCAACTACTCAATCTCCCGTCTTCCAAAGATTGATGGCCACGATAGAAGAAGGAACCAATGTCCAATGTCTACTGCAATTCGAACTTCAGCTTTCAAGAGGCTAAGTATCTTCATATCAAAGAAAGATCGACCTTCAACATCTTCTTTTGATCGTCTTAAGACAACAATCGATCAACATAAAGGAAGGATAAATTTTTTGAAGGCAACATCATTTCATGAAGAAAACAATGACGAAAAGACTCATAGTCGTGTTTCTTCACATATGAAGAGGAAATTTTCTGTTGATATAAATACAAAAGGTTCTTTGATAATGAAGTCAAGACTCATCATATTGACAAATCCTACAAATAAAAAGAATGATCAAAGCCATGATGAAATAATAGCTTCTGAAATTTAAATGTAGAAGCTCCTTATCACAAGAGCCTAAACTGCATGGTGCTCCTGGCCCGCATGAGCTTAAAAGGTGAACGACCCAAAAAAATCTTTTCATTGAACTACGTTATGACTTGATCCCTATCGTTGTAAAGGGAATGTAGATGTAACTTGTAGAAATACAAGTTATTTTGGCTTTTAAGTTGGAACAACTAAGGTTTTTAATGATAAATTCTCTTCATTTTTAGAAGAAACGCATGGAATTACTCAAACATTAGCAAACTCATGCAAAATAATGTTTAATACTTAAATACTGTGGCACTAATGCATTATATTACAGGATTTCAACAAGAGGCTAACGCATGATTAAGAAAGTGTCGCAGGCAAGTTCTAACGCATGGGCCATGCGTCAGAGGGATTTAATGCAAGGAAGATTCATCGATTCAGGCTGTTTGTGTCAAATCACCACTTGCAAGCATGGGCACCTGCAGCAGGAAGCATTTGAAAAGCTTCTGAGTGTCAGGCGGTTGACCAGGGCATGGACTTTAATGCTACCCATCACCAAGCTGGAGATGATCAACGCTTATAAATAGATGAAATCCCTTCAAAGTTCGAAGTTCAGAAAAATTTCAAGTTCTTACTCTCAATATTAGCTTAGTCGTAGTTTTAGATCTTCAGAGCTATACTGTGGTGCCAAGAAGAGCAGAAGGGAAGAGAACCACTACCACAACCGATCAAGGAGTGGAGGAAGCCGAGCTTGAGAGAGACACTTCGTCCAATTCTTATACAAGTGATTGTACACAACTAGAATTGAGCCAAAGAGATACAAGAGATTGCACTCTGCGGCTTGACTCATTTCTTTTCATCTCATTTATCGCTTTCATCATTTCAGCTGATTAAGTATTGCTTTTGTAAAAACAATCTGCTTCTTTATAAATTCATATATTTGATCCATCACACTTTGCCATTGTTTATTCATTGTTTATGTTGAATGCATCTATACTTCATGCAAAATTTCATTTCAAACGCTTAAGCCAACTTGATCAATTGGTAAAAGCATCTTTAGCTTAGACTATTCTAGAGAATAAATAAGCCAACATCGAGTGAGAACACCTAGTACATCTAGAGATAGACTTACTGGTGTTTATTGCATTCTGTGTTTGACGCATACATCCTAGAGATTGGTTTTGTATGTTATTCGCATTGAGAAGTGTCGAATAAGAATTTAATGCATAAACAAAGATAAGCAAGCCATCTCATTCACATCACATTTTAGTTCGTGTACATTCATCTTAGATCGACGCATACCACTGGCATTAAAATCCATTTCCACACGATTCATCATTCTCTACTCAACTCTTTTGTATCTTCTTGTATACACACAACACTTTAATGTAAATAACACATTTCTTCATACATTTTAGGAAATCCCTACAACAGTTACAACACAAGGTCTGCGTTAGCTTAATCTGAATCCCTGAGCTCGACCCTGGACTTACCAGGAACCTATATTGGATTTATACTTGGGTCTGATTTAGGAAAACTTAAATGTCAATAGAGGAGTGTCATGCGTTCTGTTGCACATCTTTAACGCATCAACGCGTTACGAATACATAAATGCATCAACGCATCAACGCATCATTCATACTTAGAACTTATTTTTCCAAATCATTTTATACGATATACTCCTAGCTCAAATCACAATAGCAATGAATAATTTTTTGGTGCCATTGCCGGGGATTCAGTATCAAAACTAACTAGAAATTTTGCTTGTATCTTTTGTAGGAACACTTCAGCCGAGGGAGTATTACGAGCTAAGCCAAAGCTTGTAAACGTTTATGAGCAGGGAGAGCACACTTGAACTTATATACGACCCCAAAGTTGAAAGGACCTTTCGATGTAGAAACCGATCTAATCGTCGTCGTAGGTTGAGGTAACAACTTCTCAGACAACAAAACAGGCAACAGGAAATGGTGAAAACCAGACAAATCAGAACTTAGCTCAACAACTAGCTCACGCTGCGCAAAATCCGATCATAATGGCAAACAGCAATACGCGTTCCATGAGGGAGTATGCGTCTCATGTATTGTATGATTTCTCACCAGGAATCATATACCCAACGCCAGACGGGACAAGATTCGAGATGAAATCCGTGATGCTACAAATGCTCCAAACTGCTGGACAATTTGGGGGTGGTCGTGGAAAAGATCCTCACGCCCACATGAAGCATTTTCTGGAAACGTGTAACTCATTTGTGATTCATGGAATCACCCCAGAAGCGATCAGGCTATCTCTGTTCCCCTATTCTTTGCGTGATGACGCAAAACAATGGGTAAGCTCACTAGAGCCTTGTGAGATCACAACCTGGGAGAAGTTGGTGGAGAAATTCATGCAAAAATACTTCCCACCTACCATCAACGCAAGAAGGCGTCGAGAGATCATGAACATTGAGCAAGAAGAAGTCGAAACCTTAAGCGCCACATGGGAGTGTTTTAAAAGATTGGTAAAAAATTGCCCGAACCATGAATTATCACTAACTATCTAGATGGAGACTTTTTATGGTGGATTGAACAAAGCATCACAGATGATAGCCGACGCAGCTGCAGCTGGTGAAATTATGGATAAATCTTACACTGAAGCTAAGGAGATATTAAACCGCATTGCTAAGCACAACATGGAATGGGTGGACGATACGTATGACACAAGAGCTGACAGGAAGAGGAGATCTCAGAATATTAATTCTATCAATTCCAACGCAATAGCGACACTTTTTGCACAAGTGGCTACTATGACCAACCTTTTGCAGAACATGTCAGTAGGGAACGCATTAAATCAGCAGAAGGTAAATTAGGTAGAAACGTTCGTGCAAGCCATGGTTAGCTTTGTGGGCTGTTCCTATGCTGATTGCCCATAAAATCCGCAATCAGTATGCTTCATTAAAAACAACCTTTCAAATACATATAATTCCGGATGGAGGAACCATCCAAATTTTTATTGGACAGGAAATCAACAGGAGCACCACCTAGGGGCGAACCACCAGCAAAGGCAAGGAACACCGCCTGCATTCCCGCTTGAAAACCTATTAAAGGAGTACATCGCCCAGAATGACGCATTGCTGAAAAGCCAGGCATTATCTATCAGAAACTTGGAGATACAGGTGGGGCAGATAGCGAGTGAGTTGAGTAATAGACAGCCTAGAGTTTTGCCTAGCAACATTGAAACCCCTGAGAATAACAATGGGAAGGAGCAATGTCACGCGGTGACATTGCGAAGTGGCAAAGATTTTGAAGAAAGAACCATGAATCCAAGAAACAACAATCCTTTAGAAGAACGCAACACACGTTCAATGGCATTAGAAGATCAAGAAGAAATAACGCCTGAAACAACAAGCCATTCAGAGCCAAGCACATCTAACGCGGGAAAACCTGTGGTGCCGCTGAATGTACCATTCCCTAGACGCTTGATGAAGAAGAATGATGAACAATAATTTAAGCGTTTTCTTGAACTCCTGAGGCAATTGCATATCAATATTCCACGTTAGATGTGAGACATGCGTTGTGCGATTTGGGAGCAAGCATTAACCTCATGCCACTCTCAGTCTTTAAGAAATTGGAAATAGGTGAAGCACAACCCACTTCTGTTACTCTTCAAGTTACTGACAGAACAATCGACAGAACAATCAAGTACCCTGAAGGAAAGATTGAAGACGTTCTGGTAAAAGTTGACAACTTCATATTCCCAGCAGATTTTATCATCTTAGACTATGAAGCAAATAGGGATGTACCAATTATTCTTGGACGCCCCTTTCTAGCCACTGGAAAAGTTTTAATAGACGTGCATAGGGGAGAATTAACTATGCGCATAGACAATCAAGAAGTGAAGTTTAATGTGTTAAACACATTAAAGTTCTCGGATAGTGAAGAATGTCAACTGAACATAATAGAGTTGCCTAAAGAAAAAGTGACCTAAGTGTGCGAGGTCCTCGCGTTGGAGGAAAACATGAAAGAATCTGAGCCACCAAGTCTGAGTGAGCGGCGGACGAAACCAACGCGTCCATCACTAGAGGAACCACCAGAACTTGAGTTGAAACTGTTACCTAGTGATAAGCGCCCACGATTCTTGTTGGATGCAAAGCTAGAGGTCCTTCTAGGATCCTTGCAAACACTCACAAAGAAAGCTACTTAGATCGAGCTTAGAATCTATGATGGTCACTCTTAGATCCTAAGACAATTCACTCCAGAATTAGTTTGATCAAGACTAATCCAATGAATTGATTTAAATATCAAATCTAAAGAAGGATTTGAAAGAAAAAGACAACACCAAAAGGTTGAATAAGCACAAGCTTTTTACTATTGATAATCTGAGTTTTGAAGAACATTACAAGCCCTTTTATAGGCCAAATAGTCGTGGATGCAAGAAACTCAAAAGTCATTCAAATACAATTAATTGCAAATTGTAGAAAATAACACCTAGAAACTTGAAACTTAATTGCATACTAAATAAGTCCAAATGTAAAACTAGGAATGTAGAAAGTCTTCCAATTGCTTTAAATATCTCCTCTAGAAGGTGGCAAAGTAGATATGCACATTTGACAAGGTTTAACATCACAGTTCCCCATGCAATGCAAACTTGACAATATTTCCTTCACAAAATCTGCACACTTTTTTGACCACCATGTCATCTTCTAAATTATAGGACTTTTCCCATGCCATCTTCATGTCATTCTCTTCTTGACTCATTGAACTAACATTGTATATAACTTTGGTCTCAAAATTATTTGTCGGCTCTTGTGAATTTGCTAGTTTTTGAAGATGTAGTGTGAATGCCTCTTGAATCTTCTTTGCCTTGCTTCTTGAAATTGGTCCTTTAGGTACATGCAATGGTTTAATGGTTGAATTCATATCATCTCCCCTTTATTTAAAAGGATTTGTCCTCAAATCAAGGTCTTCATTTCCTACATCAAAAGGAGTCAAATCAGCCACATTGAAAGTAGAACTTACGTTGTACTCACCTCGAAGATCCAATTTGTAGGCATTATCATTGATCCGCTCTATCACTTGAAATGGACCATCTCCTCTTGGTTGAAGTTTAGACATCCATTGATCTCGACCTTTCTTTTCGTAGATGTACCCAAACCTAATCACCGGGTTTAAAAATCATTTTCTTTCTCCCTTGGTTCTTGCTATTGACAAGATTTTGATTCTTCTTTTCAATCCTTTCTTTGACTTCTTTATGCAAATTTTTTTATGTATTCTGCTTTTGAAACAGCTATATCACTAGTAAACATATTAGGTGTCAAGGGTGACAAATCTAACGGAGTTAATGGATTAAAGCCATACACAACCTCAAAAGGTGAACAATAAGTGGTGCTATGTATTGCTCTATTGTAAGCAAACTCTACAAAAGGTAGAGTATCCTCCCAAGACTTGAGATTTTTAGACTTTAATGACGTAAGCAAAGTTTCCAATGTTCTATTAACCACCTCCATTTGCCCATCGGTTTGTGGGTGACAAGTTGTTGAAAACAATAGCTTAGTTCCCAACTTACCCCACAAAACTTTCCAAAAATGACTTAAAATTTTTGCATCTCTATCACTAACAATGGTCTTAAGAAGAAACGATTAGCTATGTTAGTAGCATCATCCGTTTTATTACATGGTATGAAATGTGCCATTTTAATAAACCTATCAACTACCACAAAAATGCTATCATGATGTCTCCTAGTCTTTGGTAGTCCTAAAACAAAATCCATGCTAATGTCAACCCAAGGTTCACTAGAAACATTTAAAGGTGTGTAAAGACCATGTGGTTGTGTCTTAGACTTAGCCTCCTTACATTTGAAACATTGTTTGCACACTTTATTCACATCCTTTCTCATTTTTAACCAATAAAAATGTTCAGCCAACATGTTATATGTTTTAAATTCCCCAAAATGCCTCATTATTCCTCCCCTATGAGCTTCCTTCACAAGCACCTCTCGAATGGAACACTTAGGGATATAAAGTTTTCCTTTCCTAAAAAGCATTTCATCAAACACAATATAATCATGCACGTTTTTCCCTTCTAAACATTGAATATGCACATCATGAAATCCAGATGTCTCTACTTTGTACAAATCAATCATGTGTTTAAAACCAAGAATTTTTGCACTAAGGGAAGAAAACAATGCATACCTTCTTGATAATGCATCAGCTACCACATTATCCTTACCTTTCTTGTATTGAATGACATATGAAAATGTCTCAATGAACTCTACCCATTTAGCATGCCTCTCTTTTGTTCCCTGCTCAAAACTTGCAATTTAGTTCTCAAATCTCTTTCATAATGTTTTGGAACATACCTCTTTCTCATGGCTTCTTTAAGTTATTCCCAAGTTTCAATGGATCCTCCTCTTTCCTCATTCTCTCGAATTTGAGATGTTGATACCAATTTCCCGCATGGTTAATGAATTCGGCAATGGCAAATCTCATCTTCTTATTCTCACTGAATGTGTTGCAATCAAACACATGTTCTATCTTCCTTTCCCATTCCAAGTATGCCTCTGCATCCGACGTTCACAAAATGGTGGAATTTTGAGCTTGACTCCACTATCTCTATCTTCATGGATTCGTTCTCCTCGTCTAGGGTGCATATTATTTCTTCCTCTTCCTCTCATGTTTCCTCTTCCTCCAATTTGTCTTTCTTGTTCAACTAAGTCAATTACCCCTCATCTTCTTGTAAGACTCTTTGTTGTTTGTGCCCTTCTTTCTTGCCTATCTTCCCTCATCATTTCCATCATGCCTTGAATGGCTTGAAGAATAGCCATATTAGTATCTTGTATTGTGGTACTCCTTCACCCTGTGACATTTTAAAGTTAGTACTAAAAAGGATCTCACCACACTTCTCACCAATTTCACTCAAGAAACACTCGTGTTTATCACTCAAGGGTAGGCTTTTGGTACTAGATCAAAGATGTAGAGTTGACTTATATTTTTGGTGCAATCTCACTAAAAGTTTGATAAAAAACCAATTCAAAATGATCAACTCTCACAAACTAAGACTAGAGTAACTAAACTTAGGCTAAAAATAAACAAATATGAATTTTTTTTTCTCAAATGAATGACAAGAAACTTTAATGTGCTTTGGATCTTTGATTTCTTTTCTTCTTCTTTTTTTTTTTTGTTACTGTTTATTTTTATTTTTTTTTTTTTTGCTAATGTTTTTTTTCCTTTTATTTTTTGCTGACTTTTTTTTTCTTTAAGATCCAAGTTGATTTGAATAAGTTTTGAAGACAAGTTTGTAGTATGTCTTGTTACAAGATGTAAGCAATTGCTATGGAAAAAAAAAAGTGAAATAAAATAAATTGAAACGAAGTAAAGATAACACCTCTAAAGTCGGCCAAGAACGATCAACAATACTCTGATACAAATGATAAGCGCCGAGATGCTTGTTGGATGCAAAGCTAGAGGTCCTTCTAGGATCCTTGCAAACACTCACAAAGAAAGCTACTTAGATCGAACTTAGAATATAGATGGTCACTCTTAGATCCTAAGACAACTCACTCCAGAATTATTTTGATCAAGACTAATCCAATGAATTGATTTAAATATCAAATCTAAAGCAAGATTTGAAAGAAAAAGACAACACC
>NC_052352.1:37978957-38199933 GCF_009727055.1 Benincasa hispida
AAAAGGTTGAATAAGCACAAGCTTTTTACTATTGATAATATGAGTTTTGAAGAACATTACAAGCCATTTTATAGGCCAAATAGTCGTGGATGCAAGAAACTCAAAAGTCATTCAAATACAATTAATTGTAAATTGTAGAAAATAACACCTAGAAACTTGAAACTTAATTGCATACTAAATTATAAGTCGAAATGAAAAACTAGGAATGTAGAAAGTCTTCCAATTGCCTTAAATATCTCCTCTTGAAGGTGGCAAAGTAGATATGCACGTTTGACAAAGTTTGACATCACATTTTCCCATGCAATGCATACTAGACAACATTTTCTTCACAAAATCTGCACACTTTTTTTGACCACCATGTCATCTTCCAAATTATAGGATTTTTCCCATGCCATCTTCATGCCATTCTCTTCTTGACTCATTGAACTAACATTATATATAACTTTGGTCTCAAAGTTATTTGTCGGTTCTTGTGAATTTGCTAGTATTTGAAGATATAGTGTGAATGCCTCTTGAATCTTCTTTGCCTTGCTTCTTGTAATTGGTCCTTTAAGTACATGCAGTGGTTCAATAGTTGAATTCATATCATCCTGAAGAAGAAGTGACCCAAGTGTGCAAGGTCCTCGTGTTGGAGGAAAACATGAAAGAATCCGAGCCGCCAAGTCTAAATGAGTGGCAGACGAAATCAACACGTCCATCACTAGAGGAACCACTAGAACTTGAGTTGAAACCGTTACCTAGTCACCTTAAATATGCCTTCCTTGGAACAAATAAAAATTTACCTGTAATTATTTCCGCGAATCTTATCGAGCCTAACGAACATTCTCTTTTACAGATGCTGCAAAAGCACATGCGTGCAATAGGTTGGACGCTAGCGGACATCCGTGGCATCAGCCCATCTTATTGCATGTATAAAATCTGGCTGGAAGAAGGGAAGTCGGGATCGATTGAGCCTCAACGAAGGCTGAACCCCATAATGAAGGAAGTGGTCAGGAAAGAAATCTTAAAATGGTTGGACGTGGGAGTAATCTATCCTATATCCGATAACAGCTGGGTAAGCCCAATCCAATACGTTCCCAAGAAAAAAGGGAACAACAGTGATAGTTAATAGCAATAATGAGCTCATTCCTTCTAGGACTATCACAGGCTGGTGCATCTATATGGACTATAGAAAGCTCAACGCAACAACAAAGAAGGACCACTTCCCCCTTCCTTTCATTAACCAAATGCTTGACATACTGGCTGAAAAAGAATTTTATTGTTTCCTTGATGGATACTCTGGTTATAACCAGATTTTGATTGTTCCAGAAGATCAGGAAAAGACAACATTCACCTGTCCCTTTGGAACGTTCGCGTTCAGGCGCATGCCCTTTGGGCTATGCAACGCACTTGGAACATTCCAAAGGTGTATGATGGAAATTTTCTCTGACTTCTTGGAAAAGATCGTTGACGTTTTCATGGACGATTTTTCAGTCTTTGGAGACTCATTCCAATCATGCTTAGATAGATAACTTGGAGGCCATCCTTGCTCGATGCGAGGAAACAAACCTTGTGCTGAATTGGGAAAAATGTCACTTCATGGTGACTGAAGGAATTGTTTTAGGCTACAAAATATCTAAAGCTAGGTTAGAAGTTGATGAAGCCAAGATAGATGTCATAGCTAAACTTCCACCACCATCAAATGTAAAAGCTCTACGAATTTTTCGAGGACGTGTTGGCTTCTACCGAAGGTTCGTTAGAGGATTTTCTCAAATTGCGCGACCTCTGAGTGCATTATTAGAAGCGAACCGGCCCTACGATTTGAATGACGATTGCTGCGATGCTTTTGAAACATTGAAATATGCATTGTATAGCTCCGGTACTAATAGCACTGGATTGGATGCAACGTTTTATTCTCATGTGCGACGCAAGTGATGTTGCAGTAGGTACAATGTTAGGGCAGAAGAAAGGAAATTTGATACATCCCATCTCTTATGCGTCCAAGACACTGAACGACTCTCAAGAACACACCACGGAAAAAGAAATGTTGGCTGTAGTGTTTGGCATCGAGAAGTTTAGATCTTATTTAGTTGGTGCGTCAGCAACCATCTACACAGATCACTCAGCCATAAAGTTCCCGATGAGTAAAAAGGACGCGAAACCAAGATTAATATGATGGGTGCTACTATTATAGGAATTTGACATTGATATTCAGGACAGAAAGGGGATTCAGAATCAGGTGGCTGACCACCTGTCTAGATTGGGAAATTAGGAAATACAAGATCAAGAAAATGAAATCAAAGATTCATTTCTTGATGAAAGCTTGTTCAGAGTTGAAGGCAGGGAACCTTGGTACGCAGACATAGTTAATTACTTAACTACCAAGTAATTCCCTGGGAACTTCAACTCTCAGCAAAAGAAATGGTTAGTACACGACAAAAAAATTTATTTTTGGGATGAACCGTTTCTTTATAAACAAGGCTCAGACTCCATCATGCATCGATGCGTTCCGGAGGAAGAGACACAATGCATCTTGGCTGAGTGTCATGACTTTCCTTATGGAGGGCATTTTGGAGGGCAAAGAACCGCTGCAAAGATTCTTCAAAGCGGATACTTCTGGCCCACCCTCTTCAAAGACACGAGGGAGTATGTTCATAAGTGTGACCCTTGCCAACACACCAGGAATATCTCATCAAGGGACGCATGTCCTTGAACAATATTCTTGAAGTTGAATTATTTGATGTCTGGGGCATTGATTTTATGGGTTATTTGATGTTTGGGGCATTGATTTTATGGGACCTTTTCCCCTGTCCTATGGTCAATAATATATTGTGCTTGCAGTAGATTACGTATCAAAGTGGGTAGAAGAAGTAGCTTGTGCTAGAAATGATGCATCAACTATTTCTAAGTTTTTTACCAGGAATATTTTCACACGCTTTGGAATGCCAAGAGCCCTGATAAGTGGCGAAGGTACGCATTTCATTAATTGCATCATTTCTAAATTACTTGCCAAATATAATGTTAGGCACAAGATCGCTACTGCATACCACCTACAAACAAATGGTCAAGCTGAGGTATCAAATCGGGAAATAAAATCAATACTGGAAAAAGTTGTCAATGCATCGCGGAAAGACTGAGCACAGAGGCTGGATGAAGCGCTCTGGGCCTACAAGACTGCCTACAAGACCCCTATAGGAAAGTTAAAGTCAAGGTGGTCAGGACCATTCATTATCAAAACAATCTTTCCCCACAGAGTAGTAGAATTAACTCGGGAAGATGGCACAAATGCGTTCAAAGTAAATGGGCAAAGAGTGAAGCCTTACTTTGAAGATGGCATAGAATGTCAAAAGTCGTCTCTCATACTACGCGAAGCGAACTGAACGTCGAAGCATCCCTACGTTCGCATCGACACATATTCCAGGGACGCTTCCTCTTTCCTTATTCTTTTTGCATTATGTATTTTATCAATGCGTTTGAGTTTACTTTGTTTGTTTGTCTACATTTGAAGATTGATTGTTCATTGTTATTGCCTTCATAGTTAGAGATTTATTTGTTTTAAATAAATAAATAAATAAAAAAGTTGTGTATAATCGGGATGGGAATAAACGGATGCATTAGACTTATGTCTAACGCATAGCCCAAGTCGAAAGGACGCGTCTTGAAAATGCAAAACACTCGAGTGCTTGGAAGCCCAAGACACGTCCCTTCGACTTCGCATTAAATGTGGATGTCAGGCGTCGCCTGACATCACTACTCTCTCTCTTCAACCCTATAAAACTCGAAACCCTTCGTTTTATTCTTCTTCCATTGCCTTTAAGCTCTCTGTGAAAGAAAAAGAAAAAAAAACCCTAGCACCTCTCGCTCTTACCACCGTTCGATTATTTCTCCGGTCACTCTTCGACGACGATGTCTTCAGCATCCGATAGCTAGAATTAATCAATGAGCTTTAGAGACGTCTCACCCATAAGCTCTTTCTTTTCCTCGTCTGTTTCAACATCGTCTCCCCCAAGCCCTCGACAGACCTCAAAAACCACCGTCCCTACTAAATCTCTGCACGGCGGGCCATCTTCCACCTCCCAGTGACTGTCTCGGTCGAAACCCACCAAAGCCACCACAAATCCCTCTTCTAAAACCACCCAACAGCCCAAAACCACCCCAAAACCAATACCTAAAACCCTTTCAAAACCAAGGCAGTGTCCTTCGTCATCCACGGCTGCCAAAAAACCGTATACCAAACCCGCCCCACCACTATTCATTCCGAATATCACTCCGGTGGGTGCGACGCATGACCCCATCCCAGCCTACGTCTATAACACACCATCGCCAGTCGTGCGTCCACCTCCTCCACTGTCCATACAACCCTTGGCCACCATCTACCCAGTTGAAGTAGACGCGTTTAGCTAATCACCGCATTCACCTATCATCATCTCATCCCCTGGGTCACCACATATCCCATCCGGCACCCCACCATTCATTCCACCAAGGTCCAGTTCTGACAGTCCTGTGTCAGAGCGAAACCTCGAAGAACTAGTAGAATTGGCTTGGAAGGACGAGCAAGAAGTGTTTGGAGCAATCTTGGCAAGTCTGAATCAAGGCCAAGAAGAAGAGCAAGTGATGCGTTCTGACCCACCCAACGCATCACTTGAAATGGATGAAGCGGAGCGCTATGCAATGATGCTCGAAGCGGAGTTAGAAGAAGAAGATGAAGAAGATGAAGAAATAGGAGTTGGCCCAGACGCGTTGCAATCTCGCCAAACTAACACGAATGAAGGGGCCTCAAAAGCAAAGAGAGTGACGAAAAAGAGAAAATTAATCTTGGAGGAAGAAGAAGAGCAGTCCGCATCCGGTCCTGAGGATGCAACGCGCGGGAACTGCTCAAGGCACAATGTGTTAGAGAAGGAATTGGAACATTATCAGCCTGTAAGGCAGGGGCAAGGAAGTCAGCTCTCCAAAGGGAATTGGAAAACGAATTAAGAGAGCTGGCGTGGGAAGCCAAGGCACATGCGGCGGGTAAGCGCAAGGTAACAAACTTGTTACCTAAAAAGACCACAGGAAGGAAGCGCCAGTTTAGTGATATTCTTGTAGAAAAGTCTTCTTTCCTGAACGCCACCCATTGTCAGCATGCATAACTGAAACCATAGAAGCAATGGGTTGGGGTTAGCTATGCATTGGTGTAACGCTAAAGAATGATTTCCTTATTATGTGTGCACTGTGCCTTAAACTTGACACGATGTTTTTATATCTTTAGTCTTTATGCGATACTACTTCTAAATATATGCGTTAACAAATGATATGCTTATAGTATGCGATAGAGTAATGCGTGTCACAAGTTTCCTTGCGCTGAAACTAAGTATAATTCCAACGCAAGTTTCTCAAAATAGTCCGAGGTCGAACACAAGGCTTGTTTTCGTTAATGCGTTACTTTTGTGATATATGCGACCGGTTTTTACAATTAATAAAGAATTGGTTTTATTTAGGAATCTAAAATGCGATGAAATAAAATGCGTTGATAAAATAAATTGCATTGAAAATAAAATCCTAAACTAATATGATACAAGATACAAGATACATAATACATGATACTGAGTTTGAGACTGACTGTGAAGTTATACAAAAGATCGTGGTATGCGATGACAAGTCTTTATGGATGACTCAGAAATTGAAGGAATAAATAGTAAAAACAGCGCAAGTTTGTCAATTACATTAAAGATGCAACTAAGGTTCCACTTTTCCTTGGTGTACACCTTTCAGTGATCGGCCGCATTCCCATATCTCTATGGTGAAACAGAGATGAACGCGATGAACGCAAGGTTGCTTCCATCTCTGGAAGTACTTCTCGCTCTAGTTAACACATTCTTCCAACCTTCTCTCGATAGGCAGAATAACATCTTCACTTCATGCCATCGAGCATGCTTTGACCAAACATAATTATTTCCTTAACACAAATTAATTTACTTGCTTAATTATTGCTATTTACCCAGGGAATTAGGAAAATATCATGGAGAAAATGGATTATGGATGAACAAAAATAGACAGAGAGATGACTATGGGAATGATCATAACATTTAATACTAAGATTAAGCGTTCGATACATGGTGTGAATGAAAGATTAAGAAGATGAAAACAAGTGATGAAATAGAGATTAGAAACAAATACAGAAAAGTGTCAACGTCTTGACACAGATCTTGGACTGAGATTTTGCTTGCCGGCGTGTGGTAGAGATGGAGAAGAGAGCTTCCCTCTAAGGCTTGCTCTTCTTGTAGAAATGACCTTCGTACAGAGCTTCTACGGTGGGGATCGGAAGGATTCTTTGCTCGGAGACTCACCTCTCGGCCTTGTCTCTTGATTATCCCAGATCTACTCTGGAAATCGCTTTAGACCAATCTTTCTCTTAGATCAATATATACACGTCTCTATCTATTCAAGTATCTCTTTCAGTGAATTTGCAGAAGCTATTTATAGGTACAACTTGGCTCTTTGACTTCGTGGTCCCCACTTTATGGTTATGGTAGTTCCTGAAATGGCAGAGTGAATATTCCTTCTGTTACATAATCAACCCGTCAGAAATGCACAACTGAAAGCTATACATCCGTCCGAATACTCCGCAAATGCGTTGCTCTATACATCTTCGATCGATCGCCGCATGCGGTGTTATTTTTTATTACCGCATGCGGTTGAAATTGCGTTGATCGTTAAGCTCTTGATCGATTGTCGCATGCGCCGTCATTTCGTTGATCATCTCCTCATTTCTAAATGATGGGCGCAATGCGATGTAGATGCGTTGTTTCTTTTATCTTTGAGCCATCAATGCATGCAGTGACTGATTTCCTGCAGAGCAGAAATTGAAACATCTATTCTACCATCGCAATGGTGTTAGTGGGTGTATTGACGACATTTTATATTTCTCGCATTTTTTAGCCAATTTCTATACTATCGACGCAACTTTTCTTTCTTTTTGTCACAATATCTAAATAAAACAGTATAAATAACTTGTATTTCTACAAGTTATCAGTTGAGCATACAAGAATTTTGCCCAATCTTGTCTGCCAGTTTTACAGCAGTGAGTTCGACATGGAGAAAAGTACAACATTTGTTGATGGGGTATTGGTGCGCTTCTCAGCCGATAAGATCAATGAAGTGTTCAACATCACGAGTAATCCGGACGTAGAAGGCAATTGCATCTTGGAACAACCAACGCCGAGCCAAGTAGAAGATGAGTTAAGAGTGGTAGCCAAGCCTAGAAGAAAATGGCAAACGTCAAGAAATGGAGCAAAGATGCTAGCTTCCAGGAACTTGATGCCAGACGCGAATCTATGGTATTATCTGATTAAAAGAAGCATCATGCCTACAACGAATGATGAGACATTGCCAAAAGAACGTGCCTTGGCTACCTACTGTATCATGTAGTGCATCCCTTTAGATGTAGGAAAAATAATAAGGAATCAGATCAAAGCCATCAAGACCAAACCACGAGGACAACTTTATTTTCTATGGCTGATCTGTGCATTGTGTGAACGCGGGGGCATCCCTTTGAGGGATGACTATGAGGAGATCGACGGTCTGATGGACATCAAGTTAATCAGGCATTTGCTTTGTGGTTCGCTGCATCAGCCTGCCCTACCTCGTAAAGAAGTGGTAGCGAGACCTCGATCATCCAAACGCGCCCCCAAAAGAAGGTGCGTCCGGATAATTGAACATAATGATGAAGCTTCAGAGAATGAAGAGTACGAAGCAGAGCTTGCACTTACGGATGAAGAAGCGTAGCCAAACCTAATCCTTACCCTCCAAAACTCACCAGTGGCCCTGCGAGAAGGGAGTCTTGATCCAACGCACCAAGAGCCTACTGATGTAGATAAAGACATCCCTTGTCCCCTTCCTTTGCCCTCACCAATTCCAATTCCCACTTTTGTGCCTCCTTCAATCATTTTTGAACCAATTGGGTTAGGATCGAGTAACGCAATAAATTTTGAAGACCCAGTTGAAAGAAGTGAAGAGCCAGCACCACCTCAATGCAACATTGACATTGAGGAGTTGAAAACTTTTATCAGTGATCAACTCAGACCATTGGCCGCGTCCATTAAAGGTCTTCAACAACAAAATAGGGTTCTAAGGGATTACTTAAGGCAGCAAACAAGAAGAATGCAAGACCAATTTGTTTATACAATGCAGTACATTAATCGGGTCTTGGTTGGAATGTTTTCCCTGCATCCACTACCTACTTATCTTAGAAACCCTTTGCGCTTTATGGATGAAGACCCTGCAGAAGAACGCAGGGATGACGTGCCAGCACAATAAAATTTTGGGGTGTTGGTTATTTTGTATTTTGATTTATTTGATGATCTTTTGTATTTTTTTGCCTTGTTTGTTTATTTCATGGTATCCTATGAAAATGAATGAAAAAAAATTCTGTCATTTTTTTCCTTGCGTTTGACCTTAGCAGACTTTTTTTGCTCTTTAGCTATTTTCTAGTCTTGTGCTTTGCCTTACCTCAATGATATCAACAGTATGAAATCTATAAGTATAGGGTAGGCGTTAGGAAAATCAACAAAGCTTGAATTTCTCTAAAAAGACTACATGTTTTCTTTCTAACGCATGCAAGCTCTAATTCAAAACTCCTTTTGGAACTCTCAAAGCCTTTTCAAAATTTTGTTTCTTTCTTAGCAATGAGGATTTAGCTCATCTCCAAATTTGGGGATGAGAAAAATTCGAGTTAAGACACATTAATCGAGTACATCAAAAAAGAAAGGGAACAAAATAGAAAAATGTTAAACGCAACTCCTCTGTCATTACTCTAAAAGAAAAAAACTTCAAAGTGGCATGAGTTAAAAAGTTGAAACAGGCACTTAGCCGTAGTTGGATACTCTCATGACACCCATGGGGGCAAGCCAAAACAAAGTTAAGTCTCCTAGACCAATACGTCCCATAAAACTTCTCTATCTAGTTTAAAGAAGTTGTATCATGAAACACATAAATGTAGATATGAGTTTAGTTGTGAAGGGTTCTCACCCGTAGTTGGATGCTCGCATGACACCCATGGGGACAAGCCAAAACCACCTGAAACAATGCATGGGTAATTGAAAAACCATATTTTTTTTCTTTTTATCTGGCATCTATTTTAAAAAGCATCTAACACATTGCTGGTTTAGAAAAAATGGGAATGTTTTGAGAAACGAAAGGAGTTGTTGATGAGAGGCTTACTGCACCAGAAACTAAACATTATTCCTTTTAGAAATAATTGAATGGGAGTCAATCTGCGTTACATTTTCCAAACTTTTGTCTCAAGCTTATAATTGAATATGATGAGAGGCAAACTCTGCACACTAAAGACAAGGGAGATAACAAAGAATTATTTATGGAATGCTTGAGGACAAACATTGTTCAAATTTGGGGGTGGTGATAACTTGTAGAAATACAAGTTATTTTGGCTCTTAAGTTGGAACAACTAAAGTTTTTATTGATAATTTCTCCTCATTTTTGGAAGAAACACATGGAATTACTTAAACATTAGCAAACTCATGTAAAAGTATGTTTATTACTAAAATACTGCGGCACTAACGCATTATATTGCAGGATTTCAACAAGAGGCTAATGCATGATTAAGAAAGTGTCGCAGGCAAGTTCTAATGCATGGGCCATGTGTCGGAGGGATTTAATGCAAGGAAGATTCATTGATTCAGGTTGTTTGTGTCAAATCACCACTTGCAAGCATGGGCACCTGTAGCAGGTAGTGTCTGAAAAGCTTTTGAGTGTCAGGCAGTTGACCAGGGCATGGACTTTAATGCTGCCCATCACCAAGCTGGAGATGACCAACACCTATAAATAGATGAAATCCCTCCAGAGTTCAAAGTTTAGAAAAATTTTCAAGTTCTTACTCTCAATATTAGCTTAGTCGTAGTTTTAAATCTTCAGAGTTGTGCTGTGGTGCCAAAAAGATCAGAAGGGAAGAGAACCACCACCACCGTGGTTCAAGGAGTGGAGGAAGCCGAGTTTGAGAGAGACACTTCGTCCAATTCTTATACAAGTGATTGTACATAACTAGAATTGAGCCAAAGGGATACAAGAGATTGTACTCTGCGGCTTGACTCATTTCTTTTCATCTCATTTATCGCTTTCATCATTTCATCTGATTAAGTATTGCTTTTGTAAAGACAACCTGCTTCTTTATAAATTCATATATTTGATCCATCACACTTTGCCATTGTTTATTCCTTGTTTATGTTGAATGCATCTATACTTCATGCAAAATTTCATTTCAAATGCTTAAACCAACTTGATCAATTGGTAAAAGCATCTTTAGCTTAGACTATTTGAGAGAATAAATAAGCCAGCATCGAGTTAGAAAGCCTAGTACATCTAGAGATAGACTTACTGGTGTTTATTGCATTATGTGTTTGACGCATACATCCTAGAGATAGGTTTTGTATGTTATTCGCATTGAGAAGATTTGAATAAGAGTCTAACGCATAAACAAAGATAAGCAAGCCATCTCATTCACATCACATTCTAGTTCGTGTACATTCATCTTAGATCGACGCATACCACTTGCATTAAAATCCATTTCCACACGATTCATCATTCTCTACTAAACTCTTTTGTATATTCTTGCACACACACAACACCTTAGTGTAAATAACACATTTCTTCATACATTTTATGAAATCCCTACAATAGTTACAACGCAAGGATTGCGTTAACTTAATATGAATTCCTGAGTTCGACCCTGGACTTACCAGGAACCTATATAGGATTTATACTTGGGTCTGATTTAGGAAAACTTGAACGTTAATAGAGGAGTGTCACGCGTTCTGTTGCACATCTCTAACGCATCAATGCGTTACGAATACATAAATGCATCAAAGCATCAACACATCATTCATACTTAGAACTTATTTTTCCAAATCATTTTATACGATATACTCCTAGCTCGAATCACGATAGCAACAAACAGTAGACAACATGAAAGAAACTTCAAGTTTAGTCCAACAAAAAAATATTTGAACTACGTCATGACTTGATCTCTTTCTTCAAGGGTACATAGGTAACTTAAAGAAATTTAAGTTCAATCCATAAAAAAGGGTACCACAGTAACCCTACATATGGCAGTACATAACAAATTGAAAATGTTCATCCCTGTTGGGGCAAGACAACAAATTAAAGATGTTCATATTTTTGAAGAGCTAACACATTAAATCAAAAGCACACACTTGGAATCATACTTCACTTCCTTTTCGAAGTCAAGTTCGGAGGCTTTACCGCTTCCTCTTTGAAGTCAAATTTGGATGTTTCATTTCTTCCTCTTCGAAGTTCAAGTTTGGTGCGACTTCCCTACTTCCCCTAAAAAATATTATTTTTTACAGCTTCGCTCCTTCTCTAAAAGTTGTTGTAGTTCTGCCTTTTTCTTCATCTCCAAGTTCGATGATAAGATTGCTCTTTTGATAGTGGCACCGCTGTTTCTCCATCTCCAAATTTGATGGTGCACTACTGTTATACTGTCTTGAAGTTTGAGGGTTGCACTATTGCTTTTACAACTCTAACTTCGATGGTTGCATTGATGCCTCTCCATCTCCAAATTCGATGGTTACACTGTTGCTTCTCCGTCTCCAAGTTCAAGGGTTAGATTGCATGCCCCTCCATCTTCAAGTTCAAAGGCTTCATTGATGTTCCTTCATCTTCAAGTTTAGAATCTTCGTTGATTTTCCTCCATCTTCAAGTTTAGAGGTTTCTTCGATGCCCATCTACAAATTTGAAGGCTTCATTGATGCTCCTCCATCTTTAAGCTCAGAAGCTCCATCGATGCTTCTCCATCTTAAAGTTCAAAGGTTTCATTGATGCTTCTCTATCTTCAAGTTCAGAGGTTTCATCGATGATCCATCTTCATGCTCAAGTTTGGAGGCTTTGCAATACCATCTTCATGCTCAAAATTGCAAAGTCAAGCCTACTACTAAAGATTCATTGGTGCTTCATCAAACTCAAATGCAGAAGATTCACTGATATTTCAAACTTAAATGCGAAGGATTCACTGATACTTCAAACTCAAGTGCAGAGGATTGGTCGATGATTTGTCAAACTCAGATTTTGATGATTCATCAATGCTTCATCAAACTCAAATGCGGAGTATTGGCCGATGTTTTGTCAAACTCAAATGCGGGGAATTTGCCGATGTTTTGTCAAACTCAAGAGCGAAGGTTTCGTCGATGCTTTTCTATCTTTAAGTTCAGAGGCTCCGTCGATATTCATTTATCTTCAAGTTAGAGGCTTCATCGATGCCTCTCCATCTTCAAGTTCAAGATCGACATATATGGCCCTGTCTCTTATACACATCTAGATGTGTATAAGAGACAGAGTCTAGCGTAACTCACTTCATCTCCAAATTCTGGCGTGGCCCGATTCTTCTCCAAAGTCTGGCAGGGCTTGCTTCATCTCCCAAGACTGGCGTGGCTCGCTTAATCTCCCAAGTCTGACGTGGATTGCTTCATCTCCCAAGTCTGGTATGGCTCTACTTTATCTTCACAATTCATGTCGGTACAGCTTCGCTTCATCTTCAAAATGGTGGCGCGACTTCGCTTTGTCTCCAAAATGGTGGCGCGGCTTCGCTTCATCTCCAAAATGGTGGCACAACTTTCCTTTATCTCCAAAATGGTGGCGCAGCTTTCCTTTATCTCCAAAATGGTGGCGGTACTTCCCTTCATCTCCAAAATGGTGGAGCGGCTTCGCTTCATCTCCAGAATGGTGGCTCGACTTTGCTTCATCTCCAAAATGGTGGCGTGACTTCGCTTCATCTCCAAAATGGTGGCGTGACCTTGCTTCATCTCCAAAATTCAAGTGCGGCTTTACTCAAGTTCAGTGCACTCCACCTCTAAAGTCTGGTGTAGTTGGTTTTGATTCATCCTCATAATAGCTCATCTTCAAGCTTTGTTCGATGTTGTCACCTCATTTACTTCACCACCCTAATAGCTTAACTCCTGTAAAAAAAAAAAAAAAAAGTGAGGGCAAGTTGTTAAAAAAATGGTGAATTAAAAAAATTAAGTATAAAAAAGGAGAGGGCAGAATTGTAAAAAAAAAAAAAAAGATTCAATTCATTGTCTAAATTTGATTAAATTTGACCTGTTTCTAAAAGAGAAGAAATAAAATGTAAAAGAAGGGGGGAGGGGGTAGAAAAAGAAGAAAAATAAACAAAAAATAAAGGGAAAATAAAAAACATGTGGGGAAAAAAAAAAGAAAAGAAAAGAGGAAAAGAAGAAAATAAAAGAAAAAAGGAATGAAAAATAGAAAAAAAAGTAAAAGAGAAGAATAAAAAAAGTAAAGAAAAGAAAAAAATGAAAAATAATTTATTAAAAAAGAAAAGAAAAGAGTAATATGAACAAAACAAAAAAATGTAAAACAAGAACAAAAAAAAAAAAAGTAAAGAAGCGTAAAAAGAAAATTCCGAATAAAAAAAGAAAGGAAATTAAGAAGGAAAAAAAAACCTAAAAAAATAATACAAAAAAATTGGTTAAAAGATAAAACCAAACCTTTATTAGAAAAAAAAACGCTAAATCTTTCTTCTTCTTCTACACATCCTCCACTCCCTAAAATTTCTCTCACTTCCCACTAAATCTTTCTCTACTATGTGACTCCCTCCCAAGCTCATGTCAGCAAACCCTATCCTTTTCTCAAGCGAATCCACACGAATCCACACTGTCACCTGTTGGGATTGGTATCCTAATTCTTTCGAAGTCTCGTTGTTTGAAATATATACACATTGTTATGAATAAAATAAGAGTTATTTTATCTAGCATTTACTCATATCCAATACACAAAGCTCCATGGTTATCGTATGTAAACTTAAGCATGTATATGAGATATACAAGTGGATCATGCCTTAAGTGATAACCTAAATAGGTATATAATATAAGGATTATGGTGGAACACCTGATCCTGGTGACACTACGGATACAACCCGCTTTATAGAGGTTTGCAAGTGTTGTGAGCTACTACAGATGGTAGATCCTGACCATTCATATGGAGACATGCGAGCGGGGGTGTCCTATACAAAGACTTTGTATAAGACCGGACCACGAGATGATTCATCTCTCTATATAACGCCGTTGATAGTGGAGACTTACATCTCAACTAAACGACTAGGTGACATGACTTCAATCCTGAGTGTTTTGGGAACTCCTGCCTTTGAGGGCGATCCTTTGATTAGTATAGGTGAGAGTGGCTAGATTGCCAACTCAACATGCCTACCTTTTTGGAGACTTGTCTGATTTGGGAGCTGGGAACTCAGTTACACAAGATGGAATTCACTCCTTCCCCGAAGCAGGGATAAGTAGATAGATTGCTCCCTTAAGGGCTGATTCCGGGGCTTGAACATAGT
Organism: Benincasa hispida; assembly: GCF_009727055.1. Classification (NCBI taxonomy): domain Eukaryota; kingdom Viridiplantae; phylum Streptophyta; class Magnoliopsida; order Cucurbitales; family Cucurbitaceae; genus Benincasa; species Benincasa hispida. The sequence continues at coordinate 37,993,296 of NC_052352.1, forward strand.
GGCCACAACTTCTCTTTGGAAGAGAGAACTCAGTCATAGTAGGACTATGACTTATGTTTATTAGAGGGATCAGTGGTACTTAAAGAGTTAGATGTAATTACAGGGGCATAATGATTATTGGCCCAGCTGTACTTACGAGTGATCTGTGAAGGGTTATCGCACTGTTGATTGGTTGATATGGACACATAATATATTTGTAGTAAGAAAAGTTCACATGTCGATCTTTAGTAGAGTGCCTGGCAGTTAACGGATGATGGATCCTGTGACTAAAGAGTTTAGTCAGTTATTCTCGTACCATTGGAGCTTTGAGCTACAGGTTCATAAGGTCCCCTCAGTAGCTCAATGGATTTAAGTTGAGAATTAGTTCTTGGTGTTGATTTGAAATGTTCAAATTGATAAGAGGTAATTCGATTATATATGATATGATCGGTATGATGTATAAGATACATCAAGTGGAGGATTAATGTAAATGAGATTTACATTAAGTACCATGAAATATAAAAAGAGTTTTGGTTTATATGTTTCATGAGATGAAATATTAAAACTATAGGTTATAAATATACTATGGTAAGTTAGTTATCATATATATTTATAATAATATTAATTATTGGATAATTATGTCTTTTTCTCTAATAACCAATTGATGGGAGGTTATTGGTGGTTTCATGATACCGTGAGATAAAATGAAAAATGTTTTCCTAAATTTAGTTGTTGAATTGAGAGTTTCTATTCTCGAAAATTACTCATGGTGGCTTTCAAGTGAATGAGATTTACTAAACGATAGCTCTCTTGAAGGAAATCGGACATGAGAGTATTTTCATGAGCAGCAGAATGGTCATTCCAAATTTCATTCGTATATGCACATTAACAATTACAATCAAGAAATAGAAATATACAGGCTATGCACAAAACGAAATTACAGCATGCTTTACATAAGATCAAGGGATGAATTCACATACCTTTGAAGACTCATCTTCAACACCCTTGATCACGAATGCTTGAACAATCAACAAGACTACAAACCCGAATGCTCCAACACTACGACCGTTACACTGCACGATCACAACGACCATGAACTCAGCGATCTCCAAGTCATGAACATAGCGAACTCCACGACCACGAACACAACGATCGACCTCCAATAAACCTCGAAAATGTTGAGTTGAGTATGGCACCACCACAATGGCTATCTTGGTATTCTCTGTGTGAGAATCCAGAAGTGTGAGCTCTGTGTGGACTTGGTTAGAGGACGAGACCGGAGGAAAAATCGTGTAAAAGATTGAGCAAGTGGGAGATGATAGGGTCTATCGTATAGACGATGCCCAATCGTTTAGAAGAAGCTTCGTGATCGTTTAGCTACCGGCTAATTGAGTGAACTATCGTGTAGTATCACTCCACGATCGTCTAGTCTCTCTTCAGCTATTGTTAGTAAATCTCATTCACCTGACAACCACCGTGTGTAATTTTCGAGAATAGAAACTCTTAATTCAATAACTGAATTTAGAAAAACATTTTTTCTTTTATCTCACGGTTACAATGAAACCCCCAATAACTCCCACTTAATTGGTTATTAGAGAAAAAGACATAATTATCCAATAATTAATATTATTATAATATATATGATAACAACTTACCATAATATATTTATAACCTATAGTTTTGATATTTCATCTCATGAAACATATAAATCATAGCTCTTTTTCTATTTCATGATACTTAATGCAAATCTCATTTACATCACCATCCGTGGCGGGTGGCTTCGAGATCCACGGTGCTAGACAATAGTGATGTTGCAAACAATGGTGGTAAAAGAATTTGCAGGAAAAAAAATGTTGAAAGCGAAGGAAAACAAGGAATTCTATGAGGTTTTTGAGTTCAATTTATAGATGAATAATAAAAGGTGGTTTAGATTTAAAAGTCAAATTTGGAGAAGAAGTTTAGATTTTAGATTGGACTAAACACATAGCATTTGAGAAGATCTAACAAATTTTGGGTTAAATTTATATATATATATATATATATATATATGTATATATATATTTGGGATTTATTCGATTTAACAAAAAGAAGGTGGTTTTATTGTCGGCAAGTTTGAAGGCCCATATTCAACTTCACTAAAAGATGAAAATAATAATAATAATAATAATAATTTAGGTCGGAATAAGATTCAAATCCATATTTATCCATATCTCCAGTTCAAAGTCCTAGATTATCCAAGCTTCAAGTCAAAATTAGTTTAAGATTGTAATTCTATCCAAATTAAATTTTGGATTTCAATCTCCGTTAAAATTCAAATTTGGGCTTATTCCAAATTTTATTTCAATTTCTAGTTCTTATCCTTAGATCCAAATCAAATTGTGGGTAAGATCTAAAACTTCTCTCAAATTAAAAGTTTGTCATATTCCAAATTTTATTAATAGTCAATTGTTCAACTTTAAGATTAAATTGTGGACAAAATTCAAATTTGAGCATCTTCTAAATTTTATATCAAACTCATCCAAATTTAGGTTCTTATCCTATTTCCAAATCAAATTGTGGAAAGATCTAAAATTCATCCCAAATTAAAATTTGGCCATATTTCAAAAAATTTTATTCCAAATTCAAGTTGTCCAAACTTCAGTTTTTATCTTCAATCAAAATAAATCATGGATAAGAAAAGAAATCTCAATTGATCTTTTATTAAAATTTCGGATCAAATCCAAATCAAATTGAAGCAAAATCTCAAATTAAATTTTGGCCATATTACAAAATTTATCCCAAATTCGAGTTAAACTTATGTATTAAATTCATAGTTTGCCTGACACATCAATTGAGGTTAAATTCAAGAACAGATATATTTGGATTTTGATTCCAACTTTATATTTGAGATTCATCCACCCATATATGTGCATAAATCTCGAAAGGGGGCATTTGTTGAAGGAGAAATTTTGGACCAATCACAAATTGCCACATCATTCATTAAATTAATGACAAAATTCTAAATCATCAAAATTGAGACCAACTAGGAGGTGACATGTGTCCCAATTTGATATTATTATTTGGGTTAAAATTCAACTATGCCAAAAAATAAGTTGAATTTGACCCGAATGTCAAATCAAACCCAAATCCAATTAATTGGGCCCAAAGGCCAGCTCATAGACCAACCAAGCTCAATTTGGGCCCAAACCAATGTAAGACCCAAAAGAAACCTCTATAAATAGAGGCCCTACCTCTTCATTTAGAGGTAGGAATTAAAGGCAAAATATCTCTGAAGATCTAAAGTGTGAAGCTCCAAGGATCTGAAGAACATAACTCCTCAAAAGCTCTGAAGATCAGAAGACATAACAAAGCTCTGAAGATTAGAAGACATATCAAAATTCTAAAGATCGAAGTCGTTTGAAGATACAAGCATTCTGACCACGCTTGAAAACTGAAGTCCTTTGAAGATACAAGCATTCTTCCAAGACTTCAACTCTAAGATCATCACGTGATTCACTTCTTCAAATCAAGCTTACACATTCAAATGAGAGAGAATAAGAGGACCAAGTACTAGAGATTGAACCACATGCATCAAATCAACATCAACACCAACTCAAGTTCAACTCCATGAAACAAGTTTCTCCGGAAACCTCGTGCGAACACTAATCCTCCAAGAAGATCAACAAGTCCAAAGGCCGATCGTCTAAGAAGATCATCAAGCCCAAAGGTCGGTCATCCAAGAAGATTAACAAGCCCAAAGGCCAATCGTCCAAGAAGATCATCAAGCCTAAAGGCAGATCATTCAAGAAGATCAACAAGCCCAAAGGTCGATCATTCAAGAAGATCAACCAGCTTAAAGACTATCGTTTATTTTGAAAGCATCAAAATATTATGTATTAGAGATTGTACTCACTTTCCACAAAATTAATACAAATACAAAGTTCAAGTTCCACGAAATAAATTTCTCTTGAAATCTCGTGCGAACAATATCATTACAAGAAAAAGGGACTCTCCCGATGCCTAAAACGACTGTCGGGAGATTGATCATCGGGAGATAGGATCTCTTCCGACTACATAAGTGAGGCATCGAGAGTTGGTAAGAACTCTCGACGTCATATGTGGGAACTCCCAATGGGTATAATCTTCGGAAGTTCTTGCATAACTCCCAATGAACTGTTTTACTCGTCGAGAGTTCCTTTATATCTCCTGACGATATATGTTGCTGTGTCGGGAGTTCGTTTACAAAATTCACAATTCGATCAACCTTATTTAATCTTCTAACCCTAGCCCACTACTCGTCCGTCGAAGAGAAGAGGAAGTGCGTGCCGTTGAAGTGTTTTTCCATTCGTCGAAGTGCTGCTCATCGAAGAAAAGAGGTAGGTGAGTGTCATCCATTGTTGAAGGCTGTCTGGTATTCGTCAGTTGCTCCATCGAATGCCTCTCCCTATCAAACGCCGTCGTCTTCCAACAGTGCCACCTCGCCGTCTCCCCATCAAAAGACATCCGTTAGAGCTGTTCTGTTGCCAAAAATCATCCACCAGCTACGCCGTCTTCCAAGTACTCTTCGATCTTCCTCTCCCTATTGAACACCTCGTTGCCTTCCAACACAAACTGCACTGGTAATCTCTCATTTCCTCATGAATTTGTCATATATCTTTTTTTTCATAGATGAGATGTAAATTTGTTTAATTTTTATGAATTGTGATTTCTGTTTTAATTTTTATGAATTATGAATTTTGTTTTGATTTTTATGAACTCACAATGGATAGAGTTGTGATTTGTGATTTATATTTTTTAATTTGTAATCTTTTGGAAAAAAAGGTGTTGGATGTTGAAAGTGTTTGATGATTTGGGAATCCTATCTATGTGTCTTGAAAGTGTTTGATGATTTAGGATTTCTATGTAAGTTTAATTTGCCTTGGTTTTTTTTTTCTTATTTCTCTAAAATTTAAGTTTTTTTTTTCAATTTAGTTATTATTTTATAATGTTGAAATGGGTTGATATTACTTTACTCTACTAGACATGATGTTACTTTTATTGAATATCAAATGCAAAACTCATTCAAAGAATTTAAAACATATTTGCACAGACATTATAGGAAATGTAGCAACCCTCAGCAAGCATGTGCTAACCCACTTTAGAAGGTTCCCAACCACTAACAGGGGATGAAATTTGTGAGACGGTTTTGAGTAAATGACTCGGTCATGTAAAAGACCTATGTTGGGGCCTTAAACCTAAGTCAAGAAGTGGTAGTAGCTCATCGAGTTCATCATATACTCAAGGAACAGAAAGTAGGGAGGTGGGGGAATTGAAAGCCAATTTCGATTTGTCTTAATCGAGGATTAAGGAACTTGAAGACGTTTAAAATAAATGAGAGAGGATCATGCAAGTCAAATGGAAGAAATGAAGAAAATGATTAAAGACGTACGATCAAAGAGAGAAGGACCATCGAATTAGGTATGATTACTTAATTATCTAGTTGTCTACTATGTTGCTATCTTGCAATTATGGTAGCAAATTAATTATGTCCTACTAGTAGCTTTATGATAGTGAATTGTTGGCTATCCTGTAGTTATGGTAGCCAAACAACTGGACTTTTTTGTGTGTTTGTGGATGTTTATGAATTTGAATGTTGTGGGGGTGGGTTGATTTTGGTTATAATTGTTTTAAGGGGAAAGTTGGAGTTTTTTGTGTCTTTGTGAATGTTTATGAAGTTTGAATGTTGTAGGGGTGGGTAAAGTTTGGTTATACTTGTTTTGGAGTTGAACCTGAAGTTTTTTTTGTGTTTTTTTTAGACGTTTATGAACGTTAGGAATGTTGTGAGAGGTGGGTTGAGTTTGGTTATAATTGCTTTGGGGGAAAGTTGGAATTTTTCGTGTTTTTGTAGATGTTTATGAAGTTTGAATGTTGTAGGGGGTGGGTTAAGATTGGTTATACTCATTTTGGAGTTGAACTTTGAGTTATTTTGTTTGTTTTTAGAAGTTAGACATTTGAATGTTTTTGTTTTGTTGTAAGATGCTATTCGGAGATGAGGTTGGAATGTTGTTGGAAATGCTGTGTTCTAGATGTTGTTTTCATGTTCTTTCTTTTATGTATTTGTGAAGACATATTTCTTTTGTAAACTATCTTCTAAATTTTCTCTATTTTAAGTAATAAAGAATAGTATGAACTTTGTTTGTTTGTTTTATTTCTTTTGTGAATATGTTTGAGTTGCTCAATAATGTTTTATAGGTTATTTAGATCAAATTAAAAAAATTACAAATTAATTTTTTTTAAAAAAAATGAGCCATCGAGAGTTCAAATTCCAATTTTAAATACAAGTTGTCGGGAGTTTGAAGAACTCTTAAAGATGACAATATACGCGTCGGCATTGCACAAACTCCTGACGTCGTATATTATGCGTCAAGAGTTTGTTCAGACTCCCAACGCCATACATTTAGCGTTGAGAATTGTTTCCAAACTCCTGACGGTAGGTAATTGAGCGTCGATAGTTCTACTCCCGATGGACTTCTCCCGACCCAACTCCCGATGATCGGTACCTCATCGAGATGGATCCAACGCGTTTTCTACCATTTTTCAACGATTTTAAGTGTCAGGAAAGGGTTGATTTCTTGTAGTGTATGAATGTGATTCATATAAATACTATAAGTTCAAATTAATATGAATAAGATTCGTATTAAAACTATAGATTATGTGAAGATGATGCCAATTCAATATAATTTAAATGAAATGAAATATATGATATTTAATTATAGATTAATTAATTGTTAATTATTGTTATTATATATATATTAAATGATATTTAATATACATGTTAATTTAAATTAAAATAACTCCCATTTGGGAATTATTAGACGTTAAAAAATGTGGGAGTTGTATAATCTCTCTCCTTCATTCATCATCTTACGGATAACACTTAGTGTGTGAGGGTTGAGAGTTTTTTTTTTTTTTTTTTTTTTTTTTTTTTAAAATGTTATAGAGAAGAAAACATAAGATGTTCTCAATATCTCTCTTGAAATTCCTCTCTATATTCCCTTCCTTCTCTAAAAAAAAGGATCCCACAATCCATTGTTCCTTGCCAAAGAATAGCAAGGAAGTCTTTTTGATGGTATCCATTGTGTTGGAATTAAAATCATGCAAGCGGAAGCAATTAGGATCTTAAGAATATCGAATACAATTAACCCTTACTCCCTATGTCGAATTTGAACAATTCAAATTCTCTCATCACACTATTCTAAGGTTTAGTCCGATATGAGCTAACAGGGGGACCTAATAGACAGATCATAAGCTCTAACGATCCGAGATTAACCAACTAAACTCTTTAACTTAGTTAACCAACATTTGTTAACTACCGAGACATTCCACTATAGCCCATTAGCTGCACTCTCCTCACTACAGATATATTTTTGTTCACTTAATATAACCATGATTAGTAAGTCGATCATTTATAGGTTTTTTGTGTTGGGGTTGATGCCCTAAATCTCGTAGGGTCCTATAGTTTATAATTGTATTGTACAAATTTTTTATTTATCTAATAAAATATGTGATATTTTATTTGACATTTAGTTGCATTAAACCTACAAGTCAATAAACTATCGAAGGTTATCTTATAGCTTAAACGTGTATGTAGAGATATAAAGGTGGATCATGTTTAAGTGATAACCTAAATGGTTTGTAATAGATGGATAAGGTTGGATACCTTATCTTAGTGACACTACGAGTACGACTCACTTTGTAGATATTACAATTGTTTTAAAGTGCTACAAATGATCTGATCCTGATCATTCACGTAGAGACATGTGAGCGAGGTAATCTATACAGAGGAGTTTGTATAAGACCGGATCACAAAATGACTAGTCTTATTATATAGCGCCATTCATAATAGAGACTTACATTTCATTAGGATGACCATAGGTGACATGACCTGAATCCTGAGTGAGATGTGAACACTTGCCTATTAAGGTGATCATTTGATTTATATAGTTGAGAGTGGCTGATTTTTGACTCAATAAGCCTACTATTTTGGAGATTCGTCTGATTAGGGAGCTAGGATCACAATTACACAAGAAAGAATTCACTCATTCCTTAACGTCAGGGTAAGTAGATAAATTGTTCCCTTAAGGGCTGATTCTGGGACTTGAACAATGTGGCGGCACACCCTCTCCTGGTCTGAGAGGGGTTTGGTCATAGTTGGACTATGATTTATTGTTCATTAGAAGGATTAATGGTACTTAAGAAGTTAAATGTAACTATAGGGGAAAAACGATAATTTCGGCTCAACTTTACTTACAAGAATTGGTGAAGGGTTATCGTACTGTTGGTTGTTTATATCCAATGGACACATAAATATATTTGTAGTGCGAAGAGTGCAGCTGTCAGTCTTCAATGGAATGCTCGACATTTAACAGATGGTGAATAATTAATTAAGCTCCTTTAATTAAATTATTCACCATTCGTTAACTGTTGAGTATTTTAATTAATTATTCACATATAGTTTGAGCTTCAAGTTACAGATCCATGAGGTCTCCTTTGTAGCTCAACGGGAATTAATGAGAATCAATTTTTGGATTAATTTGAATTGTTCAAATTGATTTACAGAATTAATTATATATGATATAATTAATTTAATCTAATTATATATGATATAATTACTACAATATATTTGATACATTATAATATAAAGTTTATTTGAGATGAAATAAATATTTGAATATGATTCAAATATTAATTATGTGAATTGGATTCATATAATTAAATTTAATATAAATGAGATTTATATTAAATATTGTTGTTGAGAGAATTAAACTATAGGTTATATTCTATTGGATACAATATTAAACTATAGATTATGTGTTATATTTGATGTTTAATATATATTATATGATAAAGTCGTTATCTTATATATATTAAAGTTTTTTTTATCAAATTATTTTATTTATTAATTTTATTTTTTAAAATAATTTTAGGGAGGGAGTTGTAATTCCCTTCCCCTTTATCTCTCTACAACGTGAGAGTGGGAAGTAGTTCGTTTTGAGTTTTTCTTTCTCTTTAAGATTGTTATAGAAAGGTTATGTAATTTTTTAGTCTCTTCCCAATCATCTCCTTTCTTCTCTGTAAATCTCCCTCATCCAAAATAGCCAGAGTCCACATCTTCTAGATTCTCATCTAGAGAATATAGTGGTAACATCATGGTGGTGTTCCTTTTGCGAGAGATTTTCATTTAATGATTTATCTTCAAAGGTAGGGGTTTTCTAAACCCATTTTTCTTTTCTACAATTTCACCAAGCATGCTGTGTTTTTCAATTAAATGTAGAACATTCTGTATGTTTTTCTATAAAATTTATAGTATGTAAATTTTGGGTCTTTGGGTTCGATCCCATTTCCACTCAAGGACCTTTAATGGTTCCTTCAATTGGTATAAGAATAGGGTTTTTTTAGCCCAAATATTTTCGAAAATTTTGGAATTAATTTTACAGTGTATTGGTGGGATTTAAGCATTATGTAATTTTCATATGATGAATGTTTAATAATGTTGGGGTTGATGCTCTAAATCTCGTAGGGTTCTATAGTTTGTAAACATTGTTGAACAAACTCATTATGTATTTAATAGAATATTTGATATTTTATTCATTGTCTATAAAATATTTGATATTTTAGTGGCATTAATCACAAACCAATAAACTAACATCCGAGGTTATCTTTCTAACTTAAACATGTATGTGGAGACATATAGGTGGATCATGTTTAAATGATAACCTAAATGGTCTATAGTAGATGGATAAGACTGGGTACCTTATCCTGGTAACACTACGAATATGGCCCGCTTTGTAGGTGTTACAATTGTTGTAAAGTACTACAAATGATTTGATCTTGATCATTCATGTATTAGATATGTGAGCAGGGATATTCTATACAAAGGTGTTGTATAAGACCGGACCACGAAATGCTTAGTCTCATTATATAACACCGTTCACAATAGAGAGTTACATTTCACCAGGATGACCATAGGTAACGTGACCTGAATCCTGAGTGAGTTGTGAACTCCTACCTATGAGGGCGATCCTTTGATTTGTATGGGTGAGAGTGGCCAGATCACCGACTCAACAAGCTTACCATTTTGGAGATTCGTCTGATTGGGGAGTTGGGAACACAGCTACATAAGATGAAATTCATTCCTTCTTTGGGGTAGGGTAAGTAGATAAATTGCTCCTTAAGAGCTGATTCCGAGTCTTGAATAATATGGCGCCATACCCTCTCTTGACCTGAGAGGGGTTTAGTAATAGTTGGACTATGATTTATTGTTCATTAGAGGGATCAGTGGTACTTAAGGAGTTAGATGTAACTACAGGGGCAAAACGGTAATTTGGCTTAGCTGTACTTACGAGCAATTTGTGAAGGGTCATCGTATTGTTAATTGGTTATATCCAATGAGAAATATATCTGTAGTGCGAAGAGTGCAGTTGTTTGTCTTTAGTGGAGTATCTGACAGTTAATGAATGGTGAATAATGTAATTAAAGAATTTAATTAATTATTCATGTACCGTTGGAGCTTCAAGCTACAGGTCCATGAGGTTCCCTTGGTAGCTCAATAGGATTTAGTTGAGAATCATTTTTGGATTAATTTGAATTGTTCCAATTAATAGAAGGATTTAATTATATATGATATAGTTAAATAGTTTCAATTATATGTGATATGATTATCATAATGTATTCGATACATTATAGCTTAATGGGAGGAAATAAATATTTGAATGAGATTCAAATATAGTTTCAATGAATTGGATTCATAGTTGTTAAGTTTAATATAAATAAGATTTATATTAAATGGCATATTAAAAGAGAAAAAAAACCATAGTTTATATTGTATGTGATACAATATTAAAACTATAGGTTATATGTTATATATAATATGATAAGTTAATTATCATATTTATATTTATATTATTATTATTATTTTGATAATAAGGAAGGGAGTTACAACTCTTTTCCCCATCCTTTCTCTCCAACCACATTAGTGGGGATGGTTAATTTTTATGGCAAGGAGAATAAAAGAAAAGTTTTTTTTCCTTCTTCTTCCTGACATCAGAGTTGGACGATTGAGAAAGAATTTACAGAAGTATTATGTGTCTTTGTTTTCTTGTGTAAACGTTCTCAATCTTCTTCCTCCACATCAAAGGTTTCCCTCTTAACCAAAATAATCAAAGCCTACCATTCCTGGATTCTCACCCTAAAAATACCAAGGTATCCATTGTGGTAGTGTCTGGTTTTTTGTTCGAGGTTATCTTGAAGAAGGTCTTCAAGAAGTTCGTGATCCGTTCAAGGAAAAATCTTGAAGAAAAGGTCTTCTAAGGTGAGGCCTTTTGAAACCCTTTTCTTTTAAAGCATGTTATAATTTAGATTTAAAGGCAAATCTTTTTGCTTGTTTAATGTAAAATTTTGTATTCAATAAATTATGAAATTTGGTCGATCTGCTTCCGCTCAAGGTTCTCCTCATAAGAGTTCCTTCAAAGAATGTGTTTGTTTAAAATTTATTGAATTTTCTTGGGATTGGCACTTTAGTTTATCGTTTTCAATTTACATTTTTGTTTGTAAGGACCCCTGTTTTGGGCACATTTGAAAGTTCGAGTGGTTTGGGTCTGTTCTGAAGGCTGGATGGTTCGGTCGAGTGGTTGAAAGCCCAATTTGTTTGTTTTGAACCAATTGAATTTTTTTATTTATGTAATAGCTAGATTTTTTTATTAATTAAATTAATATGTGTTATATTAATTTAATTAATTGTTTAAGTGTCCAATCCCGGTTCAATAATTATTTTATTAGTTATGTATTTGATTTATGATTTTTATTTAAACATATATGTCATATTGTATGTCATATAGCATTAAATCCTACCATAGGTTATGCATTTAATTTCATGCATCATTTATATTATAATTGTTATATATATGCTTAGTTGCATGATTTAATTTTATAGAATGCTCATGCATCATATAGAATAAATGTTATAATATATGCATGCATGCATTAATAACATATACATGCGTCAATTATAGTATAAGAGTTATAATATAGTGTATGGATGTATGTTTAAATGTATATTATTATTTATTTCATTACTTGAGTATATAAATGTTATGTATGTTAGTAATGAAATGAAATTGCATGAAACATGTCACCACATTAAGGGTAATTTATAATTGTTATATTATTACCAAAGTATGCTTTCACATGGAATGTATGGTTTTAATTAATTTCATTTTTTTTATAAAAGTTATAATTAGTTGAAATAAGAATTAAAATCAATAATTCAGAATTGTATGCAAACCATAGGTTAAAATTATCTTTTAAAATTATGTTAAAATCTGATTCATATAAACCTAAAATCACTTTTCTAATGAGGTTAGAAATTTAAGTTTAATTTTTTAATCAGTTTAATAGGATTAAATTTATTCTTAATTAAAAGATTAAATTTGTAACAAATGTATCTATAAGGAACCTTTTATCTAAGGTTAGTTCTGTCTAGGCTGGGGTATTTAAGTTGAAGAAAACGTAACACCCCTACCTGGGAACTTATCTTGAAAGATGAATTAGATATATTTGTTACAAGTATGCAATTATTGGTTAACATTTGTTAAAGTGTTTAATGAACCTTAATCAAAATTGTTTAACAATCCAAAGCAAATGTTGTTTTTGGCAAATTAAACAACCACTTAGTTAAATCAGTAGCCGGATTTTCCTAAGTTAATTGACTCTAGGTAAAACGCTCAGTGGGAGAAAAATGGTTATATGATACTTCACTTTATCTTCTTCACGTTTCTCCTTAAAAGTTCACACCATGAGATCTATACTCGGCCTCGAGGCACCTTGAGTGTCCCCCTACAGGTGGTGTTTGTATTGATCAATATCAAGGTGAATGGAGAGAGTCTTTAAAGTAAGTGGGAACGGGACGTGACAACACATCCCTCGATCTCTCTCATTAGTATGAAGTAATCTCATGCATGACCTTGTGGCACCTTGAGTGTCCCCCTACGAATGACATTTTGCATGACGTTTTATTCAAACTTTAGAAATGGATAAGGGTTACTTTAGTTTTTTCCCCAATCAGTTTTTCCCTACAGTTGGCTCATTGGGGCGGAATTCTAGAATCTAAAAATGAAGGGTTACATTTATCAGAAATGTTAAGCGAGTTTAACTATTTCTGAACAGACCAATGGTGACTGATAGTTACAGTAATAAGAAGTTGTTATGTCTATTGGTTGAGATAGCCTCATTTCAGTTAAGGGATACCTGATCACCCTATGGTGGCTTTTGTCCTGTCTCATTGAAGCATCATTGCAAAATAGATGCCACTTAGGGTATATTAGATTATTTTGCTAAGATTGATTGGTTTTCTATGTGGTTTAATACAAATAGACTAATATAAATAGTTTGCATGGTTTTAGCAAATTTATTCATCATGACTTCCGCGACTCTTAATTTACTCGTCGCTAACAAACTAATGGGCGATAATTACACAACTTGGAAAAACATGATCAACATTATTCTGATCATTGATGACCTCCAATTTGTCCTAATGGAGGACTGTCCTCCTATTTCAGCTGCAAATGCTGCTCGAAATGTTCGAGAAGCATATGAGTGATGGACACGAGAAAATGAGAAGGCCCGAGCATACATCTTGGCAAGCCTTTCTAAAGTCTTGGAAAAGAAGCATGAGCCCATGTACACGGCCCATGAGATCATGGAGTCCCTGAGGAAAATGTTTAGACAATCATCGGCACAGCTCAGGCATGATGCTGTCAAATACATCTTTAATGTCCATATGCAAGAAGGGGCATTTGTTAGAGAACATGTTCTCAACATGATGGTCCACTTCAACATAGAGGAAATGATTGGGTCCATTATCGATGAAGCCAGTCAGGATAGCTTTATCCTAGAAACTTTACCTGAAAGTTTCGTAGCAATGTTGTTATGAACAGAATTGATTATAACCTGACCACCTTGCTCAACGAGCTACAGACCTTCCAGTCCTTGATGAAAACCAATGAACAGAAGGGTGAGGGAAATGTTGCTCCACCTTCTAAGAAGTTCTTCAGAGGACCGATCTCAGGGACAAAGTTTGTGCCTTCTTCTTCCGGCACCAAAAAGTGAAAGAAGAAGAAAGGTGGAAAGGGGAAAACTAACACACCAGTTGCTGCCCAAAAGCGCAAGAAGGCTAATGTTGCAAAGAGAATCTATTTCCATTACAACCAAGAGGGATACTGGAAGAGGAAATGTCCCAAATAGTTGGCAGAAAAGAAGAAGACCATACAAGGTAAATATGATTTGTTTGTTTTAGAAACCTATTTAGTAAGAATGATGATTCGGCCTGGATAATTGGTTCGAGTGCCACTAACCATGTTTGTTCTTCATTTCAAGGAATTAGTTTCTAGCGGCAATTGAAAATTGGGGAGATGACGATGCTGGTTGGAATTGGGCATGTTGTCTCAGCTACAGTAGTGGGAGGACTTTGACTTTGTTTACATAAATCATATGTTATACTAGATAATGTATTTTTGGTTTCAAATTTAAAAAGGAACATTTTTCTGTAAAATGCTTGTTAGAACAAAATTATTCTATCTCTTTTAATATAAATAAAGCATTTATTTACAAAAATGGTGTATATATTTATTCTGCAAATCTCGAAGATAATCTATATATGCTAAGATCGTTAGCAACTAAATCTCTCTTTAACATTGAAATGTTTGGTCCACTTCAACATGCTGGAGATGAATGGGTATGTTATCGATGAAGCCAGTTAGGTTAGCTTCATCCTAGAAACTTTACCTGAAAGTTTCCTACAATTCCGTAGCAATGCTGTTATGAACATGATTGACTACAACTTGACCACCTTGCTCAATGAGCTATAGATCTTCCAGTCCTTGATGAAAATTGAGGAATAGAAGGGTAAGGCAAATGTTACTTCATCCTTTAGAAAGTTCTTCAGAGGATCGACCTCTGGGACAAAGTCCGTGTCTTCTCGTTCTGATAGCAAAACGTGGAAGAAAAAGAAAGGTGGAAAGGGGAAAATTAACTCTCCAGCTGCTGCCCAAAATTGCAAGAAGGCCAAGGTTTCAAAGGGAATCTGTTTCCATTGCAACCAGGAGGGACATTGGAAGAGGAAATGTCCCAAATAGTTGGTAGAAAAGAATAAGGCCAAACAAGGTAAATATGATTTGTTTGTTTTAGAAACCTGTTTAGTGAAGAATGATTATTCGACTTGGATAATTGATACGAGTGCCACTAACCTGTTTGTTCTTCATTTTAGGGAATTAGTTTCTAGCGGCAACTGGAAGCTGGGGAACTGACGATGTGGGTTGGAACTAGGCACTTTGTCTCAACTATAACAGTGGGAGGACTTTGACTTTGTTTACAGAAATCATATGTTGTACTAGATAATGTATTTTTGGTTCCAAGTTTAAAAAGGAACCTTATTTTTGTTAAATGCTTGTTAGAACAAAATTATTCTCTCTTTTAATGTAAATAAAGTGTTTATTTACAAAAATGGTGTATATATTTATTCTGCAAATCTCAAAGATAATCTTTATGTCCTAAGACCGTTAGCAACTAAATCCCTCCTTAACATTGAAATGTTTAAAACTGCGGTAACTCAAAATAAAAAACTTAGAATTTCTCCTAGAGAAAATGACCAACTTTGGCACTTGAGACTAGGACACATCAATCTCAATAGGATTGAGAGATTGGTAAAGAATGGACTTCTAAGCAAATGAGAAAAAAAATTATTTACCTACGTGTGAGTCATGTCTTGAAGGCAAAATGACTAAAAGATCTTTTACTGAAAAAGGTCACAGGGCCAAGGAACCCTTAGAGCTAGTACATTCAGACCTTTGTGGTCCGATTAATGTAAAAGCAAGAGGAGGGTTTGAATATTTCATCACCTTTATTGATGATTATTCAAGGTATGGGTATGTTTATTTAATGCAACATAAGTCTGAATCTTTTGAAAAGTTCAACAAGTTTAAGTCCAAAGTTGAAAATGCATTAAATGGTACAATTAAGACATTAGTTTTGATTGAGGTGGAGAGTTTTTGGATCTATCATTTCAGAACTATTTGATAGAGCATGGAATAGTATCCCAATTCTCAGCACTTGGTACACCTCAGCAGAATGGTGTATTAGAAAGGAGAAATCGAACCTTGTTGGACATGGTTTGGTCTATGATGAGTTACGCTTCCTTACCTGGTTCATTTTGGGGTTTTGTAGTATAGACTGCAACGTATATTTTGAATTGTGTTCCATCCAAGAGTGTTACAAGAATACCTTTGAAGTTATGGAATGGTTGTAAAGCTAGTTTACGTTATTTTAGAATATAGGGTTGCCTAGCACATATGCTTGAGGCAAATCCTAAGAAACTGGAACCTCGTTCAAAACTGTGCCTATTTGTAAGCTACCCAAAGGAACAAGATGTGGTTACTTATTCGATCCTAAGGAAAATAAAGTGTTTGTGTCGAAAAATGCTACTTTTCTAGAAGAAGACCATATAAGGGAGCACAAACCCCGCAGTAAAATAGTATTAATGAACTTTCCAAAGAAACAACTGAAACTTCAACAAGAATTATTGAAGAACCCAATACCTCAACAAGAGTTGTTGAAGTTGGATCATCTAGTAGGTCAAATCCACCTCAAGTGTAGTAGTTGACGGAGATGTTTAGGATCCATTGTCTTACAAGAAGGAAATGAAGGATGTTGACAAAGATGAATAGATCAAAGCTATGGATCTCAAAATGGAGTCGATGTACTTCAATTCGGTTTGGGATCTTATAGATCAACTTGATGGAGTTAAAGCTGTAGGTAGCAAATGGATCTACAAAAGAAAATGAGATGTTGATGGAAAGGTGCAAACTTTTAAGGCTAGACTAATGGCAAAGGGTTATACCCAAGTTGAGAGAGTCGACTATGAGGAGACTTTCTCACATGTTGCCATATTAAAGTCTATCTGGATCCTCCTGTCCATTACCTTATATTATGACTATGAGATCTAACATATGGATGTCAAGACTAGCTTTCTGAATGGAAATCTTGAGGAAACCATTTATATGCAACAACCTGATGGATTCATAACCCAAAGTCAAGAGAAAAAGTTTTGTAAGCTTAATCGGTTCATCCATGGATTGAATTAAGCTTCTCGATCTTGGAATATAACATTTGATATTGCGATCAAATTTTCTGGCTTTGATCAGAATGTTTATGAGCCTTGTATATGCAAGTGGAGTATCAAAGTTTAGTAGCTTTTCTAGTATTGTATGTAGATGATATCTTACTTATTAGGAATGATATAGGTCAATTGACTGGAGTTAAGAAATGGCTAGCGACCCAATTCCAAATGAAAGATTTGGGAGAGACTCAGTTTGTTCTAGGAATTCAGATCTTTAGAGATCGAAAAAA
Source organism: Benincasa hispida (assembly GCF_009727055.1). NCBI lineage: Eukaryota > Viridiplantae > Streptophyta > Magnoliopsida > Cucurbitales > Cucurbitaceae > Benincasa > Benincasa hispida. Next base: position 38,010,693 of record NC_052352.1, read on the forward strand.
CAAATTGCTAGCCTTGTCTCAAGCATCATGCATTGATAAATTTCTTGTCAAGTATTCGATGTAGAACTCCAAGAGAGGGTTATTACCTTTTAGGCATGGAGTTATATTGTCTAAGGAACAGTTTTCCAAGACACCTGAAGAGATTGAGGAAATGAGACAGATCCCCAATGCATTGGTTATTGGCAACCTAATGTGTGCAATGTTATGTACTAGACTTGACACCTGCTATGCAGTGGGGATAGTCGGTAGATATCAGTCTTGTTGGGGTTGATGTCCTAAATCTCGTGGGGTCCTGTAGTTTGTAAACACCTGTATGAACAAACATTTTGTGATTTATAATATGAGATATTTTATTCACTTCAGTCTATGAAATATGAGATATTTTAGTTGCATTAACCACAAACCAATAAACTAAGATCCATGGTCATCGTTGTAACTTAAGTATGTATGTGGAGACATACAAGTGGATCGTGCTTTAAGTGATAATCTAAATGGTCTGTAGTATATGGATAAAGGAGGGATACCTTATCCTGTTGATACTACGAGTGTAGCCAACATTGTAGGTGTTACAAATGTTGTAAAGTGCTAAAAATGATTTGATCCTGATCATTTGTATATTAGACATGCGAGGGGGATATTCTATACAAAAGAGTTTGTATAAGACCGAACCACAAAATTTTTAGTCTCGTTATATAACGTTGTTCATAATTGAGATTTTCATTTTCACTAAGATGACAATAGGTAACATGACCTTAATTCTGAGTCAGTTGTGAACTCCTACCTATGAGGGCAGTTCTTTGATTTGCATGGGTAAGAGTGGCCATATCACTGACTCAAACCTACCACTTTGGGGATTCGTCTGACTGGAAGTTGGGAACTCAGCTACACAAGATGGAATTCACTCCTTCCCCAAAGAAGAGATAAGTAGATAAATTACTCCCTTAAGGACTAATTATGGGACTTGAACAATGTGGTGCCACATTTTCTCTTGGTCCAAGAAGGGTTTAGCCATAGTTGGATTATGATATATTGTTAATTAGAGAGATCAGTGGAACTTGGAGTTAGATATAACTACAGGGGAAAAACGGTAAATTGGCCCAGCTGTACTTACGAGTGATTTGTGAAGGGTCATCGTACTGTCGATTGGTTATATCCAATGGACACAGAAATATATCTGTAGTGTGAAGAGTGTAGCTATTGGTCTTTAGTGGAGTGCCCGATAGTTAACAGATGATGGATATCGTGATTAAAGGATTTAGTCAATTATTTACGTACCGTTGGAGCTTCAAGCTAAAGGTCCATAAGGTCCCATTGGTAGCTCAATGGATTCATGTTGAGAATAAGTTTTTGGGTTAGTTTGAAATGTTCAAATTAACAAGAGGGAATTTGATTATATATGATATAATTCAATTAATTCAATTATATATGATATAATTGATTTATTGTATTTGTTACATTATTATTTGATTGGAGGAATTTATATTAAATGCCGTAAAAGAGAAAAAGAACTATAGTTTATATGTTGCATATGATATAATATTAAAACTATAGGTTATAAATATAATATGATAAGTTAGTTATTATATNAAAGAACTATAGTTTATATGTTGCATATGATATAATATTAAAACTATAGGTTATAAATATAATATGATAAGTTAGTTATTATATTTATTTATAAATTATTAATTATGAGATAATTAATTTACTCTTTCTCCAATAACTACCATAGCGGGTGGTTTTTTGACGGTTTATGGAAAATTGAGGGATAAAGATGAAAAATAGTTTTCATTATGAAGGTCACGCAAAAACGAGTAACTAGATTACTTTTGAGAGAAAAAATGATAGACTATCGAGTTTTCTATATGATAGAACTCGTTTCTACACGATCGAGTAAATAGATTTATACGATAGACTTCTTCTTTTATACGATTGGTTATCACATACTAGATTATAAAGTTCTTCCATTCCTCTATCCAAATTCATACAGAGTTCACAACTCCTGGATTCTTACACCGAGAATACCAAGGTAATCGAGTGGTGGTGTTCAGTTCTGTTCGAGGATCGAGAATTTTTCAGTGCTCATTGCATTCATGATTGATCGAGTGAAATACGTGAAGAAAGGGTTCTTCAAAGGTATTGTCTTCTCGATCTCTTGTCATTTTGTGAAAAAGCATGTTGTAATTTATCCTTAATGCATATACTTTTTTTTTCTGTTTGATTGTAAATGTATGTGTTCTTTTACAATAGAGTTTGGAATGATTTGCTTCCGCTCACTGGTAGATTTAGAGTTCCTTCAAGTTTATCTAGGATATGATCACTGGACCGTCGTTATGATTATCCTCAAGTATCTTCGTAGAACAAGGGACTAAATGCTCGTGTATGGTTTTAAGGATCTGATCTTTACAGGATACAATGACTCAAATTTCTAGAATGATAAGGATTTTTGGAAATCCACATGAGGATCAGTGTTCACTCTTAATGGAGGGGTAGTAGTTTGGAGGAGCACCAAGCAAGGGTGCATTACTGACTCCACCACGGAGGTTGAATACGTAGCGGCTTGTGAAGCTGCTAAGGAAGCTGTATGACTTAGGAAATTCTTGACAGATTTGGAATTCATTCCATACATGTCAAAGCCCATCACACTTTATTATGATAATAGTGTGTTGTGGCTAATTGTAAAGAGCCTAAGAGTCACAAGAGCAGGAAGTACATAGAGCGAAAGTACCATCTCATCCGAGAAATTGTGCATCGAGGGTACGTGATTGTCATGCAGATAGTTTCGAAGCACTACGTTGTTGATCCATTTACAAAGGCCCTCACGACTAAGGTGTTTGAGGGTCACCTGCAGAGTATGGGTTATGGGACAGGCCACGTTTAGATTAGGGCAAGTGGGAGATTTGTACTAGGCATGTTATGCCCTAGTTTATTGTTTGTCTATTTCATATATTAGTTTGACTTTTATATTGTACACCCCACTAGCTTTAGGTCAAGTTTGAGATTGTTGGGGTTGAAGCCTTAAATCTCGTAGGGTTCTATAATTTGTAATTGTATTATACAATTTTTTTATTTATCTAATAAAATATGCAATGTTGTATTTGACATTTAGTTGTATTAAACCAACAAACTAATAAACTAACATCCAAGGTTATCTTGTAGCTTAAACATGTATGTAGAGACATACGAGTGGATCATGTTTAAGTGATAACCTAAATGGTCTGTAGTAGATGGATAAGGATAGATACCTTATCCTAGTGACACTACGAGTGCGACCCGATTTGTAGATGTTACAATTGTTGTAAAGTGCTACAAATAATCTGATCTTGATCATTCATGTGGAGACATGTGAGTGGGGGTATTCTATACCGAGGAGTTTATATAAGACCGAACCACGAAATGACTAGTCTCATTATATAATGACGTTTCTAATAGAGACTTACATTTCACCAGAGTGACCATAGGTAACATGACTTGAATCCTGAGTGAGTTGTGAACTTCTGGTATGAAGACGGTCCTTTGATTTGTATGAGTGAGAGTGGCTAGATCGGCAACTCAATAAGCCTACCATTTTGGGGATTTATTTGATTGGGGAGCTGGGAACACAACTACACAAGAAAGAATTTACTCATTCCCCATCGTCGGAGTAAGTAGATAAATTTCTCCCTTAAGAGCTGATTTTGGGGCTTGAACAATGTGACTCCACGCCCTTTCTTGGTTCATGAGGGTTTCGGTTATAGTTGGACTATGATTTATTGTTCATTAGAGGGATTAGTGGTATTTAAGAAGTTAGATATAACTATAGTGGCAAAATGGTAATTTTGGCTACCTATACTTACAAGCAATTGTTGACTGGTTATATCCAATGGACACAGAAATATATTTGTAGTGTGAAGAGTGCAACTGTCGGTCTTCAGTGGAGTGCCCGACAGTTAACGGATGGTGAATAATTTAATTAAAGGAGTTTAATTAATTATTCATGTATTGTTGGAGTTTCAAGCTACAGGTCTATGAGGTTCTCTCTGTAGCTCAACGGGAATTAATGAGAATCAATTTTTGGATTAATTTGAATTGTTCAAATTGATTGAGGGAATTAATTATATGTAATTAATCTAATTATACATGATACAATTACTATAATGTATTTGATACATTACAATATAAAGTTTATTTGAGAGGAAATAAATATTTAAATCTGATTCAAATATTAATTATGTGAATAAGATTCATAAAATTAAATTTAATATAAATGGGATTTATATTAAATATCGTTGTTGAGAGAATTTAACTATAGGTTATATTATATTGGATACAATATTAAACTATAGGTTGTGTGTTATATTTAATATAACATATTATTTAATATATTTTATATGATAAAGTCGTTATCATATATATATATATACATATATTAAAGTTTTTTGTGATTATTTTATTTATTAATTTTATTTTTTAAAAATAATTTTAGGGAGGGAGTCGTAACTCAACTCCCCTCCTCCCCCTCCCCCATCCCCCTTTTCACTCTACAACATGAGAGTGGGAAGCAGTTCGTTTTAAGTTCTTCTTCCTCTTCTTCGACATTGTTATAGAAAGGTGCTGTAATTTTTTCATCTCTTCCCAATCATCCCATCTCTTCTCTCTAAAACTCCCTCATCCAAAATAACCAAAGCCCACACCTCTTAGATTCTCATCCAGAGAATACGGTGGTAAGATTTTGGTGGTGTTCTTTTTGGTTCGAGGGTTTTTCATTTGAAGATCGTTCTTCAAAGGTAAGCATTTTCTAAACCCATTTTTCTTTTATGCAAATTCACCAAACATGTGTTTTTCAATTAATTGCACAACATTCTGTATTTTTTCTATAAAATTTATATTTTGTAAATTTTGGATCTTTGGGTCCGATCCCATTTCCGCTCAAGGACCTTCAATAGTTTCTTCAGTTCATAATTACAGCTGGGTCAAAATTACCATTTTACCCTTGTAATTACATCGTATTCCTTTAGTCCTACTAATCCTTTAATGAACAATTGGTTTATAATCCAACCACCAAATCGAGTTCCTCTCGAGCCAATGAGTGGAGCCCCTTATTCAAGACCCTGAGTTAGTTAAGAGAACAACCTATCTACTATCCCGAATCGGGTAGGAGTGAGTTCCATCTTGTAGGACGATGTCCCCAACTATTTACTTAGATTTATGCCTAAAATAGAGGGCTTATTGAGTTGGAAAACTCGGACCACTCTCTCTCACTCTCACATGCAGCTACGTACTCAGCTTCTATGGTGGAGTCAAGAATACAACCTTGCTTTATACTCTTACAAACTACTGCTCATTCGTCTAGAGTGAACAATATCCCAATGTAGATTTTCTTGAATTTTTATCGGTCTGAAAATAGAGTCAGTGTATCCTATAAAGATCAGATCCTTGACGACATACACGAACATATAGTCCCTCGTTCTCCTAAGATACTTGAGGATATTTTTAATGGCAAACCAATGATCATATCCTGGATTGGACTGATACTTAGTTATTCCCATTGCATAGCATATGTCAGGTCGTGTACATAATATAGCATACATCAAACTACCAACTCCTGATGTATAGGGAATATGTCTCATTTCTTCAACTTCTTGAGGTGTCTTGGGACACCGTTCTTTCGACTTATAAACTTCATCTCTAAAAGGTATCAAACCCCTCTTTGATCTGCATCTTATATCTAGAAAACATCTTGTCTATATAGGATGCTTGAGACAGGGCTAACATTCTGTTCTTGTGATTCCAAACGATTTGGATTCCAAAAATATACTAAGTCTCTTCCAAATATTTCATTTCGAATTGAGTTTTTAGTCATTGCTTAACATCAGTCAAGAATCTTACATTATTCCAAATGAGTAGGATGTGATCAACATACAACACTAGAAAGGCTACAATGGTTTTGAAAATTTTCTTGTAGACACAAGATTTGTCAACATTCTGTTCAAAGCCATAAGATTTGATCGTAGTATCAAACCTTATATTCTAAGATCTAGATGCTTGTTTTAACCCATAAATGGATTGTTTAAGTAAACCTTTTTGCTTTTGACCCTGTTCAATGAACCCCTTTGGTTGAACCATCTAGATACTCTCTTCAAGATTTCTATTCAGAAAAGCAGTCTTGACATCCATTTGCCAAATTTCATAATCATAAAAAGTGGCAATGGATAAGAATATATTAATCAATTTGGCATGGCAACATGGGAGAATATTTTTTCATAGTCCACCCTCTCTCTTTGAGTATAACCCTTTACTATAATTCGAGCCTTAAAGGTTTGTACCTTACGGACTTGGTCTCATTTTCGCTTGCAGATCCATTTACAACCAATAAGTTTTACCCCATCGGGCTGATCTACAGGTTCCCAGACTAAATTGAAGTACATCGAGGTCCATGGCTTTGATCCACTGGTCTTAATCTACATCATTCATTGCTTGTTCATAGGTCAATGGATCCTCAATGCCATCATCGGATATGATGACTTGAGTTTTTGCTAAACCCATGTAATGACCAACTTTATGGAAAACCGTGCTACTACGTTGAGACATTTTCAACTCTTGAGAAGAATGTGACTGGAGAAAATTACTAGCTTTATCAACAACTCTTGCTGAAGGACTGACCTGATCAATAACTCTTGTTGATTTATCTGTAGCTTCTTTGGAAATTTCACTCAATAGTAGTTTACTGTGAGGTTGATGATCTCTCATGTGGTTTTCCTCTAAGAATGTCGTGTTTTTCGATACAAACAATTTGTTATCTTGAGGATCATAAAACAAACCACCTTTCATCTCTTTGGGGTATCCTACGAATAAGCATAATTTTGAATGAAGTTCCAACTTTTTTGGGTTTTGCACTAACATGTTTGTAAGACATCCCCAAATTCTAAAGTGACGTAAACTACCTTTACACCTTCTCCACACTCATATGGTGTTTCAGAAACGCTTTTGGACGAAACCATGTTCAAAATGTATACAACAGTCTCTATTGCATATCCTCCAAACAAATCATCCAATTGAGCATAGCTGATTATAGAACGAACCACTCATCATAGAACGAACCATGTCCAACAAGGTTCAATTTCTCATTTCTAATACACCATTATGCTGAGGCGTATTGGATGCTAAGAGCTGAGACTAGATTCCATGTTCTATCAAATAGTCCTGAAATCTCAAGCCCATATACTCTCCACCTCGATCTGATCGAAGTATTTTAATTGTTTTACCTAATAGGTTCTAACCGTTTGCCTTATAATCCTTGAACGTTTCAAGGGTTTCAGACTCATGATGCATTAGGTAAACATAGCCATACCTTGAATAATCATCGATAAAACTGATGAAATTGAAGGAACTCTTATCAAAGAGAATCTATGAGTGGAAGCAAGATCATTCCAAATTCATTGTGATAGAATTACAAGCATTCACAAACATACAATCAAGTGATGCATTTCAGAAAAAATTACAACATGATTTCATAAATTTAAATACAAAGGAACGAGAGACTTACCTTTGAAGAGCTGTTCTTCTACTTTTCTCTCGCTCTCGTGAAGATCTTGGGACCAGCAACCCTTCGCTGTTGTTGCAATCATCTACCTAAATCTCTTGCTATCGCTTAGCACACGAACATTATTCTCCATGAACAAGAAGCCTCTCGAACACCACCACTTAGTGACCTTGGTATTCTTGGAGTGAGAATCAATGAGGTGAGGGCTCTGTTGGATTTGGTAGAGAGAAGGAGGAAACAACGATCGCACTGCACGACCAAGCAAGTGGGAGAGGATTGTGTCTATTGTATAGACTTGTGCTCGATCGTTTAGTAAAGGTACATGATAGGAAAACTGGCTTGATCATTTACATGATCGTTTAAGAAGCTCGCTTAGGCACGCGATCATTTAATAAAAGATCGTGTAGACAAATGTGCGTGTACACGATTGTTTTGACAAAAATTTTGAGCTATCGTATAGTCTCTCGTGAGCTAAACGATAGACAGTGTACTCGAATGAAGCGATACAACTATTTCTACTACAAAATGAAAACAATTTTCATTTTATCCTTCAATTATGAAAACTGAATACAACCTCCCACCTTCATGCACGGTTATGGAGAAACCACCAACAATGATCTCATAATTGTTTTAATTATAAATAAATATAATAATTAACTTATCATATTATATTTATAACCTATAGTTTTAATATCACATCATATGCAACATTTAAACTATAGTCCTTTTCTCCTTTACTTGATATAAATCATATTTATATCCATTTCCTCCAAAGAATGTAACTCATACATCATGTCAACTATATCATATATAATTGAACCAGTTTAATCATATCATATATAATCAAACTCTCTCTTGTCAATTTAAACACTTCAAATTGACCCAAAAATTGATTCTCAACTTGAATCCATTGAGCTACCAAGGGGACTTTATGAACCTGTAGATTGAAGCTCCAACAGTATGTGAATAACTGACTAAATACTTTAGCCACGAGATCCGTCATCCGTTAACTGGCAGGCACTCCACTAAAGACCGACAGCTGCACTCTTCTCACCACAGATATACTACTGTGTCCATCAGATATAACCACTCAACAGTACGATAACCCTTCATAAATGCTCATAAGTACATCTGGGCCAATTTACCATTTTCCCCTGTAGTTACATCTAAATCCTTAAGTACCATTGATCCCTCTAATGAATAATATCTTATAACCCTACTACGAGTGGACACATCTCGGGCCATGAGAAGGTGTATGGCACCACATCATTCAAACTCTGGAATTAGTCTTTAAGGGAGCAATCTATCTACTTACCCCTGCTTTGGGAAAGAAGTGAATTCCATCTTATGTAGGTGATTCCTAGCTCCCAAATCAGACGAATCCCCAAAGTGGTAGGTTTGAGTCGGCAATTTGGCCACTCGCACCCATACAAATCAAAGAACCTCCCTTAAAGGTAGGATTTCCTAACTCACTTAGAATTAAGGTAATGTTACCTATGGTCATCCTAGTGAAGTGAAGTCTTTGTCATGAACGACATGATATAATGAGACTAAACATTTCATGGTCAGTCTTATACAAACTCCTTTGTATAGGACACCCCCGCTCGTATGTCTCCACATGAATGATCAGGATCAGACCATTTGTAGCACATTACAACGCTTTGTATCTATAAAGCGATTCGTATATGTAGTGTCACCAAGATAAGGTTTTCCTCATATATCCATATACTATAGACTGATTCACTTGTATGTCTCCACATACATACTTAATTTACAACGACAACCAGGGATCTTAGTTTATTGGTTTGTGGTAAAGCAAATAAAACATCTCATGTTTCATAGACAACAGTGAAGAAAATATCTCATATTATTATATCACAAGTGTTTGTTCAATACAGGTGTTTACAAACTACAGGACCCAACGAGAGTTTAGAGCATCAACCCTAACAATCTCCCACTTGTCCTAAAGCCAATGGGTTGTACATAACAACAAGTACCAAGCAATAAACTATGGCACTAAGGCCCAGTAATAAAATCTCCCACTTTCCCTAGTCCAGCTACGGGCGGTCCTGTAGACCCATGCTTTGAAGGTGACCTTAAAAAACTGTAGACGTGAGAGCCTTCATAAACGGGTCAGCAACGTTGTGCTCTGAAAATATCTTTGTGATGATCACGTCCCCTCGATGCATTATCTTACGGATGAGATGATACTTCCGCACTATATATTTGTCGCGCTTGTGACTCCTGGGCTCCTTGAAGTTTGCCACAACACCACTATTATCACAATAGAGGGTGATGGGCCTAGACATGCCTGGAACAACTTCCAGATTAGTCAGGAACTTCTTGAGCCAAACGGCCTCCTTAGTAGTTTCACAAGCCGCTACATACTCGGCTTCCATCATGGAGTCTACGGTGTACCCCAGCTTAGTGCTTCGCCACACTTCAGCTCCTCCATTAAGAGTGAACACTGAGCCTGAAGTGGATTTCCGAGAATCCTTATCAGTCTGAAAGTCAAAGTTTGTGTATCTAGTAAGGATCAAATCCTTAGATCCATACACGAGCATGTAGTCCCTCATTCTTTAAAGATACTTGAGGATATTCTTGACGGTGGTCTAGTGACCCTGCCCTGGATTAGATTGATATCTACTAACTATCTCCAAAGTGTAGCAGATGTCCGGTCTAGTACACAATATCGAATACATCAAACTGCCAATGACATATGCATAAGGGACCCATCTCATCTCCTCAACCTCTTGAGCCGTCTTAGGACACATTTCCTTAGACAATGTAACTCCATGTCTGAAAGGTAGTAAGCCCCTTTTGGATTTCTGCATCGAGTACTTGAGCAACATCTTGTGAATGTACGATGCCTAAGACAGTGCTAGCATTTTGTTCTTACGATCCCGAAAGATCTGAATACCAAGAACAAACTGAGCCTCACCCAAATCTTTCATTTGGAATTAGATCGCTAGCCAGTTCTTAACTGATGTCAGTAGACCTACATCATTCCCAATGAGTAAGATGTCGTCTACATACAACACTAGGAAAACTACTGAACTATTGATGATTTTCTTGTATACACAAGGCTCATCAACGTTTTGGTCAAAGTCGTATGATTTGATTACAGTATCAAATCGAATGTTCACAGATCGAGACGCCTGTTTCAGCCCATAAATGGACTAATTCAGTTTGCAAACCTTTTGCTCTTGACCTTGGGTTATAAATCTCTCGGGCTGCACCATATAAATGGTCTCCTCAATATTATTATTCAGAAAGGCAATCTTGACGTCCATTTGCCATATCTCATAGTCATATGAGGCAATGGACAGGAGGATGCGAATAAACTTTAACATGGCAACATGCGAGAAAGTCTCCTCATAGTCGACTCCCTCCACCTGGGTATAACCCTTTGTCACAAGTCTAGTCTTGAAGGTTTGCACCTTCCCATTGGCACCCCGTTTCCTCTTGTAGATCCATTTGCAACCTATAGGTTTTACCCCATCAGGTTGATCTACAAGATCCCATACTGAGTTGAAGTACATCGACTTCATCTCGAGATCCATGGCTTTGACCCATTCATCCCGGTCAACATTCTCCATTGTCTTATGATAACATAATGGATCCTATCGGCTACCATAGCCAGAATATATAGCAAATAGGTGGATTTGTAACCCTCCCACTACGTCGAGGTTCCCTCAACTCTTGAGGTGGAACTGACCTACCAGATGAACTTTCATCACTTGTTGATGGAACTGGCCCTTCAATAACTCTTGTTGAAGTTTTAGTACTTTTGTTGGAAAGTTCACGCAGCACAATTTTACTACGTAGATCGTGCTCCCTCATATAATCCTCCTCTAGGAAGGTAGCGTTCGTCGATACAAACACTCTGTTTTCCTTAGGATCATAAAAGTAACCCCCTCATGTGCCTTTGGGGTAGCCTACAAAGAGGCACTACCTCGAATGTGGTTCCAGTTTCTTTGGATTAGCCTCAAGCACATCTGCTGGGCAACCCTATATGCAGAAGTGATGCAAACTAACTTTACGCTCGTTCCATAACTCCAAAGGTGTTCTCGCAACACTCTTGGAAGAAAACAATTGAGGATATAAGCTGCATTCTCTATTGCAAAACCCCAAAATGAGTCCGGTAAGGAAGCATAACTCATCATCGACCGAACCATGTCCAACAAGGTTCTGTTTCTTCTCTTCGCTATACCATTCTACTGAGGTGTACTCGATGCTGAGCGTTGGAAAACGATTCCATGTTCTATCATATAGTTCTAGAACTCAAAATCCAAAAACTCTCCACCCTGATTCGATTGAAGTGTTTTAATCCGTCTATCCAATGCATTTTCAACTTAAGCCTTGAACTCTCTAAACTTTTCAAGGGATTCATACTTTCGTTGCATCAAATAAACATACCCATACCGAGAGTAATCATCAGTAAAAGTGATCAAATACTCATAGCCTCCCCTGGCTTAGAATGCACTAACTCTAGAGGCTCTTTGGCTCGATAACTTTTCCAGTAAAAGGTCTTTTAGTAATCTTGCCTTCAAGATTTGCGTACAGGTAAAAAATTTTCCTCTAACTCGCTTAGAAGTTCATTCTTCACCAACCTCTTAATCCTATTGAGATTGATATGCTGTAATCGAAGGTGCCAAAGCTAGACATTTTCCTTAGGAGAAACCTTTTGTAGTTTATTTTGAGTTACGATAGTTTTAAATATCTCTATGTTATGAAGGGAACTTGTTGCTAACGATCTTAGCACATACAAATTGTTTTCTAGTTTTGCTGAAAAAATCTCAACTGCATCTTTATGAATAAACACTTTTTCAAATCAAAATTAGGAGCATATGTATGAGTCACTTTACAGAAATTAAGTTTTGCTTTAACTCGGGAACTACATAAACATCATTCAAAATGATAAACTTCTTCTGTAAAGTCAACTAGAGCCTTCCCACTGCCACAGCTGAGACGACGTGCCCGTGCCTACTCACATTGTCATCTCTCTAGCCTCAAGCTACCACCAGGATCTAATCCCCTTGAAAGAAGAACAAACATGATTAGTGGCCCCAAAGTCAATAATCCAGGCAGAGTCATCATTCTCCACTAAACAAGTTTCCAAAACTAGTAAATCATATTTACTATGTTTTGCTGTGGCTTTAGCCTTCTTCTTCTTCTTGATCCAGCAAGGACAGTTCTACTTCAAGTGTCCATCTTGGTTGCAATAGAAACACTTTCCTTTGTCAACCGACGTCGGTCGCCTATCCCACTCGGCGTCAGGTTGTGGGTTAGTAGGTGTCTTCCCCTTCCCCTTACCAGCCTTCTTCTTCTTCCACTTGGAAGTGTTAGAAGTAGAAGGTGCAGACTTTGTTCCTGAGGTCAAACCATAATGGAACTTCTTTGAAGATGAAGCAACATTTTCCTTACCTACCTTCTTCTCCTTACTTTTTAGCAAGGATTGGAATGTCTGCAACTTGTTGAGGAGAGTTGTAAGGGTATAGTCCACTTTGTTCATTATCGCATTACTAACAAAGTGCAGGAAACTATCTAGCAACGAGTGTAGAATGATGCTAACCTGGCTGCCCTCATGATGCATGACCTATGTTGGGTGTTATATCCTAAAACTCGTGGTATGTAATCAATGGAGCTTATTCTGATAATTCAATAAAGATGTTTTTTAATAGATCTATTACTCGAATAGAAATCCAATAAACCTAAAAGTCCCTTGACTATTGGATGAGTACTTGAACTTTATGTGGAGACATAAAGGTGGATCATGTTCGAGTAAATAGTTAAAATGATCTATAATATATGGATAGGGTTGGGTACCTTATTCTGGTAACACTATTGGATACGGCCTGCTCTGTAATTATTACAAGGAGTTGTAAAGTGCTACAAACGAAGTGATCCTAATTCGTTCATGTTGGACATGAAGAGTGAGGGTGTCCTTGTGCAAAAAAGTTTGTACAAGATCGGACCACGAAATGAGTCACTCGTACTTTATAATGCTGTTTACTGTTTAAGACTGACTATTTCAAAGCGATGACCTAGGTAACTTGACTTTAATCCTGAGCTAACTATGAACTCCTGTTTATACGAGATTGCCCTTAGATTTGCATAGGTGAAGATTGGTTCAACAGCGTCGACTCAATATGACTGCCATTTCAAGGGTAAGACCGGATAGATAGCTGGGGACATAGGGTGCAAAAGGAAATTCACTCCTACTTGCTTTAGGGATATTAAAGAGGTTGTTCCCTTAAGTACTGATTCTGGGGCTTGAACAAGGGATCCCACCTTCTCATTTGGCATGAGAGGGACTCGGTTTTGTGATTGGATCACAAAACAATTATTCATTAGGGGATCAGTGGGGACTTAAGGAACAAGAGGTAATTTCGGGGGTAAAACAGAGATTTGACCCAATCGTTATTGCAAATAACCTGTGACGGGTTAACTTACTAATCATGGTTATATCGAGTGGACATAATATATCTATAGTGAGGGGAGTTCAAGTATGGGCTTTAATGAAGTGACTCATTAGTTAACAAATGGGGGTTAGATCAGTCTAATGAGTTTAGCTGATTAATCTCGGATCGTTGGAGCCCATGATCTGTAGGTCCATGAGGTCTCGCTACTAGCTCAAGAATGGAATAGCTCTAGAGTAGCGTGATAATTTAATTTGAAACGTTCAAATTAGAATCAAACGGAATTGGAGAAAATATATTTAAATATGATTTAAATATATGGAGATGAATTTCTGTAAAAATTAATTTAATATTGGATATTAAATTAATTAAAATTATTTAAATTGTTAAAATAATTATTTATTAATTTTATTAGACAATTAATTTATGAAATTAATTTGTAAAATTAATAAATTTTTATTTTAGAAATAAAATATGATTTTAAAATCAAAATAGATTTTGGAAATTAAAAAATCACAAAAACTTGAAAAACAACTTATCTTCAAAGTTCTCACTAGAAACCCACCACCTCTTCTTTGGTTTACTCCAAGCATGAGCTGTATCCCATGCAACACATCTCTTTGTATGATAGTCTGCAATATATTGAAGAGATTGGAGTGAAGAAAGGGATGATGAACCGACTGAATTTTTTGATGAAAAATTTGGATGAAGAAGGTGTTCTTCAATGGGTTTGTTCAGTGAGTTTTCTCCATATTCCCTTTGATTCCAGCTTATTTTGAGTCCCACAACTCAATATAGAGTACCAAGAGGATAGTAGGGAAGATCTTGTGGTGGTCTACACAAGGATTTGGAGGATTTAACAGCTGGAAATAGAGATTTCGTTGGTTCAGCCAAGGTATGTTCTTGAAACCCATTATACTCTGTTTTTAGCATGTTTCTTTTATGCCAAAATTAATCAATTAGAATGCTTATGGATCCTAATTTCTTCCGCTGCATGATGTTGTCGATCCAACAACCCATTCATCTCCTCACATTGAAGTGGACCATCATGTTCAGCACATATTCACGAACAGAAGTGCCTTCCTCCATTTTGGAGTTGAAGATGCATTTGAGAGCTTCGTGCTTGAGCTAACCAGACGATTGTCTGAATATTCCCCACAGGGACTCCATGATCTCATGTGTTGAGACCATAGACTCATACTTCTTGGCCAAAATGTCACTCAGACTGGCCAAGATGTAAGCTCGAGCCTTCTCGTTCGCCTATGTCCATCGCTCATAAGCCTCTCGAACATTTCAAGTGGTGTTCTAAGGTGGAATAAGAGGACACTCCTCCATAAGGACGAACCTCAGGTCATCGATGATTAATAGTGATCATATGTGGCTGTAGCCATTACAATGTTGTTAAAAAATGAATAAACTTAATGAGTCTATACAATACCACTCTTAACACCAATTTTAGTTTTAGCAAAATAGTTTCCATGTACCTAAGTGAAAAGACATCTATTTCGCAATGATGCCCCAGCGAGGCAGGACAAACATCACTGGTGGGGTGATCAGATGCCCTTTCACTAGGATAAGACACTCTCAACCATTAGGTAGAAAAACTCTTGTAACTGACCCTAACCGTCACCATTTTTGGCTCTAGACTCCCGCTCTAATGCGCCCACCATAGGGAAAAAGCAGATTAGGACAAGAGACTAAAGTGACCTTATCCAATATAGAGTCGTGTAAAACTGCCATCCTATAGGGGGACACTCCCAGGATGCCTTGAGATGATGCATAGAAACGTTATCCAACCTAATGAGAGAGACCATGGGATATGTTGTCGCACGTCCCGCTCCCACTTACTATGAACATTCTCTCCATTCACCTTGATATTGACCTACACAAACACCATCCTTTAAGGGGACAGTCCCAAGATGCCACGAGGCCAAGGATAGATCTCACGATGTGAACATAAAAGGAGAAACGCGAAGAGGTTTAAATGAAGTATCACATACCCAATGTACCTCCCACTGAATGTTCTATCTAGCAGTTCATTAACTTAGACAATTCGATTACTGATTTTATCTAAGTCAGTTTAATTTGTTTAAAAAACAACTCTTGTCTTTGAAATTAAACAAGTTCAAGTCAAGTTTCATTAAACTCTTTAACAAACTGTCCTCAAAATTGCATGCATGCATCAAATCTATCTAATTCACCTTTCCAGGTATTTCCTAGGTAGGGGTGTTCCGTTTCTGTCAGCTTAAGTACCCTAGCCTAGAAAGAACCCGCCTTAGACAAAAGGTCCCTTATAGATAGATTTTTTACATATTTAATCTTTTATTAGTCAATTTAATCCTATTAAACTTATTAAAAGATTAAACCTTAGGTTGCTAATCTCATTAGAACCGTGATCTTAGGTCTATCTCCACCAATTTTTAAAACTCTTTTAAAACCATGATTCAAGCCTAAGTTCGCATGCATGTCTTTCTTATTGATTTTAGTTCTAATTTCCCTTATAACTCTTATAAAAGAAATAACCAAAACCCATTCACATTGTTATGAACAACTAGGTATTTATAACTCTTATAAATTTAACCTATGTGTCATGCTTCATGCGTTGTCCATTCATTACTATATATAACTTTTATATATTTGTAGTGAACTAAGTAAATATGCTTCCATACACCCTTATACTATAACACTTATAATATAAAGATGATGCATATCTATGCTTAATGCATGCATAAATATAACTCTTATATTATATGATGTATGAGCATGCTCTTATGTAATTAAAATCATGCAAACTACTATATTATAACACTTACAATATAGAGGTGATCATGACCAATGCATAACCTAAGGTGGGATTTTAACTATATGGCATACCATATGACATATAGTCAAAAATACATCTTATGTACATTCACCAAATACTAATGGACCGGGATGATTAGCCTAAAAAACCGGAAAAAGATTCTACCTATTACATAAATCCATCGAGCAAACTGATTCAAAGGCGAACCGGGTCTTGAATCGCCCGGACGAAGCCTCCCTGATCGTTTAGTAAACTGGTCGAGCATCCACAATCGCTTAGCAATGATCGAGTACCATTTACAATGTGATGAAGCATAAGGCACTCAATTGTTTAGCACACTAACATTAAACACGCAAGTCAATCAGAGTGAGAATCAATGAGGTACGTGCTCTGTTGGATTTGGTAGAGGGAAGGAGGAAACAACGATCGCATTGAACAACCAAGCAAGTGGGAGAGGTTCGTGTCTATCGTATAGACTTGTGCTCGATCGTTTAGTAAAAGTACATGATCGTTTAGGAAAACTGGCTTGATCGTTTACACGATCATTTAGAGAAGCTCGCTTAGGCACGCGATCATTTAATAAAAGACAACATGATCATTTAGATAAATGCGCAAATACAAGATCATTTAGACAAACATTTTGAGATGTCGTATAGTCTCTCGTGAGCTAAACGATAGGTAGTATACTCGAATGAAGCGATGCAACGATTTCTACTACAAAATGAGAACAATTTTCATTTTATCCTTCAGTTATGAAAATTGAATATAATCTCCCACTTTCACGCACGGTTATGGAGAAACCACCAACAATTATCTCATAATTGTTTTAATTGTAAATAAATATAATAACTAACTTATCATATTATATTTATAACCTATAGTTTTAATATCACATCATATGCAATATTTAAACCATAGTCCTTTTCTTCTTTACTTGATATAAATCATATTTATATCCATTTTCTCCAAATAACATATCACATACATCATGTCAACTATATCCTATATAATTGAACCATTTAATCATATCATATATAATCAAACTCCCTCTTTTCATTTAAACACTTCAAACTACCCCAAAAACTGATTCTCAACTTGAATCCATTGAGCTACCAAGGGGACCTTATGAACCTATAACTTGAAGCTCCAACGGTATGTGAATAGTTGACTAAACTCTTTAGCCACGAGATCTACCATCCTTTAACTGTTGGGCACTCTATTAAAGACCGAAAACTGCACTCTTCTCACCACAGATATATTAGTGTGTCCAACAGATATAACCAGTCAACAATAAAATAACCCTTCATAGATGCTCATAAGTATAGTTGGGCCAATTTACTGTTTTGCCCCTATAGTTACATCTAACTTCTTAAGTACCATTAATCCCTCTAATGAACAATATCTCAAAGTCTTACTATGAGTCGACACCTCTCGGGCTATGAGAAGATGTGTGGCTTCACATCATTCAAGCACCGGAATCAACACTTAAAGGAGTTATCTATGTACTTATCCTGTTTCAAGGAATGAGTGAATTCCATCTCGTGTAGCTGAGTTCCTAGCTCCCAAATCAGACGAATCCCCAAAGTGGTAGGTTTATGTCGAATCCCCATGCAAATCAAAGGACCGCCCTCAAAGGCAGGAGTTCCAACTCACTCAGGATTAAGGTCATAGTGAAGTGAAGTCTTTGTCATGAACAACGTTATATAACGAGACTAAACACTTCGTGGTCTGGTCTTATACAAACTGTTTTGTATAGGACACCCCCGCTCGCATGTCTCCACATGAATGATCAGGATTAGACCATTGTAGCATGCCACAACACTTGTAACTATCTACAAAGGGGGTTGCATCTATAGTGTCACTAGGATAATGTTTCCCTCCTATATCCATATACTATAGACCATTTGAGTTATCACTTAAGGCATGATCCACTTGTATGTCTCCATATACATTTTTAAGTTACAACGACAACTAGGGATCTTAGTTTATTGGTTTGTAGTAAATCAAATATAACATCTCATGCTTTATAGACAATAATGAAGAAAATATCTCATATTATTACATCACAAGTGTTTGTTCAGTATA
Source organism: Benincasa hispida (assembly GCF_009727055.1). NCBI lineage: Eukaryota > Viridiplantae > Streptophyta > Magnoliopsida > Cucurbitales > Cucurbitaceae > Benincasa > Benincasa hispida. The sequence goes on from NC_052352.1 coordinate 38,029,525, forward strand.
GGTGTTTACAAACTACAGGATCCAATAAGAGTTTAGGGCATTAACCCCAACAATTCATACCTCAACGTGCTTTGATATTCACCGGACCATAGAGATCTGAATGCACGAGTTCTAAGGGTTCTTTGGCTCTAAGACCTTTTCATTTAAAATATCTTTTGGTCATTTGACCCTTAAGACAGGACTCACACGGAGGTAAAGAGTTTTCTTCTAACTGATTTAGGATTCCATTCTTGATCAGTCTCCCAATCCTATTGAGATTAATATGGTCGTCTCAATGCCAAAGATAGGTATTAGGAGAAACCTTTCGCCTTTTATTTTGAGTTTCAGCTATTTTAAACATCTTAGTATGCTAAATAGCTTTTGCCTTGGTTGGTCTTAACACGTATAAGTTGTCTTCAAGTTTTGCGGAATAAATTTGTACACCTCTTAAGCTAGTAAACACTTCATTAACTTGAAAAGATATCTTATACATTTGTTCTAACAAATAAGAGATAGATATTAGATTCCTTATCATATTATGAACTAAAAGTACATTTTCTAGTCAAATGAATCTATTCCAAAAAAACAACTTTAACTCACTCACTGCTTCAGGCGACCTCTCCCATTCCAACTTTGAGAGTTGTCTTGCCTTCTCCAAGCTGCCTTTAGGAACTAGTTTCCTGAAAAAAAATACAAACAAAGTCTAGGTGGAATTATCATTCTCCACTAAATATGTTTCAACAATGAGTAAATCATATTTACCTTGTTTTATTTTCTCAACTTTCTTCTCAGCAAGGTATTTTGGACAGTTTCATTTCCAATGTCCTTCTTCGTTGTAGTGGAAACATTTTCTTTTATCTGCAACTTTTTCCTTGCTTTTGCGGGTTGAAGGACTCTTACCTTTCTTTTTTCCCTTCTTTTTTATTTAAATACTTTTATTCTTTGAAGTGGAAGGTCTAGACTTAATTCTTGAGGATGATCCTTTTTGGAACTTCTTTGAGGTAGCAACATTTGCTTCCCCTTTTTGTCCCTTAGTCTTCATAAGAGACTGGTACGTCTGGAGCTCGTTCAAGAGAGTAGTCAGATTGTACTCAATCTTGTTCATCATCGCATTTATGCGGAACTACAGGAAAATCTTCAGAAGAGATTCGATGATGAAACTAACCTGACTTTTCTCATCTATAACAGCACCGTTTACCTCCGCTGTGTTGAAGTGGACTATCATATCCAGAACATGTTCTCTAACAGAGGTTTCTTCCTTCATGCGGGATTCATAAATGTACTTGAGAGCATTGTGCCTGACAGATGAAGACAGTTATTTAAACATTGCCTGCAACAAATCCATGATCACCTTAGTGGTGACCCTGTTCTCATTTTCTTAGCTAGAACATCAGATATGCTCGCTAAGATATAGACTCAGGTCTTATCATTTGCCCTAATCCATCTGTCATAGGTGTCCCAAATATTTTGGTTTGTTGACAAGTCGGGATTACGAGGACAATAGTCTATTAAGATGAACCTAAGATCATCGATTACAAGTATCGTGTTTAAATTTGATTTTCATGTTGCGTAGTTGTCACAGTTTAGGCGTGAGCACGTGAACTAATGAGCTAGTCATGCTGAAAATATAAATAAGTTCTATTGATGAATTTCTATTAAATCCAATCAAATTTTAGCAAAAGTAATAATGTGCCCATATAACTCAATATTAATTTGCAACGATACTTCAGTAAGTCAGAATAACTGCTATCAAGGGCAGTCAATTACTCATTAACTGACCCAAACCATTCTTGACTAAATACTAATACCAGAATAACTCTTATCCCAATAGCATTTAGTTATCGCTTGTTTAGTCAATAACTTACTAACACTTAGTAATTCTTGTAAGTGTAACCCTCAATTTTTAGATCTTAGAGATTGGTCCCAACAAACTATCTAAGAGACCTTATTCATTTATGAAGTTTGCGGTGTTCCGACCCCCATGTCACGACCCTCTGATGCTCTAGGACGACAAACAGGCGAAGCATGGGAATCTCACGGTGCAACCTAATGGAGGAGACTGTAGGATGTGTTGACACACTTCTTTCTTCCACTTACAATGAACAACTTCTCCTATTCACCTTGTTATTGACCCATGCAAACACTTTTTGAATGGAGGCCTCACCTAGGATGGCATGAAACCGAGCATGGATCTCACGATATTAACTCTTGGGGACGTAAAGCTAAAATAATACATCTATACTAGATTTAAACTACATTGTCTATGTGATAAACTCCTTTTAACACCTCATATCGCTCAACATGCTTATAAAACTGGGTTTAACATAACTAAGATACCGAATCGATCCCCAGGTAGCAGGTATTCCATAAACCGTCAACTTAAGTACCTCCAGCCTTAGACAGGATCTTGCTAGGTGAGTTATCTTGTAACCTTAGTTTTACAAGTTATTGACCTATTTTAACTATTAAAAAAAGTTGTGGATTTTGACCCTATGTGAGCATGCAATTTATCTTTGTTATAGATTTTAAAAGTCTAATTCATTTTATCACACTTATAACTTAGACAAAATTCATAACATACATCAAACATTTCATAAATTAATATAACAACTTATATTAATTCTCATGAAATCCTACACATGCATACTCTACATTATAACACTTGTAACATACTTCCAATGCATGAAACATGCTTATTCTATGGTAGGGTTTTAAATCTATATGGCATACTTTATGCACAAACAAATTTAATTTAATTAAAACCTACATTCATAATACATAATTAATTAAACACACTAAAGTGGACCAGTTTTTACATCCTAGGCTATCAAACAACTAGATTATTACAATAATAATTTAAAAAACAACCTTGAACTATTCTCGAACACTTCAAACTGGCCTAGACCAGTTGAAAACAGCTTGAATCAAACCTCCAAGGTTTCAAATATGGCTGAATTGATTGGAATGAGGTCGAATCGGACTGAACCCGTCCAACTAGATCGTTCTTCCTTCGTGCACACATTCTTGGAAAAAATATGAGCAGCATTACAATGCTATGATGAAGCGTTGCAATGTTGTGCCTTAGGTCCCAACTCCCTATTTTTGTTTCAGCTACATTTTGCTCCAAATTTCTTCAAATTATAGCTTAATTTCAACTCTATTTGACTCCAACAAACTTACAAACTCTTCTTCACACATTAAGGCCCATAAACAACTGGGCAATTACAATAAGTACAATAGATTAAAGCTAAATTTGATGCCAAAACCGTAATATATCAAACTTTAGCAACCAACAACATTCATCTCATGAAAAATCACCCACCAAGCTTAAATTAATGCAAATTGAGTGCTTAATCATGCTCTGATACCAATTGTTGGAATTAAAAATATGCAATTAGGATCTTAAGCACTCTAATTTCATTAATTTAAGGATCAAGCGTGCTAGTTCAAAACTGTAAAAACAAAGTTTGATGTGCAAACCTTAATAAAGTTTAAAATTGAAGCGTTCTATTGGTTTTTTTTTTTTATCACAAACACTTCATGGACCACTGCTAGAGTCTTCCACGCTATTCTTCGACTTGAGAACGGATGGTGGGATTCAAATTTGTGATGAATTTGAAGGAAAAAATGAGTTTAAGAGAGTTTGGAGTTCTTAATTTTGTGAGAGAAAATTTCAGCTTCCTAAGCCTCTAAGAAGAAATAATCTCAGCAATTCATCTTCTATTTAAAAAAGAGAACATGCAAGAGTAATCTTATCACCAATTCACAACAAATTGACACAAAATTTTTCACTAAAATAATGGGATTTGAGGTGTTAAAGAGAAAAAGTTTGGATAATTCCACTAACACATTTTTAATTAATTTTTTGAATTTTAAAAATTAAACAATTTAAATAAATTTTCATAAAATTAATTCAAATAATTAATTTCAAATAAAAATTAATTTGAATAATTAATTAAATAATTTAATTAATAATAATTTAATATCAAATTTTAAATAAATTATTAACATCAATCTCGATCATGAATTTCATTCACGTGTGTAATATTTAAATCACATTTAAATATTTTTCAACTCTCCAAATCGTTTAATTCATAACTAAACAACGATATGTTAAAAATATCGAATACAATTAACACTTACTCCCTAAGTCGAATTTGAACAATTCAAATTTTCTCATCACATTTTAAGGTTTAGTCTGATATGAGCTAGCAAGGGACCTAATGGACCTACAAATCATGAGCTCTAACGATCCAAGATTAAGCAGCTAAACTCTTTAACCTAACTAACCAACATTTGTTAACTATCGAGACACTCAACTATAGCCCAGTAGCTGTACTCTCCTCACTGTAGATATATTTATATTCACTCGATATAACCATGATTAGTAAGTCAATCCTTCACAAGTTGTTTATAATTACAGCTGGGTCAAAGTTACCATTTTACCCCTGAAATTACATTTTGTTCTTTAAGTCCTACTGATTCTCTAATGAACAATTGGTTTGTGGTCCAATAACCAAACTGAGTCCCTGTCGGGTCAATGAGAGGGTGAAGCCTCTTGTTTAAGACTCGTAGTCAACATTTAAGAAAACAACATATCTACTATTCTTAGAATCGAGTAGGAGTGAATTCCATTTTGTAGGACTATGTCCTCAACTATCTACCCAGTTTTATCCCTAAAATGGGGGGCATATTGAGTCAGTGAACTCAAGTCACTTTCACCCATGCAGATTAAAGGATAATCTCGAATAAACAGGAGTTCATAGTTAGCTCAGGATTAAGATCAAGTTACCTAGATCATTGTATTGAAATAGTTAGTCTTAACAATAAATGGTGTTATAAAGTAAAAATGACTATTTCACAGTTTGATTTTATACAAACTCATTGATAGGACACCTCCCCTTGCATATCTCAACATGAACGATTCAAGATCACATCGTTTGTATCAAATACAAAGTGGGTCACATCCATAGTGTCCTCAGGACAAGGTACCCAGCCTTATCCTTATATTATAGACCGTTTTGGCTACTAACTCAAACTTGATCCATTTTTATGTCTCCACATATAGTTCAAATATTCATGTAATAGCTAAGGGTTCTTAGTTTATTGGATTTAGAGTTTTTAAGTGTATTCACATATTCGATAACATCTTTACCGAATAAACCTCAATAACAACTTTATTGCTAAATATAATATATTTATTGTTTATAAACCACGAGTTTAGGACATAAAACCCAAATATTGTTTGTGGTCAGTGCTGCTCGTGGAAGTTTTGTTCGAGGAAGATCAAGTTCGAAGTTGTTCGAGACTTGGAGAGGAAACACCATGAAGAGAAGTCTTCAAGGGTAAATTTCTCATAATTTCTTCTCAAATCTCTGCAATATGCTTATTACCAAATGCACATTCATATGTATCTACAAGGAATTCGATTACTTGGGAAGGTAAGATTAGTTGATTTCCAGTTTTAAAGGTTTTAGACGAACCCAAATATCACTTTTTTGAGTATTGTGCTTAAATTCACATTCTTGTGACTACAAGTATTCTTTAGTATATGTTTATACATCTTTCAATAAGCACTTATTGATTGGATTGATACCTCGGTTATTAGATGCATGACTAGTTGCTATAGATTGATGCATAATCCGTAATTGTTATGTTTTCAATTTTCGAAGTAGCTAGAATCGGTACCATCTCTATGTGCCTTGTACGACATCCTAGAGTACGTTAGCTTCATGATCGATTCATGACTAAAGAACAAATCGGTTAATAAATTAGGTGTTACTTGTTAATTATTCGCTATGGTAGTACCTTATAACATAATGCAAATGTTTGACTTTTATGGAATGTTGTCGTGTTTAGTAGGACTACATTTAGTTTAATTAAGATGTTAGTCTTAATTAATAGCTTGAGATGCTTGATTTGACTTTTCCATGTCAAGTTGGTTGTGTGCTTGCGATTTTATTAAATAGCAATACCGTGATCGAAATTGCATCGAGTGATTCAATTCGTCTAAACTAGAATGCTTAGTGAGATTACTCAAATATTCCTTTTATTCTCATGTTTTTATTTTTTCCCGCTTTATTTTCTCTCTCCACACCAGTCACCAATCTGGGAAAAAAGATATGACATTAGATATCAATTCGAAATTGTAATTTGAAATACTTGAACTTATTTTTAAAAAACACAATTATATGGTTGATAGTATTTGTTTTCATAGATTATATTTAGACATGATCAAACTAAATTGAAAATTTTACTTTAGATTTCAATTAAAAATTAATTGAGCTAAATATTGTACCATTTAAATAGAGTTATTTATATGTAAATAAAAAAACATAAATATAGTTAATTAGATAAACTTTTTTTATTACTAAATGAACATATTAATTTAGTTTAATTATAAAATATGAAGATTAAAGAAGAGTGATTAATAAACTAATTGATCTAGATTTTTGTTCCATAGGAATCCTAAATTTTCATGAAAGATACAATCTCTTAAATGTCCGATCTATACTTAAATTTAGAGGTCTTTGAACTTTTGTATTTAGAGAAATTGAATTTTTGACTTATTAAACATTTTTTATATATAAAAAAATTTATTGTACATACTAATTAGACAAGTTATCAAATTTTATGTGTTATAAATCCTAAACATTCCATTGAAAGTTTGCCAATATATATTTTTTTAAAAAAAAATTCTATTTATAGCAGCTATAAACTTGAGATTGTACCAATTTAAATCTCAAACTTTTGTAAATATATCTACTTAAATACAAAATATTTTTACATGCATCTATTAATAATTTAGGAATAATATGTAACTTATCAAAAAAAATTGAATTAAAATATTATTTAAAAAAATGTGGATATATATCCCTTTTTATCATACATATACATAGCCCGACAATAAAGGTGTCGTGATCACCTTTACCTCTCTCAAATATGAAGTAAAGTTGAATCATCCCACAATTTTTGCATATCCCACATTTGTTACAAAGTGTTGAAATCCCAAAATCAAAAGGATTAATAAAAAAAAAATTCCCAAAAATTAATTATCCTAAAACGCCTAGGAAAGAAATATGGTTTTTTGGGAAGAATGAAGTGGTAGTTTTTTGTTTTAAAATTTGTGGGCGGCGAGCTTTGCTAGTACTCCGACGGCGAGGGAATTGGTGTAGGTGACCGGCTCGGTCATGGGCGAGTCCCAACGCTTGTCGACGAAGTTGTCGGTGCGGTCGGGGCCGCCGAGAATGGCGCCGGTCAGCTCGTTGGGATTGGGTGTGTTCTTGTTGAACCAGTCCACGAAACTCATTGGGCAGCTTACTACCACGTCCGGCGCCAGAACCGGCACCGACGCCCCACGGTGGTGGGCCTGTGTCGGCGGGTTGTTTCCGAATCCAACCATGTATGATCTTCCCAGTGGGTTTATTCCCAACACGTAATCCATCTGCATATTTCAACTCATTGTTTGAATCATTAGTTTTATTCAAATTCAAGTTTCGAAATATAACAAAAGAAAAAAAAATGTTGGTTAGTTATTGAGGTCTGTTGGGTTTTTATTTTGTTATCTGTTTTCTTAATAACAGAAATTTAAAAGGGTTTTTTTTTTCCGAAGTAAAATTGTAATGGGACAAAAATGTCAATATTCGAAAAATTAAAAGGAACGTGAGGATTTTCTATAGCGTTTGTGGAGGGAAGAAGATTTTGATCTTTAATGTTTGTGAACAAAAATAAGGAAAACAGTACATCCCGACTATATTTATTTTCGTGCCTTCTATCAAATTATTTAATCATAATTTATTATATGATAAATTCTTCGTACTTCTTACTTTTAAATATTTCAATAAAAAATAAATGGTAAAGTCGTCTTAAATTGGAACGTTAAAAAATATATTTTTTTTAAAAGGTCATTTTTTCTAAAGTAAATAATTTCTTGTGATTAATTGTCTTCAAAAAATTTTCAATTAATTTTTCTAGGAGATTGAATTTAAAAGCTAAAGAAAAAGAATTTTTTAAATAAATATTGAAAAAATGTTATGTTAGGTTTATTTTTTAAAAAAGACACTTTAATTAGGATTTTTTAGGGGAAAAACTAGAAAAAAGAACCAGAAAACTAAAAACGAAACGATGAAACTTTTTTTATTTATAAAAATTTCTCAAAAATAAAAAAAATATATAGTTTTATATTTTTAGAATTAGACTAGTGAATTCATCGTTTCTCTAATATAGGTGAACTAATATAGAAATTTAGGAGTAAACAAGAATATATTTCAAAAACTAAAAACGACAATTTTTTTCTTAATTTAGAAACAGAAACGTTATCAAAGAATTAAATACCTGTTTTTTAGCAAAGGCCATGAGCTGGGTTGAGTCAAACTGCACGGTGGCGCATTGAACAGTTTGCTTATAAGTTGCAAGGAGGTCGCTATAAGCACTGAACAAGAAAGCTGTTCCAGTAACATACTGTGTGTTGGCTCCATCCCTCATGTGAACCATTCCACCTAAACACAATTTCATTCATTTAATTAAAACGCTTAACAAAACAAATCATCCATAATTTAATTAACTGATCTCATATGAACATATAACTAAAAAAAATAGAGAACCTGGAGATATATAAATTTGGTGGTAAGGACTGTTTGGAAGATTGGAGCAAATATAACTATCTGCCTGATTCTTGTACATCTGTAATTCCTTCTCTCCTTCGAAATAGAACTGCCATTTTAAAACAGAAATATCATTTATATCCAATAATTGCAATAACTATATAACAACTTTTTAAATAATTGCATCGATCAATGATAATATTTTAGATCTGATTATTATATAAATCATTTTAATTTTATTTAAAAAAGTATGGTTTAAATTTGAGCGGAAGGGAACCTTGGAAAGAAGAATTTGAGCACCAGCATATTTGAGATCCCAGCTGAATTCCGCTACACTCGCACTAATGGACTCTTCTTGAATGTACTTCAAATAAACTGGTTTCCTTGTTGCAATGTATAGCCACGTGGCAGCCCACAACAGCTCGTCCTATGTAATTTTACCGTTAATTATGGTTAGAAAAACTCTAAAAAAAAAAATAGAAATTATTCAAACAGGTAACCACGAGCCTTTCAATCCATTGTGAGATCTCATTTAATAATTTTTTCTAAAAGAGAAAATTACATTGAAGCCAGAGTAAGAGCAATAGAAGGGGCACTCTCCATCATAGGTTCCTTTGTGGTTTTTAGCAAATTGAAAAAGCTGCAAAATAGAACTATATAAAAATTAAAAACCTTTTAATTAATTAATTATGTGTTATGAAATATAGAATTTAATTTAGAGATTAGTTATGTAAAAGTTAATAATTATATACCAATTTGGCTTTGTTGAGAAGCCGACGAGCATATGTACGATTGCAGCTTCTAAAGACCATGGAAGAAGAAGCCATGGCAGCTGAAGTTTCAGCTGCAATTTCTGTACCAGGTGTATTCGAATCAATTTGCAGAACAGTCCTTGGGGTCCTCATATTTTCTGGCCTAACCCAACATTCATGATCCTTTACTGGATCTCCTACCTTCAATAACATTATAATTAAATCATTTTTTAGATTCAAATTAAATAATATATATATTTTTTAACATTTAAAAAGTCAATTCAAATCGTATTTACTTCAACGTAGAGACGGTTACGACGAGAAGCAGCCTTAAGGAAATAATCAGTTCCCCATTGGATTGCAGCTTTGGTATTCTCCATTTCCCCAGCGGCTTCCAGCTCTGCCGGGTAAGTCAAGGCTGCCCATGCCAGAGTTGTTACGGTGAAAGCCATCGGAAGTCCGTACTTCACGTTGTCTCCTGCATCGTAATATCCTCCCACCAGGTCAACCTGCAATCAATAGGAGGTTTGGTTTGATAATTATTTAGTTTAGTTTTAATAAAAAGAGCTTTAAGCCATGTAAATTCAAAGAAGAATTAGAGAGCGAGAGAGGAGGATCGAACATTGGCAAGTTTTCCATCGTCGAGAGCGGAGTCACCTCTCCAAGCGGGGCGGTGATTAGGGGGGAGCTTGCCGGAGCGTTGAGCTTCGAGGAAAATAAGGGATTTGGTGAGAGCATCTTTGTAGTTCAAATCTGCATTAACAGCTCCAAGAAATATAATTGCTTGAAAGAAAAGTATCCAAGCCAGAAGAATAATGGGGGTTGTAGAAAGCTTGTTCTTCATAGCTCCCATGACCAAAAGTACTTTGAAAAAGAGGAGAGAGGCAAGGTAATTTGGAAGGAAGGAATGGAGGAGGAGGTGAATAAAAAGGGAAGAAATTAATTGGAATTATAATTAGGAAAGCATTTTTTATTTCTTTTTTGTGGTTAAAAGGGTGGAATTGAAATTAGAAGGTTATTGTTGAAGATTAAAAATGGAGAGTTATATTGGGATTAGGTTGTGAGAGGCGTGAGAATAAAGGAGAAGTTTAGTTGGTTGGAAAGGGGACAACATGGGACGTTCAGTTTATAAGGTTATTTTCGGAGAAGACGATGTGGGGATTGGAGTAAACTTTGCCCGCACCCACTTTTCAAACGTATATTTTCTGTTTTTTTTTTTCAAATAATAATAATAATAATAATAATAAAAAACAAAAGAGAGAGAGAGAGAGAGAATGATATTAGTACCATGAAAAAACTTGTGCACAACAATTATCACATGTCAATTAATTTTTTTTTTAATTATTAAATAATTGTATTTTTTGTATCTAGAAAATGGAAAGTATAAACTTTTAAGTGCAGTTTTATTGCTCTTTTTAGTCTATGTACTTTGATGTTTCTTCAATTTTAATACTTATATTTTAAATGTTCAATTTAAATTCATGTAATTTTAAGAAATATTGAATTTAATCCCTATTATCTGTACGAGGTCAATTTTTGTATTTTCGTTTTAAATTTTGAAAACATATTCAAATAATAATAATAATAATAATAATATATTATTATTATTATTATTATTATTATTATTATTATCATTATCATGAAAATTATAGTTATTATTTAACCAATTTTAATATAAAAAAAATAATTATGAGAGACTAAATTTAAGATTTATTCAAAATACAAAATAATCTTAAATTTAATTTGACATTTGATTTGAAAGTAAAGTGACTAAAAATTAAAAACTTCGGATTACATGACCAAATTGTATTTTAACCTATTAGTTAATACCTCCCAACGTGAATTTTTTTTTAATTTTTTATTTACAATTATTATTAGAGTTTCAACTTCTAATATTAAGAGAAAAGTACATGACAATAAACAGTTGAATACGTTCATATTCTCACATGAAGTTTACAAATAAAATAATAATTCACACCAAATTTAGGTTCAGTTTGATTAGGGAAAAAATTATTTTTTAAAAAAACTATTTTTATTTAAACTTTTTTAATAAAAATGGTTAAAGATACCTTTTTAAAGTATTTCAAAAGTTAGTTTAAGCGATTGTCATATACTTTAATCTTTTTTAAAATGACTTATTTTTAAAAAGTTAAATCAAATATAAAATTTAACAATTAAACACTCTGTAAAAGTCATGGCTAGATATGCTTAAGTTGAACTAGCAACAGATTTAAATAGGAAAAATAACTTGACCTCATCGTTAAAATGTTTAGTTAGTTACAAAAGAATCAATTTCGACGCAAATAGTCTTGCCACCCACAAAAGTGCTTGAAGCTATTCACGAATTGCAAATCTTATTTAAGTTTTAACTAAATTATAAATTTAATCTTTAAATTTTTAAATTTATATCTATTTGATCGCTGAATTTTTTAAATGTATCTAATACGTCAATGTTTTCAAATTTTCAATTTTATGTCCAATAGATTGTTTCAAAATTTCAATTACAATTATTGCAATTTTAACCATCGAACCTCAAACCACGAGGTTGATAATATGAACATTATACCAATTGAACTACGCTCTTGTTGACAATGGAGACAATGGATATAATTTTTAAAATGTACATATACAATCAAAGTCGTTACAAATTTATTGAAGTCTATGAGTTTTAATTTTGAAAAATTTAATCGATCTTCATAAATTTTGTGCTTTAAATAATTCATGCAGGTATATTTTGTTAGAAATTTATATTTAGATATAAAAAATGCGTAAACTATATTATATTTAAAATTCTCACTTCCGTAGGTTAGAGTAAAAATGATTAATAATCATAAAATAACAAATATTTGAGAGAAGGAAAAAAGAGAACGATACCGAAAAATATACTGATTCGCCCTAAATTCGGGACTGCGTTCAATCTTCTGCAACTGCAAGTTCTACTATAATGAAGATTGCAATGGTTCAAGATACTCGTGATACAAATCTCTTCCATATAGTCCAATACGAACTATTTGATTTCCTATACCACAATTCAGCATCTTGGAATTAACAACGAAGATAAACCCAAAAATTCAAAATAATACTCAGTTGTTCCCTCTAGAAAATTATTCACTGTCACACTGTCGTATGAAAGAAAGTCACTTTCGGTATTTTTCTTGGTTGGCGGCAACACACCCACACCCCAAAACCATTAAACATACATTTATATATAAGTATTAGTTGCTAATGGAGGAAAAAGAAAAAAAAAACTATTTCATTAGTGGGCCCAAGCCCAATGGAGAATTTTGCCTTCAATTTTGACTTTAGTCAAAATAATTTTGCTTTCTATTTTGACTTTGGTCAAAATTTATATGTATGTATTTATTTATTTATTTGAAGTTTTGTCTCCACAATCCCAACATTCTCTTACTTGGAGACAAAACAACGATCTTGCCTCTCACTACAACAAAACATAATATCTTGGCAAAACTTCAAGACTATACTCCCACTACAATTGTTATCTCTAATCTTCTTGGCAAACTCCAAGGTTGAACATAAAACATGTAAAATCAACAAAATAACAAAACAGAAAACTATTAGAAGAATAATTATAGCTCATCTTTTCTTGCCCCGAGGTTTAGCAAGTATATGGAATTGTCTCCCAGACATAAAAGACAGTTATGTACTCCCACTTCAGCTAAGTGGTACCTGTTGGGAATCGAATCCCGAGCGAAAGCGTGTGGATCGTCCTGCATTCAGTTTTTACATTTTATGATAAACAAAAATAGCATGCTAAACAGAGCATATATTGGATAAACATTATAAAAGTATGCTTTAACGAAGGAGAAACAAAGGAGAAGAACCGTTCTTACCCTTGTAGACTCTCGAGCCTCTCAAAATTTCCTCTAGCTTTTCAAACGAACGTCTCCTCAATCGATCTTGAACACAACCACAAGAATAACCTTGTTATTCTCTTAGAAATTTTAATAATTGGATAAGTGGTATCCAACAATTAGAAGAGAAGAGGTAGAGAAATTTCTTTGAGAGAGTAAAGAGAGGATTTTCTTTTTCGTGACTAGTTTAAAAACTTACCAAATGAAACAAAAAAAAAAATACCCTAAAAAGAACATAAGGAGGAATTTATATGGAGAAGGGTTAACCCATTCTCCAAGTCTTTCCTTTTCTACCCTTGTGTTAAATTAATTAAATAACTTTTATTTAATTAATTAGCACAACAATTAAATAACCATATTTATTAAATCCAATTTAATATATATACATAGTTAATTAATAAATATAAACATCACATGTTTATATGCATCCACCTCTCTATAAAATTTATTTATCAATTAATTAACCATTAGTTAATTAATTAAGTAACTATATTAAATAATATTTAATATAGAGTTAATTAACATATACATATCACATATTTATATGTATACAACTCTTTAGGAATCTAATTCTCACAAATCTGCTATAATCTCATTCAAATATCTCTCTCACATAATGTGAAGTATAGATCACATCTATAATTAATTATATATTAATCACATGAATATACATTTCCTCAATTGATTTGAACTATTCAAATCATTCCTCGTTAATATCCTTTAGCGAGCTAACGAGAGGACTTTATGGACCTACAGATCAGAAACTGCAACGATATGAGATTAGTTGACTAAACTCATTAATCAAATTAATAAATATTTGTTAACTGTGGGTACACTCCACTAAAGACCCACAACTTCACTATTTTCATTGTAGATATACTTCTGTGTCCATGGTGAAGAAACTCTAATGGGAGAGAACCTTGAGCGGAAGCGGATCGACCAAATTCCATTTTTATTGAATACAAAGTTTACAGCAAACAAACAACAAGATATGCATTTTATTCTAAATTATAGCAAAAAAAAAAAAAGTTTCAAGAAACATCACATTTGAAGACCTTTCTTCGCGTTTTTCCTCAAATAAATCATGAACAACTTGAAGACCTTTTTCAAGATTAACGTCAAACAAAACCCAGACACTACCACAAAATTACCTTGCTATTCTTAGGGTGAGAACCCATGAGTGATGGGCTCTGATTATTTTGGTTAAGAGGGAAAACTTAAGGCAGAGGAGGAAGACTGAGAACTCTTAAAACTCAAGACAAAAAACACAGAACACTTATATATTAAATGTTATATCAAAGATAACATATAACCTATAGTTTCAATATTGTATCACATACGATATATAAATTATAGTTTCTTTTCTTTTTTATATGGAATTTAATATAAATCTTATTTATATTAAATTTAACAACTATGAATCCAATTTATAGAAACTATATTTAAATCTCATTCAAATATTTATTTCCTCCCATTAAGTTATAATGTATCAAATACATTATGACAATTATATCACATATAATTGAAACAACTTAATTATATCATATATAATTAAATCCCTCTATTAATTTGAACGATTCAAATTAATCCAAAAACTGATTCTCAACTAAATTCTATTGAGCTATCATGGGGACCTCATGGATCTGTAGCTTGAAGCTCCAACGGTACATGAATAATTAATTAAACTCTTTAATTACATTATTCACTATCCGTCAATTGTCGGGTACTCCACTAAAGACCGACAGTTGCATTCTACAGATATATTTCTGTGTCCATTGAATATAACCAATCAATAGTACGATGATGATTCACAAATTGCTCGTAAGTATAGCTAGGCCAAATGACCATTTTATCCCTATAGTTAGATCTAACTTCTTAAGTACCACCAATCCCTCTAATGAACAAGAGATCATACTCCAACTATGAATAAACCCCTCTCGGGTCAGAAGAGGGTGTGGCACCACATTGTTCAAGACCCGCAATCAGCCCTTAAGGGAGCAATTTATCTACTTACCCATGTCTGGGGAAGGAGTGAATTCCATCTTGTGTAGCCATGTTCCCAGCTCCCCAATCAGACGAATCCCCAAAATGGTAGGCTTATTGAATTGGCGATCTGACCACTCTCACCAATACAAATCAAAGGACCACCCTAATAGGTAGAAGTTCACAACTCACTCTGGATTCAGGTCATGTTACCTATGATCATCCTGATGAAATATAAGTCTCTATTATGAACAACATTATATAATGAGACTAAACATTTCGTGGTCCGGTCTTATACAAACTCCTTTGTATAAAATATTTCCGCTTGCATGTCTATACATGAATAATTAGGATCAAATCATTTGTAGTACTATACAACATTTGTAACACCTACAAAGCGGACCATACTCGTAATGTCACCAGGATAAGGTACCCAGCCTTATCCATATACTACAGACCTTTTAGGTTATCACTTAAACATGATTCACCCGTATGTCTTCACATACATGTTTAAGTTACAAAGATAATCTTGGATGTTAGTTTATTGGTTTGTGGTTAATGCAACTAAAATATCATATATTTTATAGACAATGAATAAAATATCATACATTTTCTTGAATACATAATGAGTTTGTTCAAAAATGCTTACAACTGTAGGACCCTACGAGATTTAAGGCATCAACCCCAACACATGGATATAGATCAATAACAGCAAGTTAGTCCTTCACGAGTGTTTGTAACACCAATTGGGTCAAATTACCGTTTTATCCTTGGCTTACCTCTATATCCTTAAGTACCAGTGCTTCCTTAGTGAACAACTTGTTTATGGTCCAACCATTAAATAGAATCCCCTCTCAGGTTAACGAGAGGGTAGAGCCATTTGTTCAAGTCCCAGAGACATCATTTAAGGGAACACTCATCTACTTACCCTAAAGTCGGGAAGAAGTGAATTCCATCTTGTAATATTATGTTCCTAGCTCCCCTCTCAGTCTTGTCCCCAAAATGGTAGGCTTATTGAGTCGAAAAATTGGCCACTATCACCAATACAAATCAAAGGACAATTCCTTATGAACAAAAGTTCATAATATATTCAGGATTAAGATTAAGTTGCCTAGGTCATTCTATTGATATAGAAACCTAACTAGTTAACGATGTTACATCTAGTGGTTATTATTTCGCAGTCCGATCACATGCAAACTCATTGCATAGAATACCCCCACTAGCATGTCACCTACACGAACGTGTTGGATCATTGCGTTTGTATCAAATAAAAGGTGGACTGTATCCATAGTGTTACCAGGATAAGGTACCCAACCATATCCTTATACTATAGACCCTTTAGGTTGTATCTTGAACATTAATCCCTATATGTCTTCACATACTATTCAAGACTCATAAGATAGCCTAAGATGTTAGTTTATTGGATTTAGGGTTATAAAGACAAAATAGAATACAACACAATCAATAATATTGATTGAAATAACATCGATAACTCTTTATTGATGACGGTCAATTAATTACATGTACTATCTACAAGTTTTAGACCATAAAACCCAACAGTACCAACTAAGATCTTCTTCAATCCTGAACACTTATTCTTGAAAAAGAAAAATTCTACAAATGGTTTGACTCCTTCCTTCAAGCCTGCAGCCAAGCTAGAGATTTTATCTTTGACCTTAGCAACTACTCTGGTCTTCCACTTTGATGCCCTTATTCGCTTTTGTGACTCCATCAATTCATTCGATTGCCTAACAGTTAGGGTTCGTGATAGCCATTAACTTCCTTTCTCAGACTTTCCAATTGTTATTGAACTACTTCTCGTTATCCTAAAGTCGATCGAATCAGGTGGAGGGTCCCTGCCCCGAAACGTTAAAGGGAATCTTGATCTAACTGATAAATGCTAGCTATCATTGTTTCTGACTCAACTGTATCTCTACACCTACCATCTGCAACTTTAAATGGCATCCACTATCTCTCTGATCCTTTGAAAACACTAAATCGACAATTGTACAGTGTAGAATTTCTGTGGCCAACTCCCACTACCCGAGATCCTAACTTGAGTTTACACTGGTGATTGCCAAACTCAAAACTATAACTCTCACCATTTAACTTGCCAATATTGATGAGATTTATTTTCATCCTAGGCACAAACCTGACATCTCGTAGTACTACCTTTTCTCCACACCCTGTCTTCAGATTAATATTCCCAATTTTAGTGATCTTGGAAACTCTACCATTTCCCATCATCACTAGATCATGATGTTCTGATGTGAAAGATGTGAATAGACTTCTATTTGAAGTTATATGTATGAAAGATGCACTATCAATTATCCATTCAGATGAGTGGCTACTATTTTGTGTGTTATTCTCAACGTAGACATAGACATCACTAATAATTTCTTCATCAGTTTCAACAAGATTTATTGTTACTTCTTCAGTTTTAACCTGATTTACCTCTTGTTTTCTTTTTTTATCCTCTTCTAGTTTCCTACACTGATTTTTTAAATGACCTTTCTTGTGACAGTAAAAACATTCTATCTCCTTATTCCTATTCTTCCATCTTTTATTACTACTACTCGACCCATCATTTTCAGAGTCTATCCTGTTGAGGTTGATGCCTTAAACTCTCGTTGGGTCCTGTAGTTTGTAAACACTTGTATGAACAAACGCTTGTGATGTAATAATAATATGAGATATTTTCTTCACTATTGTCTATAAAACATGAGATGTTTTATTTGCATTTACCATAAACCAATAAACTAAGATCCCTGGTTGTCGTTGTAACTTAAGCATGTATGTGGAGACATATAAGTGGATCATACCTTAAGTGATAACCAAAATGGTCTGTAGTATATGGATATAGGAGGGAAACCTTATCCTGGTGACACTACGGATGCAGCCCGCTTTGTAGATAGTTACAAATGTTGTAGATGGTCTAATCCTAATCATTCATGTGGAGACATGCGAGCGGGGGTGTCCTATACAAAGGAGTTTGTATAATACATAAATATTGGACTACTCTTGAGGGGTGTCCAAAATAATTTGTTGATATCGAAAATCGCCAATGGTGAATTTGTATTTCTTAAGGGAGAGTAGTCCAATGTCTTGCAAAATAAACAAAGCAAAACATCGGTGTGGTTTTGAGCCAAATTCACTTTGACACTCAAGTTAGAATCAGGTTTGAAAATTATTTAATTAGTAGAAAATAAGTCTAAGTTTTTTTTTTTCTGCATACCCCTATTTGATCGTAGCTCAAGATTAGATAGGTCGATCCACTATTAACTGAGGCTTGCACAACCTTTCCTCTTCCAAGCCAGTTCCAAACTTCCCTTCAATTGTCATCTATCCGAGCCATCATTGTTAAAGTCGTTACATATCTCGGCCATTAATGTGTTTGACCTTTCGATGAACTTTTAACATCTAAGTAACAATGGATTAATAAGCCACTAGGCTTAATATTTAATTAAGACCTAATCACTACTTAATTAATAATGTGGTTATATAAAACAGAAATTAACATCTTACTAATTTTCTCAAAAATATACTTTACAAAGCCCATGCATACAAAACTTTCCTCAGAAGTAATATAATACACTTAGCCCAGCCTCTAAGCTCGATCTGCTTTCTTAGCTCAAATAGGCCGAGCTAACTTAGGTCGTTTTCTTTAACTTTGGGCCTAAACGAAATACATTTCCTATAATGGGTTCTTAATTATCTTCATCCGAATCTTGGCTTTAATTTAATTATCTAGGTTTAATTTCACCCTCCACAGTTGCCCTTTTTCGAACTAGAATATGTATTGCTTTTAAACGAAGCCTAGTTTGAGAGCTCTTTCTCAAACTCCTAAGGCACCCATTGCTTTAAGCTTGACCTTGGTAAGTTTTTCATTTTTCGTGCCAAATTTCCCTATAAAGAGGATTTACTTGGCCATCAAAATTCACCACACTTCACTCTTTCACCTTTCTCCATCTTCACCATACTTCATTCTTTCACCTTTCTCCATCTTTCTAAGATAATTTCTTATTTGGCTTATCTTTGTTCATGGAGAACACTCAAGCCTTAGATTTAAGGGTCGATGTGTCAACCAACTCCAATGATGTTGATTTCATTCCCAACTAAAGGCCTCGAATCATGTTCGGAGGGAGTGTGGGTTCCAAAATAATGATTTGGTTCCTCACATTCCTTCCTTGGGTCCATTAACCACGAATATTTTAAACTCTCTTAGGAATGAATTTAGGATTCCTTATTCTGTGCATATGAAAATCCCCTCCTTAGATGAGGAGCTATCTAACCCTCCTTTAGATTAAGTAGCCTTTTATCCCGCAATGTTCACTTACAGAGTTAGACTCCCGCTCCATACCTTTATTCAATAGTCTTTAACTTATGCAAACGTAGCATCATTTCAACTATTCCCCAACACTTACCATGTGTTATTAGGTTATTTATCCTTTTCCTTCAGTTAGGGAACCCAAATCCCATTACAATAGAGGAAAAAAAATCTTCATCTGATTCTTATAATATTACTATTTGCAAAAGAAATTCCATTGTTTTATGTGTGATTGCCACAAAAAGGTGGAAAAAATAGTAGTTTTTGGTCAATGGTGATTGGCTCGCATCAGACTATGAAGGTCTTTCTTTCTTGGTCCCGACTAAGTTTTAGACTTTTAATAAGTTTCTCACATGTTTGCTCCATTAGGATCAACTTTTACAACTTACTATGAAAAATTTTTCTTCGCTTTGTATAGTTGATCGCAAGCCCCCTTGACTAGCACAACTGTCACCTTTCGAGATTAAGCCTTCTCGACTGACAACCTACTCCATTATGGTTTGAGCTTGATTCAACAATAATTTTTTGATACCTTTGAGCTCGATCTCTCAACACATATTGGTTTGGTTGGTTCCTTTTTTCTTTTTTTCTTTTTTTTTTAAACACAAGTAGCTATGGAGAATTATTTTGGAGCTTTATCTAACCCTCATTTTTTTAGAAATGGCTCCCCATAAAACTATGCGTCAAAGAATGGAGGCCGGACTAGGGGTTATCACGCGTATTTCCCAAATTCGCTCTACAAACTCTATTCCTGTAACTTCTATGGGTGCACCATAGGGTTTGGCACCATTCAGAGTCCATCCAATGAACCATCTTCCCTATGCCCATGTATCCGTACTTCCCCTTATCACCATGTCTTTAACCAAACTGTGATAATTCCAACTCCCTTAACTGTTGAAGGATCTACCTTATCCTCTCCATATCCTTTCGACTTCAAAAGTCTAGAAGAGTCTGAAAGTGACGGGACTGCATACTTGACCCGATCTATGGCTCAATGGGCTGGTGTAAAATAAAAAAGTGTCAGCCTAATGGCATGTCGACCAAAGGTCGAGTATTGTACGGGTCAAGCAGTACCTCCGCATGATAAAGGACTTCATCATATCATATTCTTATGTTTTCTAGCTATATATATATTCCCATCTTTCTTGTTTCTTTAAAGGCGTTCTACTAGATGTTGATGTCCTACTAGAAGTTAAGCGACAAGATGGAATTTCATAAACAAAACCATGAGAGATTGCATGAGGGGATGGAACTTCTCAGACAAAGTTCTGTCTCTCTAGAAGAATTTAATCGAATTTCAACTTTATATGATGAGACGTCTACCAAGCTTGCCAACTCTCAAGAATCTTTGGTGACATTTCAATCTCAATACGATGTTTCGATCAACGAGCTAAGGGAAACTATCCAATGCTGATACTGTATTGCAAGAAGCTTGGGCTAAGTTATTAGATGCTAAATACTTGGCTAAGAGTTTCCAAAAAATGGAAGCATACTATCAGATGGAGGACAATTGCCTTCAATATGGAGTCACGCTGGCTATGGGCATTGTTAAAGCAAAATACACTAATGTCGAATACAACTTCGTTCAATCCGAAGTCAATGCTTGGCGAGATGATAAAAACCAAAGTCTCGATAGCATGGGTGTATT
The DNA here is from genome assembly GCF_009727055.1 of Benincasa hispida. Classification (NCBI taxonomy): domain Eukaryota; kingdom Viridiplantae; phylum Streptophyta; class Magnoliopsida; order Cucurbitales; family Cucurbitaceae; genus Benincasa; species Benincasa hispida. Next base: position 38,050,689 of record NC_052352.1, read on the forward strand.
TTAGAGCCAAGCCTTTCCAGCTGCCCCTAAGCATAACTTCACTGACACATTCCTCCAAGGTATCTCTGACTTTCTTGATTCAAGAACCTTCGCAGAGCTTGGTGATTTCGAGAACAGAGATGAATAATAATTTTGTTTCAAATTTCTTAACTTGTAATTCTTGTTGGCTTTCATTGGCCTTGTTTTTGTTTTTGTTTTTTTGTTTTTTTTATATTAATATTAGAGCATGTAAACTTACTTGTAGCTTAGTCGAATGAAACTTGCAATTTTAGCGTTTGTTTATGGAGCTTTGTATCCTGCTTTTACTCACATCTTGTGCTTGCAACTCGACTGATAACTTGTAGAAATACAAGTTATTGTAGCATTTTATTTAAAATAATTAAGAAAGATAAAAAGAAAATGTGTTAACTTCAGGAGAATTCATAAAAAAATAATTCAAACTATACGATCACATGTTTATAAGAGATACTATCCTAGAAGTTATAAATTTTGACATCCTTTGACGCAGGATTTGGTTAAAAAGAAGTAAACGCCTTGTGAAGGATGGAAGCTACAACCTCGATCGTAGAGATAAAAGAAAGGTGTACGAACTTGCACACGAAGAAAAACCAAGCAATGAAGATTAAAGTATGCGATGAAATCACAAAATGACAGCGTGGTTGACAAGCTGTCAAATCATAAAGCAAGTTGGCAACAGACTTCAACTCAAACATGTCAGATCCAATGAATTTGTCACACGATCAGCTGGTGCAACAGGGCATGGAATTAAATGTAGAAGTGTCAGATCATGATTTAAGAGATGTTTAGGGTACACTTTCGACACCTATAAATAGTCTGTAGTAGCTCATGCAAGATATAAAGACTTCTATAAGAGGTTGCAAAAGCCCTATAAAAAATACCTCCATCTTTAACCTCTTTACTTCACATTGAACATTCTGAGTGAAAGCTTAGCCTCTTCTCTGGGAAGTGATAGAGTGTTTACCCTTCACCTCGAAAGAAATCACTAGTAGTAGACAACATTGAAGCCAAAGGAAGCAAGAGATTGTGACTGACAACTTTACATCTCTCATTCAATCACTTTTGCTCTTGTCTTTCACTTTATACTTTGTATTAAGAATTACACTTGGGAACTCTATTATTTTTAATATGAATATATATGATTACCAAAATTTTTATCTCAATCATGTTCTCTATCTAGTTCATCATGTACAACTAAATTTTCAATGGTTTGAGAAGATAAACTAACATTTTCCAAATGCATGCATACGTAAACGTTCATCTTGTTTAATCTGCATTTAACTCAACACTTAACTAAGTGAGAACTTGATTAGTTAACAAGTAATCAATTGTTCGAGAGAGTAAGCGGCTTAGATTGCATTAAACAAGGAAAGAATTAGCTTTAGAGATAAAGTTAGATCTTTTGTGAAAAATCAACTCAACACGCATTCTAGATGTAGAACAAAATATGGCTTTTGAAATCGAGAGGTGGATTCATTGTAAGAACTTGAAGCATGAATGTCTACGTATGTTATGCTTAAGGAAATGTTAGCAGATATTATTAACCCTACTTTATTCATTGCTTTTTTACCTTAGTTTATCGTCTGCTACTTTAAGTGATCCCCTAAACACCACATCACACTTGCCACATCATCATCACCACCCTATAGTTATTGGTGTACTTAGTTAGAATCACACCAATATTGCTTACAATTTACACCTCTGCAAGAGATCATTAAAGCATTCAAATAAGTTACATTGCTAAATCCCTGTATTCGACCCTGGACTTAGTAGGAAACCTTTTTTGGATTTCTACTTAGGTTCAAACACTAAAAACTTGTGCTACGTCATTATCTTCATTACATAATTCATCTAGGCCCGATTAAAGCTAAAGATCATACATACATATGCGCAACAATAGTGCAACGAAGAACAAGTTTTTGGTGTCGTTTTTGGGGAGTTAGGCAACATAACTAATTTTGATTTGGTTTATTGAATCTCTTTTGTAGGACTTCCAAGTTTTCAGAGTATTACAAGCTGAGCCTGAGCTTGTAAACATTTTATAGGTGAAGAAAAAACTTTTTCACCCAAATACGACCCATAGATTGAAAGGACCTTTCATAAAAAGATCAGAGCTAACAGAAGACAAAGGTAAAGGCAAAAACAAATGGCTGACAACCAGACGAACTAGAACGTGGATCAACAATTGGAAAATGTTGCCGCTAATCCCATCCTTATAGCGAATAATAGCACACGACCAATGTGTGAATATGCTTCACCCATCCTATATAATTTCGTGTTTAGGATTATATATCTCACTCCTGACGGAACTAGATTGAAAATGAAATATATGATGTTACAGATGCTACAAACTACATGACAATTTGGTGTGACTCACAGAGAGGATCCTCACGCACACTTGAAATGGTTCGAAAAGATCACCCACCTAGATTCCAGTAGGCACAACAACAACCACTTCAACAGTCTAACAATAAAGGTACCAACATGTTGAGTTTTTTACCTTCGCTTGAATTTTTGTTGAAGGAATACATTGTTCAAAACGATACAATGTGTAAAAGTCAAGCGTCGTCTATTAGAAACTTGGAGATGCAAGTGGGACAAATTGCGAACTACTGAAGAGTCGGTCACATGGTGCACTGGCAAGTAACATTAAGGCCTCCAGACACAACAACAACAATGGCAAATAACAATGTCAAACTGTGACATTGCACCTCTAGTTGATGAAAGAAGAAAACCAAGAGAAGAAGACCTTCCTCAATAAAAAAAAACTTCAAACGCACCTAAACAACCATCCCTCGATGCTTGCAAAAGAAAAATGATGAAAAGAAATTCAAGCATTTCTTTGATGTTCTCAAATAGTTACACATCAATATTCCACTGGTTGAGATGTTGGAACAGATGCCAAGTTACATTAAGTTTTTGAAGGATATCTTGTCAAAGAAGAGGAAGATCGGTGAATTTGAAACTGCGACACTAACCCAGGAATGCAGTATGTTGTTCAAGAAAAATCTTCCTGAGAAGTTAGCAGATCCTGGTAGCTTCATCATTCCGTGTTTAATTAGGGAAATCGATGTAGGGCATATGCCATTGTCAATCTTTAAGAAGCTTGGGATTGGGGAAGTTAAACCAACCACGGTAACACTAGAGCTAGTAGATCGATCCATCACCTATCTTGAAAGAAAAATAGAAGATGTACTGGTATAGGTAGACAAATTCATCTTCCTAGTGGACTTCATAATCCTGATTATAAAGCAGATAGTGACATCTCCATTATCCTTGGGAGACCCTTCTTGGCCATGGGAAAAGTTCTCATAGATGTACATCAAGGGGAATTAACAATGCGTGTGGATGACCAAGAAGTTAAATTTAAGGTCTTCAACACATTAAAGTTACCTGATGAATCAGAGACGTGCCAGTTGATTGATACTATTGAAATAATTTAAGAAGAGGAAAGACAAGAAGAGCAGGACTAGGAATGTGAGGTCTAGACGTTAGGTGAAAGCACAAAGAATTTTAAATTGCTTACCTGAACAAGTGGTAGTCAAAACCAATGCAACCCTCTTTTAAAGAGCCTCCGATGCTTGAACTTAAACCACTTCCTGATCACCTAAATATATTTTTCTTGGAAACCATAGCACTTTACCTGTAATTATCTTAACAAAACTTTTTGATACTAACAAGGAGCTTTTATTGCAAGTACTAAACAGGCATATCGAGCTATTGGATGGACATTGACTGATATTCGAAGAATCAAACCATCTTATTTTATACATAAAATAAGACTTCAAGAAGGGACGACTGGGTTTGTTGAGCCTCAACGCATGCTCAACCCCTTAATGAAAGAAGTAGTGAAGAAGGAAATCATAAAATGGTTCGACGCAGGGGTCATTTATCCCATCTCAGACAGTAGCTGGGTTAGCCTAGTTCAATGCGTGCCTAAGAAAGAGGGTACCACTGTGGTCGCCCAACTCATCTAGAACAATCACCAGATGGTGCATATGTATAGACTATTGGAAGTTGAACACGGAGACTAACAAAGATCACTTCCCACTGCCTTTCATCGACAAGATGTTAGACCGACTTGCATGAAAAGAATTCTATTGCTTCTTAGATGGTTACTCCAGCTAGAACTAAATCCTAATTGCTCCTGAATACCAAGATAAAACAACTTTCACATGCCCCTTTTTGACCTTCGCATTTAGACGTATGTCCTTTGGGTTATGCAATGTATTAGGCATTTTACAAAGGTGTATGATGGCCATATTTTCTTAATTTCTTGAGCAATCTATTGAGGTCCTCATGGATGACTTTTTCAGTTTTTGGAGACTCATATTCGACCTGTCTTCGCAACCTAGAAGTTGTCCTTGCCCGGTGCGAGGAGACTCACTAAGTCCTTAACTAGAAAAAATTTCACTTTATGGTGATTGAAGGAATAGTGCTTGGTCATAAAGTTTCCATGGTAGGACTTGAAGTTTGTAATGCAAAGATTGACGTGATTGCAAAGTTGCCAGCCCTTGTGAATGTAAAGGCACTAATAAGTATCTTAGGGCATGCGAGCTCTTATAGAAGTTTTGTAAGAGGGATCTCACAAATCACGCGACCTCTGAGCGTGTTGCTTGAACTGAACAGGCCCTATGACTTTGATGGAAATTGAAAATGGCATTTGAAAAACTAAGGCATGCATTGATAACAACACCAGTTCTTGTGACTTTTGATTGGTCATAACCCTTCATTTTAACCTGTGATGCCAGTGACGTTGCGGTAGGCACAATGCTAGGGTAGAAAAAGGGAACTGTCATCGACCCAATCTTCAATGCGTCAAAGACTTTGATTGAATCTCAAGTGTTCTATACTACTACAAAGAAAGATATGTTAACAGTTGTATTTGTTTTATAAATTTTGAGCTTAGTTAGTAGGATAATCTATAACAATCAACACAGACCATTCTGCCATCAAGTACTTAATGGAAAAAAATGAGCAAAGCCTAGGTTGATCCATTGGGTACTACTATTGAAGAGTTTAATTTGGAAATAAAACACCAGAAGGGTATTGAAAACTAGGTGGCTAACCACCTTTCTCACTTAGAAAACAAGAAATTTCAGGAAGGCCCAACAGAAATTGAAGAAAAGTTTCCTAATGAAAGCCTACTGAAGATTGAAGACAAAGAAACTTGGTTTGTAGATATGGTTAATTACTTTACCACCAAGGAATTGCCTTAGGACTTCAATGCACAACAATGCAAAAGGCTCATACATGACAGTAAATTTTATTGTTGGGATGAGGTTTTTCTCCTAAACAAGGACTTGATCATATCATGTTTCGGTGCATTCTTGAGGTAGAAATTCAATGCATCCCCTCTAACTGTGACAATTCTCCTTATGGTGGTCACTTTTGAGGACAAAGGACAACTGTTAAAGTCCTTCAAAACGAATACTCTAGCCAACATTGTTCAAAGACGTAAGGGAGTACATGATCAAGTGTGACTGATGCCAACGCACGAGAACATTTCTGCATGAAATAAAATGCCTTTAAAAAACATACTCGAGGTTAATCTGTTCGACGTATGGGGGCATCAATTTCATGGGGACATTCCCCCTTCTTGTAGTTAACAAAACATATTAGTTGAAATTGATTACGTATCGAAGTGGGTAGAAGCTGTTGCATGTGCCAAAAATGATACGATCACCATTTCAAAATTTTCGACCAAGTACATTTTCTTTTGCTTTGGAACTCCTAGGGCATTGATAAGGACGAAGGTATAATTATATCGTATATAATTACTAATTTCCTTAATTCAAATTTGAAGTTTCAAATTCTCTCATCACATTATTCTAAGGTTTAATTCATTTGTGAGCTAGTAGGGGACCTAATGGACCTACAGATCATTAACTCCAATGATTCGAGATTAATTGGCTAAACTCTTTAAACCAAATTTATCAACATTCGTTAACTACCGGGACACTCCACTAAAGCCCAGTAGCTGCACTCTTCTCATTATAGATATATTTCTGTCCACTTGATTTAACCATAATCAGTAAGTCGACCCTTCACAAGTTGTTCGTAATAATGATTGGGTCAAAAGTTATTTTACCCTTGAGATTACATCTTGCTCCTTAAGTCCCATTGATCCTCTAATGAACAATTGGTTTTTTAACCAATCACCAAACCGAGTCCCTCTCGGGCCAATGAGAGGGTGGGTTCCTTGTTCAAGATCTGAGTCAGTACTTAAGGGAACAACCTCTCTACTATCCCTAAAAGTGGGTAGGAGTGAATTCCATCTTGCACCCTATGTCCCCAACTATCTACCCGGTTTTACTCCTAAAATGGGAGTCCTATTGAGGCGGCGCTATTGAGCCAACTCTCACTCATGCAAATCTAAGGATAATCTCGAATAAATAGGAGTTCATAGTTAACTTATGATTAAGGTCAAGTTACCTAGGTCATCGCTTTGAATTAGTCAATCTTAAACAGTAAACAACATTATAAAGTAAGAGTGACTTATTTCTCGGTTCGGTCTTATAGAAACTCTTTGCATAGGATGCCTCCACTTGCATGTCTCCACATGAACGATTCAGGATCACATCGTTTGTACTTAAATACAAAGTGGACCGAATCTGATAGTGTTTCCAGAATAAGGTACCCAACCTTATCCGTATACTATAGACCGTTTTGGCAATCTACTCGAACTTGATCCACTCTTATGTTTCCTCATAAAGTCCAAGTACTCATGTCATAGCCATGGATCTTAATTCATTGGATTTAGTTTTTACAAATGCAATTTACATATTCAATAATAGTTTTATTGAATAAACCTCAATAACTTCTTGCAAATAGAATATGTTTAATTTTATAATTTGGGAGTTTTAGGACATACACCCAACAATCGCTTGGGGTAGACTATTAAGGCTTTTATCTAATTAGGAATTGGAAGCATGCCGCTAAGGTGTCAGATAAGCATTTAATACGATATAATCGTGCTAATGTTTTCCTTCACATGCACGTTAGGCTTCACATGCACATTTTTTGCCTTTAAAACCCCCCTACTATACCCCTTTTTCTCTTCCACTTTCGTGTTTCCAAACTTTCTAGTACCCAAACTCCCTCAACTTCCTAGTGACCTTATAATTACACTTTTAATCCAAATTTCTATATTTCACCTATGTCTGACCAAAAGATGACTATCCTCTCCTCTTTTGAAGCCAAACCTGCTCCCCAAACCAAAAGACCTTCCATCCTTCAATCTCGCCGAAGTCGTCCTACTGTGATTTTGGGTGCTCAACATCCCATTTCTCAGATCACTAAAAATATTTATTTTGCACTTAAATCCAACTATCACAATGCCCCGTCCCAAGTCGTCCTCTGTTTTCCCTTCATTCACCCAAAATCCAAGCCTTCTCGAAGCCGTTGAACCCTTGGCCATAGTCCACCCACCGCGACTTGCCCTTTCCCATTCATCTTCCCCCATTGAGAGAAAACGTCCAATAAAGCTTAACACTACTAGGGAAGATAGGAAATGTTGGATTTGGTGTCCTAAATCTCATATATCTTGTAGTATATAAATATAAATCATATATCTATAAAATAAGAGGTATTTTATTAATATAGACTGCATTAATTCAATCCAATAAATTAATATCCAAGGTTATTTTATAAAACTTAAAAAATGTATGTGGTTGACATATAAGTCAATCATGTTTAAATAATAACCTAAATGGTCTGTAGTAGATGGATAAGACTGGGTATCTTAACCTGGTGACACTAAGAATACGACCCATTTTGTAGCTGTTACAATTGTTGTAAAGTGCTACAAGTGATCTGATCCTAGTCGTTCATGGACCATGAAATGAATAGTCTCTCTATATAATATCATTACTAGAAGAGACTTATATTTCACTAGGAAGACCATAGGTGACATGACCTTAATCTTGTGTGAGTTGTCAACTCTTGTTTATGAGAGCAATCCTTTGATTTGTATGAGTGAGAATGGCTATATTAGCTGACTCAACAAGCCTACCATTTTGAGGGATTTTACGAGTAAGGAGCTGGGAACACAACTACATAAGATGGAATTTGCTCTTTCCCGACCTTAGAGAATGTAGATAAATTACTTCTTTAATAGCTAATTACGAGTCTTGAACAATGAGGCCCCAACCTCTCACTAGCCTGAGAGGTGTCAGTTTATAGTTGGACTATAAACTATTTGTTCATTAGAGGAATCAGTGGTATTTAAGAAGTTAGGTGCAAGTACAAGGCTAAAATGGTATTTGACCCGATTATAGTTGTGAGCAATTTGTAAAGGGTCGACTCACTATTGATTGGCTATATCTGTGGACACATAAATATATCTACAATGCAAATAATGCAACTATCGGTCTTTAGTGGAGTGACCGGTAGTTAGTAAACATTGATTAATTTAATTAAAAAGTTTAATTAATTAATCTCATATCATTGGAGCTTCTAATCTATAGGTTCATAAGGTCCTTTTGTTAGCTCACTAAAGGATAGTAATGAGAAATTATTTGAATTGTTCAAATCACTTGAATGAATTTTATATTAATGTGATTAATATATAATATGGTTAATTATAGATGTGATCTATAATCTAAATTATGAAAGAGAGAAATATTTTAATGAGATTCAAATATTAAATTCATGTGAATTGGATTCATGAAGAGTTAATTAGCGTTAATGTTTGAAAGGTGTATGCATATAAATATGTGATGTTAATATGTTAATTAATTAACTATATATCAAATTGGATTTAATATATAGTTATTTAATTTGTATGCTAATTAATTAAATAAGAATTATTTAATTAATTAGCTTCAAAGGGTGGAAAAGGAAAAACTTGGAGAAGGGGTTGACTCTTCTCCATATAAATACATCTTTATAGCCCATTTAGGGCAAGAGATTCATTTTGTAAAAAGAATCCTAGCCTCCACCAAACATCCTCTCCACTCTCTCAACAAATTCTCTTTACCTTTTCGTCCTCCAAGTTTTAGAGACCACACATCTAACCCTTGAATCTTATAGCATAACAAGGTTATTCTTACGGGGGTGTCCTTGATCGTCTAAGAGGCAATCGTGAGAAAAGTGAAAGGTATTTTCGAGAAGATTGGGATTGGAAAAACATGAGATTCTTTTTCCCTTCTCTTCCTCTTGTCATAGCAGGCTTAATGTTAATGTTTATCCTCTGTTTTCTATAAGTAGTTCACTATTTTGTTTTCCATAAAATCGTTTTTTAAATTGAACAACGATCCAACACTTTTGCGGGAATTCGATTCCCTTTAGGGAAATAATTCGACTTGATGGCCCTGAATCAGGAACAGCCCTGCGACCACTACCACCGACCAATAGTGACTTAGTAAGAATAAGTGAAGTAAGGAGAAGAAATGAAAAACATGTCTTTGGAGATTTTCTCGAAAGTATTGAACGAAGGGAGGAAGGAGAAGGAGAAGAAAGTGAGTGATGCAGTCGAGATGGGATGAAGCAGCCAAAAAGAAGAATGATGAAAATAGAAAACTAGAGGAGTTAGAGAGAAAAGAAGAAAAAGCAGCAAAGAAAAAGAGACTTGAGGTGGAAGGAGAAAGCTTTGTTGTAAGGCCTCCAAGGAAGAGAGCGGGCGATAAACAAATTGAAGTAAGGACGTCCAGACTTGAGGCAAACATCCACAAGCTAAAGAAGAAGAAAAGGTATAAGAAATCATTCTCCCCGCATCCTCTTTGGAGTGGGTGGAAAGAAAATTCTTTGAGAGAATGGAGAAATTTAGATTAGGGCTCTTAAATAGTAAAGAAGATGCCCAAAGTCTTTGCGTAGCCATGGAGAGGAAGAAAAAGTTGCGTGAGGTATTTCTAGGAATAAGCAACATGACCAAGACAAGGCCTCGCACATGGGCAGAAGAAGAAAACCCAAAGATGACATTTGAGGCAAGCAAAAACCCATCTGTTGAAAATAAAAGGAAGGATATATATGAAAATATATATATATATATATATATATATATATGTATGTATGTATTTTTGTAAAACTTTGAACCATAGGCCCATTCTGAAAAGGAAGAATANTATATATATATATATATATATGTATGTATGTATTTTTGTAAAACTTTGAACCATAGGCCCATTCTGAAAAGGAAGAATAAAATTTTCGAGAAATAAATAAGGGTATTTTGAGACTTAAGCTTGCCGCATGTAGATTAAAGAAATACTTTTGTAGGAAACGAAATAGAACTTCGAGCCGATCAATCTGCCTAGCAAGTCTTAAATATTGGAAGCATGTTGGGAAGTCTATTAGCAGATCATTTCAAGTTAAGAATCTAACTAAAGCTCTAAAAATATGCTTAAAGACAACATTGTTATAAATTTGAGGGTGTGATAACTTGTAGAAATACAAGTTATTGTAGCGTTTTATTTATATTAATTAAGGAAGATAAGAAGAAAATGCTTAACTTGAGGAGGATTCATCAAAATAATTTAAGCTATGTCATCACATGTTTACAAGAGACACTATCCTGGAAGTTATAAATTTTGACATCTTTTGACGCAGGGTTTGGTGAAAAAGAAGTAAATGCTTCATTAAAGATGGAAGTTGCAGCCTTGATCATAGAGATATAAGAAAGGTAGTACAAACTTGCATGCATAGAAAAACCGCGTGATGAAGACTAAAGTACACGATGAAATCACAAAATGATATTGTGGTTGGCAAATTGTCAAATCACAAAACAAGTTGGTAGTCGACTTCAACTCAAACATGCCAGATTCAATGAATCTGTGACACGATCAGACGACGGATGTAAAAGTATCAGAACACCATTGAGAGATGTTCATGATACACTTTTGACACCTATAAATAGCTCGTAGCAGCTCATGCAAGATATAGAGACTTTTATAAGAGATTGCGGAAGCTCTATAAAAAAAAATACCTCCATCTTCAACCTCTTTACTTTACGTGAAGATTCTTAGTGAGAGCTTAGTCTATTCTCTGGGAAGTGAGAGAGTGTTCACCATTCACCTTGAAAGAAATCACTAGTAGTAAACAACATTGGAGCCAAAGGAAGCAAGAGATTACGAATGGCGGCTTGGCATCTCTTTCTATCAATTTTACATTTGTCTTTCACTTCATACTTTGTTTCAATAATTACGTTTGAGAACTCTGTTATTTTTAATATGAATATGATTACCAAACATTTTATCTCACCCAGGTTCTCTATCCATTTCATCATGTGCAACTAAATTTTCAATGGGTTGAGAAGATAAATTAACATTTTCCAAACGCATGCATAAGTAAACGCTCATCTTGTTTAATCTGCATTTAACTCAATGCCTAACTTAGTGAGAACTTGATTAGGTAACAAGTAGTCAACCACTTGAGAGAGTAAGTGACTTAGGCTATATTAAACAAGGAAAGAATTAGCATTAGAAACAAAGTTAGATATTCTGTGAAAAATCACCTCAGCATGCATTCTAGAGATGTAACAAAATGTGGCTTTTGAGACCAAGAGATGGATTCATTGCAAGAAGTTGAAGCATGAATGTCTATGTATGTTATGCTTAAGGAAATGTAGCAGATCTTCTTAACCCTACTTTATCCATTGCTTTTTTACCTTACTTCATCGTATGCTACTTTAAGTGATCGCCTAAGCACCACATCACGCTCATCATATCATCATCACCACCCTTGTAGTTATTAGTGTACTTAGTTAGAATCACACCAACATCGCTTATGATTTACACTTCACTGCAAGAGATCATTAAAGCATTCAAATAAGTCACGTTACTAAATCCATATGTTCGACCCTAGACTTACCAAGAAACCTTGTTTGGATTTATACTTGGGTTTAAACACAGAAAACTTGTGCTATGTCATTATCTTCATTACATACTTCATCTAGGCACAACTTAAGGCTAAAGATCATCCATACATATACACAACGATAGTGCGGCGATGAAAATCGACCCATTGAGACTTGCACCTTTAGCTTTTATTTACTCAAACTTGTAGCTTTCCTTTGCTTGTAGCTCCACCTATCAAAGCTTGTAGTTTCAACCTTTGCTTTTACAAAATTAGTACTCTTCGCCCACCATTCATGCACGAGTAATTTTATTCATGAGAGAAAAATCATGTTGCTCGAGTAAATTAAAAGACTAAAACTGCTCATTGTAAACTTAAAAAGACAAATTTCATTGCCTTATTTAAACGAAATTATAAAATAATCGTGAGGCAAAACTAAAAAATACAAAAACACTTATTATTAACATATAAAGAGAAGCCTACTGAAAATAAAATTTTAGATGTTCAACATTTCATGAGTGTGGCAATCTTTTTTCGCTCAAGTCAGGTAAGCTAGAGGTCCCAAGTCAGATAACCTTGATTACTTGATAAAAGCCCTTTCAATTCAGTCACAAGACTCTGCTATCAGGATCCTTAGTGTTAGGCATGACTCGCGTATGAACTAAGTCACCTACTCTAAAGCTTCGTTTATGCACACGAGAGTTATAATATCAAGCTACTTGATTTTTATACTCTATCACCCAAAGATGTGCAGCCTCATGGTGTTCTTCTAAAAGATCCAGGTTTATCCGCAGTGCCTCATCCTTTTTAGTTAGATTGAACTGTTTGACCTTGAATGATGGAATTCCAATCTCTACCAACACTATAGCTTCAGCCTCGAATGCAAGGGAAAATGAGTCTCACCAGTAGAAGTTCGTGATGCCATTTGGTAGGCCAATAACACATTTATCAGATCTTCGAGCATCGACCCTTTTAGCTTAGATTTTTATATTTCGCTTGATGATTTTATTGACTGCCTTTACCTCTCCATTAGCTTACAGATGGGCTGGAGATGAAAAGTAATGTTTGATACTAAGGTCACAAGATTGATATAATGCTAAATTATCAATTGACAACTGTCGTCAGTAATCAAGACATGTGGTACATCGAATCGACATATGATATGATTCCAGATGAAGTTGGTTATTTTTTGTTTGATAATTGTCGTTATAGCTTCAACCTCTGCCCATTTTGTGAAATAATTAACAACAACAACAACAACAAACTTAGTCTGCCCCTTGTGCGAAGGAAGTGGTCCAGTTAGGTCGATTCCCCATTGCGCAAACGGCCAAGGGCTCATAATGTTCATGATAGGTTCGAGAGGTTTCTTAGGTACAATCGCGAACCTCTAATGTCAATCACAAGACGTGGTGAATCTACGTATATCTCAAGCTATGGTGGGCCAATAATAACTCTTTCGAATTATTTTCTTCATGAGGGATCGAGCTTTAGAGTGATTACCACATACTTCTTCATGAATTTCCTGCATGATATAATCTGCATCATTTAGATCAACACACTTCAGAAGAGAAAGAGAATAACCCATCGTGTACAGTCTATCATTATTTATCACATAATAGGCAGCCTTGCATCTTTGTCATCAAGCATCAACTTTGTCATTTGGCAATACCCCTCCTTCAAGATACTCGACTAAGAGAGCCATACAGTTGTGATCCTCAACCTAGGTTTGGTCCTCTATCTCCATGGCTTCCTCTCTCAATATGTTAGGTGCCTTTAGAACCTCTATAAGTACCATTCTACTAAGCTAAGTGTCATAAGCCATTGCCAACCTGGTTAAAGAGTCAGTGTTGGCATTCTGAAATCATGGTATTTGCTTTAACTCTAACTTCTCAAATGAGCTTAACATCTTTCTAACCCTTGCCAAATAAACAACCATTATGTATTCTTTGGCTTGGTACATCTTGACCACCTGATTGACTATTAGCTGAGAAGCATTATAGATAACTATGTTGGTAACCCCAACCCCAATAGCTAGTCATAGTCCGGCCAAGAGTGCTTCATATTCTACTTCATTATTGAAGGCCCGAAATTTGAACCTCACAACATATTCAAGTCGTCCTCCTTCTGGTGACAATAACGGAAAACCAGCTTCGCAATTCTTTCTGTTGGATGACTCATCCACATAGAGTCTCCATGGAGGGTTATTGTAGCTCTGGCTTTCAGGTGGTGTTTCCATCATGCACACTTTCATGTTATCACTAAAGAAGGCATGAAGAGTGAATTCGACGATGATGTCAACTACTGCCTATCCTTTCATTGTAGCTCCAGGACGAAATTAGATGCATACTCCCCCAACTTGACTACCCTTTTCTTTAGTATGTCCGACGCCTATCGTTTTTTTCAACACTAGTCACAACGGTAAATAGATTAAAATTGTTATGTTATGCGCTTGGAAATATGGGTGTAACCTTCGGGTGGACACCATTAAAGCGAGGGCAAGCTTTTCTAATTGGGGTTATCTTGTTTATGCCCCTACCATTGATTTGCTGGTGTGGAATACTGGTGACTATCATTCTTCATTCTCCTTGATTTAGATTGAACTAACTGTGGAATTAGACATATCAAGATACAGGAAAAGCTCTTTGTTGGGCACTGATAACGGACAGAAATGCACGTTATCATAGTGCTAAGTTCTTAAACAATATTGGATTGCGTTGATGAAATATGTTAACTTGCGTCCATTAAGCATCGTTTTCATAATATTACGGTCGCATGTGTTTATCGCATTAGATCCGTTGATTTTTGTATTTTTGTGCAAAATATGCGTTAACGCATTGCAAGAATTGTGATCATAGGAAATCATTGGTCGAGCGCAACTTCACCACAAGGCTTTGCGTTGATCGTGCGCAAGACATCACTCCGAAGGATCGTAGAAACTTGGTCAGTGCAACATGGTAGGCACATCTGGTGAAAGGCTATTAAGTGCGATGGAACAGAAAGTTGATGACAGTCGAATCCGAATTAAGTTGACAACTATAACGGTCACAAAGTACATTAAGCTTTTCGGTGACAATTATTCGACGCATCAGTCAGAATAAAGCCGTCGCATCTGTACAACCATTAGAGAGAAATTGCCTTTCACCATGGATGCTCTATAAATACCAAGGGCATCTTCACAGAATGGTTACCGAGTTCAACAGTTAGAGATTTCATACTTCAGTTCGCACGCTTTTGTTCATAGTTTTCTTTCATTTTAAGGCAGACGCGGGGAGGAAGTTGTGCTGGTAGATCGTTCTGGTAAGCTTGGGAGAGTGCCGGAAGCTTCAAGGACAAAGAGAGGGCCGACGCCTGTGGAAGCGGGAACATCTTTAGAAAAGAATAGAGATTTCAATGTAAAAGCCTCAGTCAGCAAGGAATTGCTACCAGGCTCTTTAACTTTAACTTCCATTGTCATTTTGTACTCAACTCATTTATAAAAATGGAATTTCCTTCTCTATATCTATTCATTCTCTGTTATTCGCGCATGAGTAGCTAAATCAGTTGAATGGGTTGAGAAGCATTTAGCTAGCACAACTAGGGAATCTTCATTCTTTGCGATTATTCTGTATTATGTATGCTTCATTCGTCCATTAGAGATACTCGGGAGGGTATTCTAAGGACGGGATCTAAACTTGGGAAGGTCAGGTTAGAATCAAGGCCTAGGAGAGTCAGATTAGAAAACATAATATAAGAGATGGGCGCTTAGGAATGAGCAATATTTGTTATTAACGCATCCATTGCATCATAGAGATAGGATATAATTGTATGCAATCACCTTGCTTTCATGCATTTTGCATCATCACATAGGACAAGAGTAGAGACTTAGGAATAAGCTCTATGGACATTTTTACATTCAACACATGCATCCTAGACTTAGGAGCATGGCATTTACATTGGAAAATGACTTGCAGTGTATGGTTGTAATATGATCGCACAGTCTGACGCATTCCCAAGTAACGCTTTTTCTTAACCCGTTCGTCACATACTCATTGCATCTATCACAAACTTCCTTTTCTCAAATCCGCTGCATTTGTTTATTTTCTCATTAACGCAATCAACAACAACTTAACAATTTATTTACTCGGTTACCGCAAGGTTTTCATAAAAATTACCAACGCAATCTGTTTCACAAGTTCTTGTGTTCGACACTGGACTTACCAGGAAACTCAGAGGAATTTACATTTGGATTCCACTGGGGAGACTTAAGTGCACAACGCATTTCATCAACGCATATCATCCACATTTCCACTTCATAAAATTCAAGCATCAAGTATTTGGCGCCGTTGTCGAGGACTTCGGCAAAATAGAGTGCTAACGGTAATTTTTCTGATTTCTTTGCAGACTCTCAATCTCTGGCGAATTACGACCTAGAAATTGAGAGGACTTTTAGACGAAGATTGAGAGACCGCCAACAGCAACCACAGTTAGATAAAGAAGAGATGGCGGAGAAGCCTGGAAACGGAGCACCAAATGATAACAATGTCATAACGAATCCAATTTTGTTGGTAAACGATCGCAATAGGCCCATTAGGGACTATGCTTCGCCAAAACTCTATGATTTCTCCCCAAGAATCATGAGGCCTGCCCTCGACGGAAGCCGGTGATGCTGCAGATGATCCAGACTGTAGGTCAATTCAGAGGAAGGCATGGCGAGGACCCGCACACCTACCTCCAAAGCTTTATTGAAATCTGCAATACTTTTGTGTTCCCGAATATCTCTACAGAGGAGGCTCGACTAACTCTGTTTCCATTTTCTTTGTGTGATCAGGCAAGGAAATGAGCATATTCTCTCGAACCGAGAGAGATAACTTCGTGGGAATAGGTGGTGGAAAAGTTTATGAAGAAGTATTTTCCACTAACTAAGAATGCTAGGAGTAGGAAATTAATAACAAATTTTGAACAAGAAGATGACGAATCGCTCAGCGATGCTTGGGCGAGGTTTAAACGGCTGGTAAGAGGCTGTCCACACAATGGCTTACCAGATTGCCTGCAAATGGAGATTTTCTACCAAGGATTGAACCCCTCTTCGCAGACCGCTGCCAATGCGGTAGCCGCTGGTGGTCTGCTCGACAAAACATATAAGGAGGCAAAGAGTATACTTTATCGCATTTCCAAAAATCACGAGGATTGGAGTGAAAGCGATCAGAGATTAAGAATCAAAGAAAATGACACAAATAATGGGGCCATCGCATCCATACAAAATCAAATGACTGCGATGATGAGTCTGATACAAGGCATCGCAATTAATAATATGGGAGCGAAGAAAGGACAGGTCAGCGCAATCACTCAAACGACCCAAGTTGTGTCATTTGCGGTAATGCTCACCCAATGGAGGAATGCCCAACAAACCCGCAGTCGGTATGCTTCATGAAAGATAATCTCTATTCCAATACATATAACCCCGGGTGGAAAAACCACCCAAATTTTGCATGAAAAAATCAACAGAAAAGTTTTCAACCTATGGTACAAAAAGGAAGGCCACCCGGATTTTTCCCACAAAACAACAGTCCAGCACAAAGCCAAGCTAGCAGCTCATAACCACCGCAATCTTCGTCCTTAGAGAGCTTGCTTAAGCAATACATTGAGAAAAATGAATCAGTGCTTCAGAACTAAGCTACATCCATTAGAAATCTCAAAATCCAAATGGGACAAATTGTGGGCGAGCTGAAAAACAGACCGCAAAGAGCGTTGCCGAGCTCAACTGAGCTCTCTCGCAATGCTGGGGGTAACGGGAAGGAACAATGCTTAGCAGTCTCCTTGCTAAGTGACAACATGACTGCGGAAGTAGGGGAAAAACACATTGCGACCAACTTGAATGCGGCGACAACCGAAGACCCGTTGACCTATAGTTTGGAGAAGCCCGAGAAAATAGACCCTGAAGATGCGTCCACCCTTAAGCCTCTAGATCTTGGAATAGAAGAAGTCCAACCAGCACTAACTCCATAAAGACTGAAACAAGAACAAAATGAGGAAGGAAAAATCGCAATACTGGCTACAGCGCAATATGCTATGATCCCACCTAAAATGGGCGACCCAGGAATCTTCACGATCCCATACTCTATTGGAGGGACCTTCAGTGGCCAAGCACTATGCGATCTTGGTGAAAGTATAAACATAATGTCGTTATCAATCTTCAAACAATTGAATGTCGGCACACTTACGCTCACAAAGGAAACTCTCCTGCTCGCAAACAGATCTCGAATACATCTTAAAGAAGAGTTGAAAAATGCTGCAATTTCAATTGATAAATTCATCCTACCGGCAGTCCTCATTTTGGGTTATAATGCAGACGAAGATGCGCCCATCATATTGAGACAACCATTCCTTTCAACCGATCGGGCTCAAATTGATGTGCGCAAGGGTGAAATTGTAATGAGCATTCATGGGGAGAAAACTCCAGATTAAGGTAGTAAAGATCCCAGAAGACAAAGAAAAGAGAGAAAATCCACCATGGATGTGAACAAACCAGCCTGGAATAAGTGGTCCCTGAGTATTATATGATTCAACCTCATCAGGGACGCAATCTTTTTGAATATCCTTTTCCTACATCAAATACTTCATGAACTTTTATCTTACTCGTTATTATCTATTATCGCAATTACTTTGTTTACTAGTTATCTACACTGCTCTAAAAAAAACACTTATTGTTTTGTTTTAAATCATTTGACCCTCTCTTTGTTTATTTACATCGATCGAGGCGTTGGATTGCAAAAATGTTATGCGAAGAAGCCTCTTATCTTACTCCATCGCTGCAATCCAAAGAAGAGAGATCGCAAAGATGGATGCGTCAATACACAATGCAGGCGACAACGCAAATTTAGGGGTGTACTCTTCCTTATCTTTATTTCAAATTTTGCGCTATCACATCACATATTAGTTTTAAAAGCTTTATCACCGCATCCTCTTTGATTACCGTAATTATTTGACGAAGATAAATTTAGTAGTTTACCGCATTATGTTTCTTTGCCAAGTATGGTTTCAATGATGAAAAATATGCTTCTATTTCTTTCGTATATACTAAAGTCAACTTAGTCGTAAGATAGTCACCTCATGAAATATTTCTATAAGTTAGGGGTTTGCTAGCTTTCTTTCAAACTCTCTTTACAATGCATTCTAAGAACATCGCATGACTCATTTCAATCTTTTGGCAATGAGGACATTGCCGCATTTTAAATTTTGGGGTGAGGTATTTATTTTCAACCTTGCTATTCTAAAAAAAAAAAATTGAGAATAACAACTTCATTGTCAACGCAATGGGAAACCTATGTTGATAAGAGTTAAGTTGTGAAAGGCACTTACCCGTAGTTAGATGTCTGCATGACACACATGGAGGTAAACCAAAACAAAAGTAAGTCACCAAGATCATAGCATAAATAAATTATCGTAACTCCACTACCAAATAGGTATGAGTTTAGTCTGAGAAAGAGTGCATTGCTCGAAGTTGGATGTCCGCATGACACCCATGGGGGCAAGCCAAAACAAAGGCAAGACACTTGGATCAGCGCAAGGTCAGAAAAAAAAATATCAATGAAGAAAACTTTTGTGCAAGGATAAAATCATTTGACACCTCGGTAGAAAATTTTCTTTTTGAAATAAATCATGCGATGTTTCGGAATTTAGTAAAATCCTTTTGAAAGGTAAGCTTGCAGTCCCTAGGTCTTAGAAATATTTTAAGAAGGGACTTGAATAACACTTAAAGAAATTATGGTATATAGGATTTGAACGGAGTATTCTTGAGAAATCTAGGAAAAGAACATTGCGGTTGACTTGCTAAAGGAATCTTTAGCTTATGCTTGAGAACAAGCATTGTTTAAATTTGGGGGTGTGATAACGGGCAGAAATGCACGTTATCATAGTGCTAAGTTCTTAAACAATGTTAGATTACGTTGATGAAATATTTTAACTTGCGTCCATTAAGCATCGTTTTCATAATATTGCGGTTACATGCGTTCATCGCATTAATGTTGTTGATTTTTGTATTTTTGTGCAGAATATGCGTTAATGCAATGAAAGAATTGCGATCATAGGAAATCATTGATCGAGCGCAACTTCACCGCATGGCTTTGCGTTGATCGTGCTCGCAAACATTCATCCGAGAAGGATCTAGGTGAAAGGCTAATTAAGTGTGATGGGACAGAAAGCTGATGATAGTCGAATCCGAATTAAGTTGATAGCCGATAACGGTCACAAAGTACATTCAGCTTTTCGGTGACAATTATTCGGCGCATCAGTCAGTATTAAAGTCGTCCCATCTGTACAACCATGAGAGAGAAGTCGCCTTTCACCATGGATGCTCTATAAATACCAAGGGCATTCTTCAAAGAAGGGGTTAACGAGTTCAGCAATTAGAGATTTCATACTTTAGTTCGCACGCTTTTGTTCATAGTTTTCTTTCATTTTAAGGCGGACGCGAGGGAGGAAGTTGTGCCGGCAGATCGTTCTGGTAAGCTTGGGAGAGTGCCGGAAGCTTCAAGGACAAAGAGAGGGCCAACGCCTGTGGAAGCGTGAACATCTTTAGAACAGAATAGAGATTTCAGTGTAAAAGCCTCGGTCAGCAAGGAATTGCTACCAGGCTCTCTACCTTTAACTTTCATTGTCATTTTGTACTCAACTCATTTATAAAAATGGAATTTCCTTCTCTATATCTATTCACTCACTGTTATTCGCGCATGAGTAGCTAAATCAGTTAAATGGGTTGAGAAGCATTTAGCTAGCACAACTAAGGAATCTTCATTCTTTGCGATTATCTTGTATTATGTATGCTTCATTCGTCTATTAGAGATACTCGAGAGGGTATTCTAAGGACAAGATCTAAACTTGGGAAGGTCAGGTTAGAATCTAGGCCTGGGAGAGTCAGATTAGAACACATAATACAAGAGATAGGCGCTTAGGAATGAGCACTATTTGTTATTAACGCATCGCATGCATCCTAGAGACAGGATATGATTGTATGCAGTCACCTTGCTTTCATGCATTTTACATCATCGCATAGGACAAGATTAGAGACTTAGGAATAAGCTCTATGGACACTTTTGCATTCAACACATGCGTCCTAGACTTAGGAGCATGGCATTTACATTGGAAAATGACTTGCAGTGTATGGTTGTAATATGATCGCATAGTCTGACGTATTCCCGAGTAGCGCTAGCTAAAGATCTTCTTAACCCATTCATAAAAATTACCAACGCAATCTGTTTTCACAAGTCCCTGTGTTCGACCCTGGACTTACCAGGAAACTCAGAGGAATTTACACTTGGATTCCGCTGGGGAAACTTGAGTGCACAACGCAATTTCATCAACGCATATCATCCACATTTCCACTTCATAAAATTCAAGCATCAGGCACGAGCTTGGAAAGAAGCGAGACTGAGTTCAAATAGTTCTTGAGTTACCCAAAAGCCTGCTCACATTCCTTCTTCCACTCAAAGTTAGTTTTTTCCTAATACCTTAAAGAATGGGAGACACTTAATAATAGATAGACCTACGAATCGACTAAAGGTAGCTATCTTTCCATTTAGGCTATGTAGTTATTTGATTGTTTTAGGAGATTCCATCTTCAACACAGCTCGTAGCTTCTCTGGAATTTCTTTTGTTCCTCTCTGGTTTTCCATGAATCCTAGAAACTAGACGGAAGCCACTCCAAAAGCACACTTTTTCATATTCAGTTTCATCTGATATCTTCTCAAGGGTCCAAAGGCTTCGGTCAGGTCGTCTACATTGTGGCTCACTTTCTTACTCTTTACCAGCATATCATCCACATAGACCTCCATGTTCATACTAATAAGTAGAGCAAAAATTTTATTTACAATACATTGTTAAATGGCTCTTGCATTCTTCAGCCCAAACGACATTGCAGTATAACAATGACAAAATAGGTTTCCTCTTAATTTAGGATGTGCATTCTAATCTGGTTATACCCTAAATTACCATCCATGAAGCTTAATAGCTGTGGCCAGCAATAGCATCAACGAGTTTGTCTATTCTCGAAAGTGGGAAGCTATTCTTTCGGCATGCTTTATTGAGATCAGTGAAGTTGATGCACATTCTCCATTTCCCGTTAGCTTTTTTGACGAGTACTACATTGGACAACCATTATGAGTAGTGGACCTTCTGAATGAACTTTGTCTGCAATAAAACGTCCTCCTACTTAGCTATTATCTCATTATGAGCATGGTCAAAGGCTTGTCTCTTTCGGCACGCTGGTTTGTAGCTTGGGTCAATGCTAAGTCGATGCACCATCACTTGTGGGTCCATTCTCGACATGTCATTTGCAGACCAGGCAAACACATCTAAGTTACTTCTAAAAAAAGCTATAATAGCTTATCTCTTATTAACTCCCAGCCTTGTCTCAATATATTCTCTGGGTGTCAGATTGTAATGGGATAGACTCTAATGGCTCAATTGGCTTGCCCTGAGGTTTGAACTCAGCTTCTTGCTCGGGATTGGTAACTTCATCTAGGTTTACTTCTATAATGACTCAACTTTCTAGGACACCTAATAAAGTTGTTACTTCATGCAAGCAGAAACTTGTACTTAAACATTTACATTTAAAATAAGAAAGTTAGAATGTTTAAATTAATAAAGAATTCAAATCAAATTTTCAGCTCAAAGATTCATGAAGTTTTTATTTGGGGTACCCCTAAAAGTTGAAATTTAAAACAAGGGAATATAACATTAAAAAAAAAATCTTAAACACTTAAGTTCTATCAAAATGTCAATCATGAAAAGTAGGAAAACATGGAAACGACGCAAGAACTCATATGCGAAAGTGTTTCCATTTGGCAGTGACATTGATTCATCTTGTCACTTGCCCGTGTATCCTTCCTCTTACCTGAAAAACATGTAAGCATAAAGGATGAGTATAAAATATTTAGTAAATGATCCCATTATTGAGATCGGGCTAAGCAATCATATGCAGTGAATGCTTGAGGCTAGTGGGACATGTGTACTGTAATTGTTTCTATATAACCATTTAAAAGGATAATCTCACTCGCCCCAGCTCGCATGTCCAATGGCCTCATGGCACATCGTCAAAAACATGCACGTTGTTGGAATTGGTCTCCCAATTCTCCCAGAGTCTCGTTGTTTGTAATATATACACATTGTTATGAATAAAATAAGAGTTATTACATTATGGCATTTACTCATATCCAATAAACAAAGCTCCATGGTTATTGTATGTAAACTTATGCATGTATATGAGATATACTAGTGGATCATGCCTTAAGTGATAACCTAAATAGGTCTGTAGTATAAGGATTAAGGTGGGATTCCTGATCCTGGTGACATTACGGATACGACCCGCTTTGTAGAAGTTTACAAGTATTATGAACTACTACAGATGGTAGATCCTGGCCATTCATGTGGAGACATGCGAGCAGGGGTGTCCTATACAAAGAGTTTGTATAAGACAGGACCACAAAATGATTCGTCTTTGTATATAATGCTATTGATACTAAAGACTTACATCTTACCTTAATGACCATAGGTGACATTACCTCAATCATGATTGTATTGGGAACTCTTGCCTTTGAGGGCGGTCCTTTGATTAGTATGGGTAAGAGTGGCCAAATTGCCAACTCAACATGCCTACCTTTTTGGGGACTCATCTGATTTGAGAGTTGAAAACTCAGTTACACAAGATGGAATTCACTCCTTCCCTGAAGCAGGGGTATGTAGATAAATTGCTCCCTTAAGGCTGATTCTGGGGCTTAAACATAGTGGCCACAGTTTCTCTTTGGAAGAGAGGACTCAGTCATAGTAGGACTATGATTTATGTTCATTAGAGTGATTAGTAGTACTTAAGGAGTTAGATGTAACTACAGTAGCATAACTGTTATTGGCCCAGCTCTACTTACGAGCGATCTGTGAAGGGTTATCGCACTGTTGATTGGTTAAGATGGACACATAATATATCTGTACTAAGGAGAGTTCAGCTGTCGGTCTTTAGTGGAGTGCTTGGCATTTAACGGATTGTGGATCCTGTGACTAAAGAGTTTAGTCAGTTATTCAGGTATCGTTGGAGCTTCGAGCTACAGGTCCATTAAGTTCCCTTGGTAGCTCAATGGATTCAAGTTGAGGATCAGTTTTTGGTGTTGATTTGAAATGTTCAAATTGACAAGAGGTAATTCGATTATATATGATATGATCGGTATGATGTATGAGATAAATCAAGTGGAAAATTAATATAAATGAGATTTACATTAAGGACCATGGAATAGAAAAAGAGCTATGGTCTATATGTTTCATGAGATTAATTATTAAAACTACAAGTTATAAATATAGTATGGTAAGTTGGTTATCATATATATTTATAATAATATTAATTATTGGATAATTATCTCTTTTTCTCTAATAATCAATTGAGTGGGGGGGAGGGGGGTTATTGGTGGTTTCATGGTAACCGTGAGATAAAAGGAAAAATGTTTTCCTAAATTTAGTAGTTTTTGTATTGAGATTTCCATTCTCAAGAAGTTGTCATGGTGACTGTCAAGTAAATACGATTTATTAAACGACAGCTGAAGAGAGACTAGACAAGCGTGGAGTGTTTCTATATGATAGTCACTCAGCTGGCCGATTAGCTAAACGATCGCATAGCGTTTGTTAAATTATTGGGCATTGTTTATACGATAAACTTTGACATCTCCCACTTACTCAATCGTTTACACGATTGTCATCCTCCAGCCTCGTCCTTTAACTAAGTCCACACAGAGCCCACACTTCTGGATTCTCACACCGAGAATACCAAGGTAGCCATTGTGGTGGTGTCCTACTCAACTCGACATAGTCATGGTTATTGGAGGTCGTTCACTGTGTTCGTTATCTGGGTGATTGTTGTGTTTGAGATTGTTGTGGATCGTACAGTGTAGCAGTTGTAGTGTTCGAGCGTTCGGGTTGCAGTCTTGGAGTTTGTTCGAGCGTTCGTGATCAAGGGAGATTGGAGATGAGTTTTCAAAGGTATGTCTGTACTATCCCTTGATCTTTAGAAAAGCATGTTGTAATTTCGTTTTGTGCATGACCATATGTTTCCATTTTTTGACTGTAATTGTTAATGTTCATACACGATTGAAATTTGGAACGATCTTTCCGCTGCTCATGGAAATCCTCATGTCTGATTTCCTTCAAAAGTGAACCTATCGATTCACATAATTGTATCATGCAAATGAACCCATTAGTTCATGCACGTCTAGTAGCCTGTGAAGGGAAAACCATCGAAGGTTTTTGCAGCGGAAAGCAGGGATCAATCCCAAAATTTCATATTTCACAGAATTTACAAAGTTACAAAATTAAGAAGAAATTATGCATTAAAATTAAATTTACAGCATGCTATTCAAAAGGGAAAAAGGGAGAAGAAAGACTTACCCTTTGAAGAACAAATTCTTCACGAACTCCCTCGAATGGATCACGATCTCTTCTTTCAAAAGGGACACCACCAAGAGAGGAGCTTTCTGTATTCTCCTAGGGTTTGAGAATAAGCAGAAAGTGTGGGCTCTGCCTTAGGGTTTTGGAAGAGGAAGGAGATGAAGAGGAGGAGGGGGAATTTTTTAGAGAACTTTTTCTTTGTATAATTTCCTTCAGAGAGAACCTTTCTCCCGAGTTTCAAGGGGGAAGATGAATGAACATCAGACAACTTATATCCTCTTCCTACATCACGAATTTAGTTGAGATAAATTAAGGGGATGGAGTTATAACTCCCACCCTTTAATAATTAATATTAAGTTACTAAAAATTAAATTAATAATAACTATACATATAATAACAATCTTATTATATGTATATAAACTATATGTTATATCCATATAATACATAATCTATAGTTACGTATTGTATCAAATACAATATAACCTTTTGATTTATTTTCTCTCAACCATACATGGCATTTAATATAAATCACATTTACACTAAATTCACTTATATGAATCTCATCCATATAGTTTGAATCATATTCAAATTCCTCTCATATTAACTTATATAATAATGTATCAGATACATTATATTAATTATATCACATATATAATTAATTTAATTAATTTTGTCATATATAATTAATTTTCTCAATTAATTTGAACACTTCAAATTAATTCAAAATTAATTCTCAATTAAATCCCTGTTGAGCTACAGAGGGGACCATATGGACCTGTAGATTGAAGCTCCAATGGTACTTGGATAATTAATTAAACTCTTTAATTTAATTACCCAACCTCCATTAATTGTCAGTCATTCCACTAAAGACCGAGAGCTTTAGTCCTCGCACTACAGATATATTTATGTGTCCATTGGATATAATCAATCAAAAGTGCGATGATCCTTCACAAATTACTCGTAAATACTGTTGGTCCAAAATTACTGTTTTGTCCCTGTAGTTACATCTAACTCCTTAAGTACCACTAATTCCTCTAATGAACAATAAGTCATAGTCCAACTATGTCCCAATCCCTCTCTTGCCAAAAAAAGGGTGTGACCACTATATTCAAGCCCCGAATCAACTCTTAAAAGAGCAATTTATCTACTTATCCCAACATCGAGGAAGGAATGAATTCCGCCTTGTGTAGTTGTGTTCCCAGCTCTCAGTCAGAAAAATCCCCAGAATGGTAGGCTCGTTGAGTTGACAATCTGGCACTCTCATATATACAAATCAAAAGACCACCTTCATGAGCAGGAATGCATAACTCACTCAGGATTCAAGTCATGTCACCTATGGTCATCCTAGTGAAATGTAAATATTTATTATTAACGACATTATATAATGAGACTAATCATTTCATGGTCCGGTCATATACAAACTCTTTTTATAAGAAACCCCTGCTTAGATATCTCCACATGAATGATCGGGATTAGATCATTTATAGCACTTTACTACACTTGTAATACCAACAAAGCGGGTCGTATTCATATTGTCACAAAGATAAGATACTCAGACTATCTATCTACTACAAACCGTTTAGGTTATTATTTAAACAAGATCCATCTGTATGTCTCTATATACTTGTTTAAATTACATAAAATAAACTAGGATCTTTAGTTTATTGGATTGAGTGTATGCTTATAAAATAACAATTATTTTATTAATAACATCTTGTTTATACAATGTTTACAAACTACGAGAATACAAGAGATTTAGGACACCAATCCCAACAGCCTTATGGTGTACCATCCAAACATGGAATTGGGCCCGCTGGTCCACTGTATCAAAACATGCTCGACACAAGACAGTAGATTGCCCCTATTGGTCTAACATGTATCACATACATAAATCCCGTAAGTGGTCTCACAACCTAAATCATAACATAACATATAGTTTCAACATATTAATAATCCTCATAACTTTCATGCATAAAACAGAGTAACACATATACCAAATTATGCTTCTAAAATCCATTAAATAACTTGATAATTCTGAACTAGGCCACCTGGTACGAAGGCACCGATAATGGTATCACTTACCTCAAATAAAATTTAGAAAAATTTACCATAACAAAAAAACTCCAACAGTTTACTTGAACTAAAACAAAAATCCTGCTGAAAACACCCTTGACGATGATGGAAAGCCTGCTTCTGCCTCAGAAACTCCTCTAAACTCAAATCTAAAATCCAAACATACTAGTTTAAAATAAATTAACCCAAAATTAAGTGGGCATTCAAGATAATTCAAGAAACCCACAAGAAAACACCAAAATCTCACCTAACTAGTAGATTCGACAAAAAAGCGACAGCAGTGAGGACTATGGCAACGCCCGTTCGAGGCTGACCGTCAATATCCGCTTGTGGTGGTCGACAACCAACATGAAGGCAATAACACGCGATAGTAAATCAAAGGTAAGGTGACGAAAACCTATGCGGACGTAAACTACCGGCGGCGAACTGACAGCTGGCCAGCAGATTTGAAGTGAATCGGCACGACTGACAGAGAACTCGAGCTATGACTAGAAGCAACGTTGATGCAACGACATCGGTCTGGTTCATACGAAGGAGAAATGAGAGAGAGAATCAGGGGGGAAGGGTTTGAATACTTCAACTTTCCCTTCCTCTTTTTTTTTTCCATTTTCTCAAATCTCCTTACAAATATATAAATCCAAATTCTAATTGGATTTCAAATAAATATATATCCTAATTCTTCTTTCCCAATTCAAAATTATCAATTTTTTTTTATCTTAAATCCCATATTATCACTTACATAAATTCCAAATCCTTAAATTATTTTACCCAACTTCCCCTTAAATTAAATTCAAACTCTCCTTGAATTAAAATTTAAATTCTCAAATCCTTCAACGAAGTAAGTCTTAAATTGAATCATCCTTGCACAACAATTCAATTTAACCTCGAAATCCAAAATTGAAGGGATTGAACCTCGTGCGGAAGCATATGAATGCCATATGGTTTAATTTTCAATTTGAAAAAAAAAATTAAAAATACAGAGAATCACATAAAAATTCATACGATAAACATTGTCCAAAACCAGCATGCTATAAGGAGATGGAAAAGAAGAAAATTAATACTCACCCTTGAAGACAATTGCTCTTCATGTTTCCTCCCGGATCTCACGAACAGTCACCTTTTTCAGTCTCACCACCACGAATGCAACAAAGAAGAAAGAACTAATGGGCACCACAACGAAGGCTTCCTCGTTATTCTCTATGATGAGAATCAACTAAGAGTTTGTAGGCTTCAGTGAGATTAATTTGGGAGAAAAAAAAAAAAGAAGAGATTTTTTTATGAGAGAGTTTACATAGTGAATTTCATAAAGAGTGTAACATGAGGGAGAATCCAAAGGGAACGAAATAAGAAAACTCATTCTCTGTTAAAAACCACCCACATTGTTATGAGAGATTCAAGAAAAAAGGAGTTGTAAAACTAACTCTCTCTCTCAAATTATTAAATATTCAAAAAAAAAATATTAAAGAAACATAATTTGAATATTAAAACACATATACTAACCAATTTTAGTATATATAAATAATTAACCATATGTTATATCATATATAATATATAAACTATAGTTTATATTATATCACATATAACATAACCTATAGTTTATTAGTCTCTCATATAACCTATAATATTAATATGAATCATATTCATATTAATTTTAACCTATAGTTTTTATTTGAATTACATTTATATATTAATATTTGAATCATATTCAAATATTTATTTCTCTTACTAAAACTTTATATTATGATGTATCATATACATTAATTGTATTTTATATAATTAATTCCTTTTAATTAATTCGAACAATTTAATTTGATCCAATATTAATTCGATTCTCCTTAATCCTAATAGAGCTAACGAGAGGACCTTATGGACCTATAGATTAAAGCTCCAATGATATTTGATTGATTAATTAAACTTGTTAATTAAATTAATCAACCTTCATTAACGGTCACTTCACTAAAGACCGACAGTTGCACTCTTCGCGTTATAGATATATTCCCGTGTCCATTAGATATAACCAATAAACAGTGCGTTGACCCTTCACAAATTGCCCGTAAGTACAACTAGGTCAAAATTACAGTTTTACCCCTATAGTTACATCTAACTCTTTAAATACCACTGATCCCTCTAATGAACAACTAGTTATAGTCTAACTATAACTGAACTTCTCTCGAACCAGGAGAGGGTGTGGTGCCACATTGTTCAAGCCCCAGAATCAGCCTTTGAGGGAGCAATTTCTCTACTTACCCTAACAATAGGGAAGGAATGAATTCCTTCTTGTGTAGTTGCATTCCAGCTTTTCAATCAGACAAATCCTTAAAATGGTAGGCTTATTGAGTCAGCGAATCTGGCCACTCTCACCCATACAAAGCAAAGGATCACCTTCATAGACAGAAGTTCACAACTCACTCAAGATTCAGGTCAAGTCACCTATAGTCATCCTGGTGAAATGTAAGCCTCTTCTAGCAACGATGTTATAAAGAGAGACTATCCATTTTGTGGTCTCGTCTTATACAAACTCTTTGTGCAGCATACCTCTGCTCACATGTCTCCACATGAATGATTAGGATCAAATCATTCGTAGCACTTACAACAATTGTAACAACTACAAAACGGATCGTATTCGTAGTGTCACCAGGATAAGGTACCCAGCCTTATCCATCTACTAAAGATCGTTCAGGTTATCACTTAAACATGATCCACCTATATATCTCCACATACATATTTAAGTTACAGTAGATAACCTTGGATTTTAGTTTATTGATTTTTGGATTAATGCAACTAAATGTCGAATAAAATACTTCTTATTTTATTAAATAAATGAAATATTTGTACAAATACAATTACAAACTATAAGACCACGAGATTTAAAGTATCAACTCTAACAAAAATAACCCCCAAATATTTCAAGATAATAATATTAAAATAACCTAAAAATTTAGGATGTCATGGCTTCATTAACTTATGCATTGCTCACTGCAGGTGCCAAGGTATGGGCTTCGATTTCAACCTCCCTCATGACCTGGGGAGCCAACTTACCTTCCTTTCCAACAATATCATCAATGGTATGTAGTACCTCTACTTTACCCTCTGTATTTTGTTGGCTTTTTGGTCCTTATTCTCAAATTAATTAATTTTAATTAATCAATTAATTAATGTTTTGATGATAATAAACATAATTTTATTTAGTAACAATTTTGATATTTTGAATTATTCATAGCGTAGAGCTCAAAACAACGAGTTTGATGCTTTTTGAATCACCCAAATCGGAGTTCATATGAAAAAAAAATATGACCAAAAGAAGTGTAATGGAAAAAAATATCCGAGACGATGATGTGGCAAATTAATCATCAAATTGGACCAATTAGGGAGTGCCACTTGGAACTATGAGGTGAGTGATAGATGGCGCTTAAAATTGCAATTGGTGGATTTTGATTTTATTAAAAGAAAAGAGATTTAAAAGAAATTGTTTTGGTTGAAAATTATATATATATATATATATATATATATATATATATATATATAGTGACCGTCGGTCACTTTGAGTGTTTTTTTTAATATATATTTTTTATTTTTTTTTATTTTTTCACTTTCAATTTACCTTCCATTTTACTTTTTGATCAATCCAATAGTCCAAATAAAAATCTGATTTTTACCCAATTTTCCTCTCTTTTTTATACTTCATATTCTCCAAAATTATTTCAACTTTCCACATTTTACAATCATTAAAATTAGCAAAAAAAATCACCATTGTTACTCTCTCTACAAGCTTCCCATTTTCTTTCTTTTCATCTTATTCTTGAGAGAAATTTTTATTGTATTGTGAGGATTTAAGTATGTGAGCTCAAACTTGTATACCCAAACTTTTTGGAGAGTTTTATTGTGTGACTTAAGGCTTCAAAACATTATAACGATTGAATCCTAACTTGTGGAAAGGATCAGGTTTGCTCTGAACTCGTAAAAGGAGTAAGGTAGCGGTTCGACTCTCATTCATGGAAAAAGTCAAAGAAGATTTTTTTTTTTTTTTAATTGAAGTTCCAAGAGGTATTAGGGAAAGTGGATGTAGGCCGTGTTTGATCAAACCGCTATAAAAATCACGGTGTCTTCTTCTCTATCTCTTTTCTAGTTATTTTTGCATTTAATTTTAATTGTTTGATTTTGTTGGTTGAGATTGATTGAGTATATTGTTACATAATTTTTATAAATTTTTTTATTTAGCATAAATTAGAGTTTTTATTAATTAAATTTAAAAATATCTAATTAGATAAAATTAAGCACACTTTAAAAAAAAAGTTTAATTAAACCCTATTCACTCCCCCCTTCTAACATTGCGATACCGGTACAACATATTTCTCATGGCAAGCATTCTCGGGACATCAGCTGCTCTTCTCTTATAATCTAATCCCACTTGAAGTGGGAAACTTCAAGAGTTAATGATAGGTAGATGAAACAACTCTTATTTGATGCAGGGATGGTCTTTCTAAGACGACGTTGTAGATTGATTTATCATCCACCAACTCCACCATCGCTGTTACATAGGCCATGCCTCCTTCAAAGGTGAATGAGAGTTCTATGCTACCTTTCGGATATACCAATTGCCCCCTAAACCCTAACAACGGGGTTGCCTTTCTTTTCAAACGTTCATGTCTCAATCTCATAGTGTCGAAAGCATGAAGAGATAAAATGTCTATTAAGCTACCCCCATCCAATAGAATTTGATGCACTTTGATATTCGCTATAGTCAAAGACACAATTAAAGCGTCATTGTGAGGTTGATGCGAATTTAATGCATCTTCCTTAGAGAAACTGATAACTTGGTCTGCTACAGCAGTAGAACATATCTTCTGGACCCTTAGAGAAAGAGTTTGACCTCCCGTGCTTTGTTTTTTTGCTTTCTCCTAAAATTGTCTCTAGTTGGACCACCCAAGATTGTATTAATATCTCTATGGGGTGTCAGTGTGCGATCTCTCCTACTTCAAGTTGTTCTGCTTTGGTTACCATTCTGGTCATCGCTTTTTCCCATATATTCCTTCAGCTAACCTCGTTAAATTAGAGTTTCTATAGCCTCATTGAGGTTAAAACATTCTACAGTGGTATGCCCATGGTCCTGTTTCTTTCGTGTGAACCGACCTTTGGCTTGGCTGGCCACTTCAACATTTTCTTTTCCTGGATTTCTATCAATATTTTCTCCACAGGTACCACCATGGGAGTGTAACATTCAAACTTACTAGGTGGCAAACCTTTGCGAGCCACTGGTGCCACTGGTCGTTCTTCTGTCCTTCTCTTCTTGTTTTCATGTCAATCCTCATACTCTCGTTCTCTTGACCTCTGATGGTCAGGATGGGTGGCTTTCTCTTCTTGACCACTTCTCGAGCGAAGGAGCTCCCCGGCACTCATGTACTTCTGTGTCCTAGAAAGGAGTTTGACATAGGTCGTAGTTGCTTTCTTGCTTAAGGACTAGAGGAACTTCTCATCTCTGAGCCTAGCTACAATAGCTATTAAAGCAGCACCATCAGTATAATCTCCAATCTACAAAGTTTCCCTGTTGAATCTTGCAATAGACGCTCTTAGTGTTTCATTCCTTCCCTACTTTATGGTGAGCAGATTAGTAGGAGGTTTTTTTTTTTTTTT
Source organism: Benincasa hispida (assembly GCF_009727055.1). NCBI lineage: Eukaryota > Viridiplantae > Streptophyta > Magnoliopsida > Cucurbitales > Cucurbitaceae > Benincasa > Benincasa hispida. The sequence continues at coordinate 38,083,605 of NC_052352.1, forward strand.
TTTTTTTGCTCTCGACCTTCTAGGAACTAGGTAATGAATGCTCTTGCCAGCTCTCAAAATGAGGCTATCGATCTCCCTTTCAACTTTCTAAACCACTTCTAAGTGGGACCTTCAAGAATAAACGAAAACGCCCGACACTTGATAGCATCTCAGACTCCATGGAGTTCCATCCATGATCGAAACATATCTAGATGCTCTAATGGGTCTTTCGATCCATCATAGAGTTTCATAGTAGGTAAGTTGAATTTAGGGGGTATCGATTCCTGCATGATCTCATCCATGAAAGGTGGGTCTACCTGATCTAACAAATTATCAAGGTCCAAGCCTTTGTGGTTCTATGCCTTCTTGGTATCCCTTAGCTGGTTTTGGATTCATCGTAACTTAACTGCCAACGATCGACTCTCTACTTTTTTATCATCCTTGGCTTTCTTTCTTTGCCTTTGTTTGATGAAATCCTGTAAGTCTATACCTAGTCATATTTTTCTATATATTCCATCCTTCGAGCTTCTGTCTGCTCACCCTTCCGAACTGTCAATCGCCCCTGATGTGTGTAAGATCTTCTATGTTGACTCTTGCCTGGAGTATAATTTCAAATAGTAGGAATTTAAGAATGGTGATCGACAGGTAGATGCTTCGTCAGGTTCGGATTGTTCGCTCGCCTGTTGTTCTCTCCCAATATCAGCTTTTCCGATGCCTTTGGTCTAGGAAAATGAACAAGGCTAAACACAGGTATGGTATTGAGCCAAATTCACTTTGACGCTCAAGTTAGAATCATGTTTGAAAATGGCTCAATTGGTTGAAAATAAGTATAGTTTTTTTGCTTACCCCTCTTTGATCGTAGCTCAAAGATTATATAGGTTGATCCACTAGTAACTGAAGCTTACATGACCTTTCCTCTTTGAAGCCACTTTCGGACTTTCCTTTAGCTGTTATCTATCTAAGCCGACATTGCTAACGTCGTTACATATCTCAACATCAATGTATTCAACCTTTGAATAAACTTTTAACGTCCAAGTAACAATGGATTAATGAGCCACTAGGTTTATTATTTAATTAGGACCCTTTAGTATAATCATTGCTTAATTAATAATGTGATTATATAAAACGAAAATTGACATTTTACTAATTATCTCTAAATGTAATTTATAAAGTCCATGCATGCAAAATTTGCCTCAAAAGTAATATCTTGGTTGTATGGTCATATAGGTGTTGTCATATCACATGCATGACCTCTCATGGCCATGCAACATCTTAAATTAAATTGGCTAAGTCCATTTGAAAATTACCTCAATTGTTAGTGGGTCGGCAAAGTGCTGACCCACCTTGCTTTCAAATGCTGACCCATCATGGATCAGCCTTGTTCTAATTTGCATTGACCTCATATGAGGCGAGCTTCTCGGGTCGACCCTTCTATCTAGGCTTCATGCCGACCCCATGTAGGGTTGGTTCTTCTTTTTTTGGAGGGTCGAAAATTTCCCAACCCTCCCTCTTATTACTTTTCTTTTAATTTATTTTCTATTAATACACACACACATATATATAACCTTATTTCTTAGCTTAGTCTCTCAGCTTGACCTATTTTCTTAGCTCGGTCTCTTAGCTCGACTTGCTTTCTTAACTCAAATAAGTCGAGCTAACTAAGGTCGTTTTCTTTAACTTTGGGTCTCAACGAAATACATTGTCTATAACTGGTTCTCGATTATCTTCGTCCAAATATTAGTTTTAATTTAGTTAACCAAGTTTAGTTTCACCCTCTACAATTTTGACTTTAGTCAAAATCATTTTGCTTCTATTTTGACTTTGGTCAAGATTAATATTTTTATCCATCAATTTGGAGTTTTGTCTCCATAATCCTAGCATACTTTTTTGTCATTGAAATGTTTGAAAGATGGATTTCAGTTGAAATTAGTAGGAGAATTTGTGGATTGGGTTGGGTTGAAAGACTTTTTAGACTCAACCTAATTTTTTGGGTTGTAAACTTTTTTAACCCAAATAACCCTTATTAAAAAATAAACTCAACCTAGCCCAACCAATAAATTTTTGGGTTGAGTTGGTTTGATGATGTAGTAGGATTAAGGTAAATTAAGGAATTATGGGCAAATCCTTAATTTATTAGGATTAGGATTAGTTTCTTTGATTTATTAGGATTATGATTAGTTTCTTTAGTTTATTAGGATTAGGATTAGTTTCCTTGATTTATTAGGATTAGGATTAGTTTCTTTAGTTTATTAGGATTATGATTAATTTATTTGATTTATTCAGATTAGGATTAGTTTCTTTAATTAATTAGGATTAGGATTAGTTTGCTTTCCAATTCTTTATAAATAGAGAGATTGTTTTCTTGTATTGGCAAATTTTTGTTCATTAATAAAATTCCCTCATTTGGTATACACCAATTGGTATTAGAGCATCAAGATTTATTGGGCTTGATGGCGAGTGATATCTTGTAGAAATACAAGTTATTATAGCCTTTTACTTAGAATAATGAGAGTAGATAAGAAGAATATGTGTTGATTCTACTAAGACTTCATGATAAATATTAAACTTGCACTAAAGTACATTAAAAACACCCGTTAATCGTATATCATGAGTTATATTGTGCCAAATTGTCTATTTTGCAGTTGACTACAAGATTTATCGCATGTGTTGATCTCTTCCAGAATAGAGTTGACCGCATGCTTCAGGATCTCTGAGCCTAGACCAACAAATCTTCTATCAAGCATCTAGAATCTTGACCATGATTGCAGTGTTGACATCTGTTGGGGTTGATGCCCTAAATCTCGTAGGGTCCTATAGTTTGTAAAAACGAGTATGAACAAACATTTGTGATGTAATAATATGAGATATTTTATTCACTACTTTCTATGAAATATGAGATATTTTAGTTGCATTAACCACAAACCAATAAACTAAAATCCCTGGTTATCGTTGTAACTTAAGCACGTATGTGGAGACATACAAGTGGATCGTGCCTTAATTGATAACCTAAATGGTCTGTAGTATATGAATAAAGGAGGGAAACCTTATCCTGGTGACACTATGGATACGGCCCGCTTTGTAGATGTTACAAGTGTTGTAAAGTACTACAAATGATCTGATTTTGGTCATTCATGTGGAGATATGCGAGCAAGGGTATCCTATACAAAAGAGTTTGTATAAGACCGGACCACGAAATGTTTAGTCTCGTTATATAACATCGTTTATAATAGAGACTTTCATTTCACTAGGATGACCATAGGTAACATGACCTTAATCCTGAGTGAGTTGGGAACTCCTGCCTATGAAGGTGATCCTTTGATTTGCATAGGTATGAGTGACCAGATCGCCGACTCAAACCTACCACTTTAGGGATTCGTCTGATTGGGGAGCTGGAAACTCAGCTACACAAGACAAAATTCACTCCTTCCTCGAAGTAGGGGTAAGTAAATAGATTGCTCCCTTAAGAGTCCTTCCCCGAAGTAGGGGTAAGTAAATAGATTGTTCCCTTAAGGGCTGATTCCAGGGCTTGGATAATGTGACGCCACACCTTCTCATGGATTGAGAAGTGTTTACTCATAGTAGGACTATGATGTATTCTTCATTAGAGGAATTAGTGGTACTTAAGGAGTTAGATGTAACTATAAGGGCAAAATGGTAAATTGGCCCAACTATAATTACGAGCGATTTGTGAAGGGTCATCGTACTATTGATTGGTTATATACAATGGACACAAAAATATATCTATAGTGCGAAGAGTGCAGCTGACGGTCTTTAGTGGAGTGTCTGATAGTTAACAGATAGTGGATATCATGATTAAAAAATTTAGTAAGTTATTCATGTACCGTTGGAGCTTCAAGCTATAGGTCCATAAGGTCCCCTTGGTAGCTCAAGGGATTCAAGTTGAGAATCAGTTTTTTGGTTAGTTTAAAGTGTTCAAATTAATAAGAGGAAATTTGATTATATATGATATAAATTGAAGGAAATCGGATTCGGGATTTTCGTGAGTAGCGGAAGCAAGACTATTCTAAATTACAATCATGAATCAACAATACATTTATAGTCGTCTTCAAAACAAACGGTTATACAATTATATAGAGAAATTACAGCATGAATAAACTCAAATGCATAGAAAGACAAACTTTATGCATATCGGTAGAAGCGTCTCCACGCTCCGTTGCGCGACCGCTTGAACAACAGCAACCACAAACACTCGATCTACACGATCGTCGACATTGCACGAACACTTCACGCTCATCCTCAACGATCTCCTTGGTCACGAACTCCTCCACAACACGAACGGCCTCCACAGCACCACGAACGGCCTCCAAAAACCTCAACGGTGTCGAGTTAAGTCTGACACCATCAACAAGGCGACCTTGGTATTCTCGGTGTGAGAATCTAGAGGATGAACTCTGTTCAGACTTGGTATGAGGCAGACGACCGGACAACAAAAAAACAATCTCGTATACGACTGGTAAGTGGAGAAGTATGGAGAGCTCTATCGTATAGGTCGATGCCCAATCGTTTAGGTAAAGCTATGCAATCGTTAGTAAAAACTATGAGATCGTTTAGCTCTATTGTTTAGCTCGGTCTGTCGCGTACAGACTCTACACGATCGTGTAGCTTGGGCCAGGGATCGTCTAGTAAAGCTATGTGATCGTTTAGTAAACACTGCACGATCGTTTAGCTCACCTAGCCGTCGTTTAGTAAATCTGTATTTACTTGACGACCACCGTGAGTTTCTATATGCCGAGAGAAGACTCAAAATCTTTTTCAAACTTTTGTAAAAAATTCTTTTTCAAAATAGGAAACCAATTTCCTTTTAAATCCACGGTTACCATGATCCAATCACCACCCATTACTTTGGTTATTTAAAGAAAAAGTATTAATTATCTAATAATTAATATTATTAAAAACATAAATGATAACCAACTTATCATACTATATTTATAACCTATAGTTTTAATATTTCATCTCATGAAACATACAAACCATAGTTCTTTTTCTATTCCATGGTACCCAGTGTAAATCTCATTTACATCAATCCTCCACTAGATGTATCTTATACATCATATCGATTATATCATATATAATCAAAATACCTCTTGTCAATTTGAACATTTCAAATCAACACCAAGAATTGATCCTCAACAGAATCCAAGCTACCAAAGGGACCTCATGGACCTGTAGATCCGAAGCTCCAATGGTATATGAATAACTGACTAAACTCTTTAGTCATGGGATCCACCATCCGTTAACTGCCAGACACTCCACTAAAGACCGACTGTTGAACTCTTCTCACTACAGATATATTATGTGTCCATCTTAACCAATCAGTAGTGCGACAACCCTTCACAAATCGCTCGTAAGTATAGCTGGGCCAATAATCGTTATTACCTTATAGTTACATCTGTCTCCTTAAATACCACTGATCCCTCTAATGAACATAAGTCATAGTCCCACTATGACTGAATCTTCTCTTCCAAAGAGAAACTGTGGCCACTATGTTCAAGCCCCGGAATCAACCCTTAAGGGAGCAATCTCTGTACTTATCCCTTCTTTGGGAAATGAGTGAATTTCATCTTGTGGATTGAGTTCCGAACTCCCAGATCAGACAACTCCCCAAAAAGGTAGGCATGTTGGGTTGACAATCTGGCCACTCTCACCCATACTAATCAAAGGACCGCCCTCAAAGGTAGGAGTTCAAAAAACACTCAGGATTGAGGTCGTGTCACCTATGGTCGTTTAGGTGAGATGCAAGTCTCTAGTATCAATGGTGTTATATATAGAGCCTAGTCATCTCGTGGTCAAGGTCTTATACAAACTCTTTGTATAGGACACCCCCGTTCCACGTTTCTACATGAATAGTCAGGATATACCATCTGTAGTAGTTTACAACACTTGCAAACCTCTACAAAGTGGGTTGTATCCGTAGTGTCACCAAGATCAGGTATCCCACCTTAATCCTTATGCTACAGACCGATTTAGATTATCACTTAAGGCATGATCCACTTGTATATCACATATACATGCTTAAGTTCACATAAGATAACCAATGAGCTTTGTTTATTGGATATGAGTAAATGCCAGAATTAAATAACACTTATTTTATTCATTGAACAATGTGTATCTTTACAAAACAACGAGACTCCGTGAGAATTAGGACACCAATCCCAATAATAAATAAATAAATTCAATTATATATGATATAATTGATTTGATGTATTAGATACATTGATTGGAGAAATTAATATAAATATGATTTATATTAAATGTCATAAAGGAGAGAAAGGACTACAGTTTATATATTGCATGAGATATAATATTAAAACTATAGGTTATGAATATATTATTTATTTGTAATTAAATCAATTATGAGATAATTGGTTTTGGTTTTTCTCCTAATAACCAATTTAGTGGGAAGTTGTGATCAGTTATGGTAACTTATGGATAAAATGAAAATCATTTTCATTTTTTAAGAATCGAGTGATAATCAGACATACAAAAGAAAATAGCTATACGATAGCTTGAGAACATAAGCGATCATGCATAGAGTTTGCTATACGATAAACACTCATTACTAAACGATCGAGTACCCAGTCTATACGATAGACTTCTGTTATCTCCCACTTACTCAATCGTCTATAAGATCTGTCAATTCCTCCTTCCCTCTACAAAATCCATATAGAGCCCAAACTTCTAAATTCTCCCACCGAGAATACCAAGGTATCTTCATCAGAGAAAGAGTTTGAGAGGGCCTTCTCCATTCACATAACCACTTTATCCCCAACAGCCTTGACATCCGTCTATTAGAAGCAAGAAATTGTTAACAACTACCTTCCTTTTACTTCTCTACTACTTTTTGTTGTTGTATTACATTCTGTTTAAGAGATTATTCATTTTGTAAACAATTGTTCTATCTTTATCTTATTATTATTAAGGTTATCTTCATCATTTTCTCCATCTCTACCTTCATTTCTCTTCTAACATGAGTAACTAATTTTTCATGGGGTGAAGGGGAAGGTTAATTCCATGAACTAAGCTGAATCTGTAAAAGTTACCTTGTTTGCTTAATGTATGACTATTTAAATGCTTGCCTATGATCACTCATTGAGTTAACTAGCTATAATTAACTGCCCGAGAGGGTAAGTATTCGTGGATCTCATTAAGCAAAGTAAGAAGTGTTTTTAGAGATAGAAATAACCTTGCGCTCAAGGTAATAACATTCATGCATCATAGATGCAGCATTGATCCCTCCCTTCCCCCACTCTCCCTCCCCCCTGAAACCCTGATTTCTCCATACATCTCTCTCACGTAAGGCTGCTACGTTACTTAAGTTTTCTCAGAATCAATTTCAAAGTAGGCACTGCTAGTTTAGATACTTACATCGCATAGCTTTGTTAATCGCACGATTTCAATTCCACTTTATCAACATTAGTTTCGCTGCATTCACACACTTCTATAGCATTCTTAGTACAAATCTCTGTGTTTGACCTTAGGCAGCCAAGAAACTTGTTATCTTGTTTTACTTGGCAAGAGAATAAGAAAACTTGTGACTAGTGCATGATTGACTACAGCTGAGCGCATAACGTTACATCGCATATATATCATAGTGTAGTTTATGATTGACACATTTAGAAAGCAATAGTGGGAAAGAAATCAAGACACCAAAGGCCTTGACCTGACACTTACAATTAGTTGAAAAATTTATCGATGGTATTATGAATTTTCTAGAGAACATGTCTCTTCAGTTGGATCAAGTTGTTGAAGGGTAGAAACATTTGCAAGACATTGTAAAACCACCCCAAGAGTAGAAAGTAGAATGAAATCTTAATGATCAAGAAAGTCTACATAACGCCTTCCAACCTCAAATCTTTCCAAGAAACATTTGAAAACCACCATTTAATATTTGAGAACAACCAAGATCGAGAGCTTATCAAAGGAGACACCAACAATTTGAGGATATATCCAACAAAGAAGAGAAAGAAGAGGAGTTAAGAGAGGAAGACATGGAAAATGAGGCCACAGACCACAATTTCAAAGGGAGGAACACAACGACTACAAAATAAAATTGAACCTACCAAATTTCTTTGGAAAGCGTGACATCCAAGCTTTTCTTGAATGGATCAAAAGTGTAGAGAATTTTTTTTAAGTATGCCGATATTCTAAACAACAAGAAGGTAAATTTAGTTACATTCAAACTAAAAGGGTGTGTTGCTGCAAGGTGGGAACAAACCAGAGAAAATCGATTGAGATGTGGAAAAGAACCCATCAAAACTTGGAAGGGAATAAAAAGGATGATGAGGAAATGATTTCTACTGACTCAATATGAACAATTCCTCTATAGTCAATATCAAAACTGCCGACAAGATTTAAGGCAAGTAGCGGAATACACAGAGGAATTCCATCGCTTAGGCGCTAGAACTAACTTGGCAGAAAACAAGAACCATATCATTTCCCAATTCGTGGGAGGTCTACGCCTTTGTCAACTTAGCTACTTAATACTCAATACTAAAGTAAAGGCCTCGTTTTCCCCCCTTTCCTCCGTTTCTTACCTCAACAAGATCAGCGCCAACCGTTTCTGCTTCGGCAAAAGTGCCCAAGCCCACCTTTTTCTAAAATATCAACGTGGTCTTGAAGTCTAGTTGTCACTTGGAGCCACTCTCTCACACATAAAAAATAAAGTTAAAATTCACCCTCTCATCCTTTTATCTGACTCAATTTCGTTGGTTGGGACCATAGAGGAAATGAATGAAGAACAATCAAGAAGATCGAGAAGGAGACCATGGTGGGAAAATGCCACATTGGAATTCAAAAGAAATATGGGACAACTTCAAAGACTGCCTCGAATCAGCCCGAATCTTCTTCTAGAGGTAAAGAAGTCAAACAACTACCAGTGAAGGACAAAGCCAGTGAATTTTCAATCAAGAAAGCACAAGGAAACCCTCACAGTAGACCAAACATGGGGAAATATTTCAAATGCAAACAGACAGAACATCTTTCCAAAACTGGTAAAGCTTTGAATTTCAAAACAGAACCCCATCCAAACCCACGTAAGGTCAATTGGATCAAGGAAGGTGGTAAAGCACCGATACAAGACATTTGTATTGTACAATTATCAATTGGTAACAACTACAAGGACCAAATTATATGTGATGTTTTGGACACAGATCCGTGCCATGTTCTATCAGGAAGGCTATGACAATATGACCTCCAAACCATCCATACGGGTCGAGATAACACATATAAGTTTTCATGGATGGGCAAGAAAATTGTCCTTCTACCATTACATAGTCAAGCACCACAGAAAAAGAGCAACAAGGCAAAAAAATGGAAGTTTATTCACTATAAAAGGGAAATGAATCTGTCAAAGAAGCTAAAAAGAACATTTTGGGTCTCATAGTTAAAGGCACCAATGGAGCAGAAGATAAAACCATTTTTTCTAAGGAGTTGGAAGAGTTATTAATAGAACTGATGGAGTTATCATGCAATTAGCGAAAGCAATCAGGATCATTAAGCACTCTAATTCCATCCATTTTAGCATAGAAACATGCATGTTTATAACAAGAAAAATAGGGTTTTGAGATTATCTCTGTTGAACTCTTCAATTCAGTAATTCCAAGTTGAATCTCCTCTTCAAACGGTTGTGAACTACCATTTGATCTTTTCTACTATTCTCTAGGACCTTAGATTGGGTGGTGGAACCCAAAATGAAGTTGATTTTAGGGGAATTTTTTTAAGAAAAATTGTTTTGGTGTTCAAGTTGAAGAACTCTTCTTCATCCAGAATTTTTTAAAAAATCAGCCATGCAACTTCTATCTTTCTCAATAGAATCTTGTTGGTTCTTAATTAAGTGAGTCTTGCAATCAAATTGCATACCAAAAGGACACCAAAACACTTTAAACATAGTGGAATTATGAGTGGAAAGGGTTGGAAAAACTCACTTCCTCTCTTTTTTCAATTTTATTTTGAAAATTAAATTTCATAAATACTAATTCAATAATTAGTATTTTAACTAGACTAATTTTAAACAAAATTTATCCTAATAATTAATTTTAGATAAAATTAATTTTAATTAATTAATTACATTGAAAAACACCAATTCCATTATCATGAATCCCTATTCATGTAATTAATATTTAAATCAAATTTAAATATTATCCAATTCTCCAATTTCGGTTAATTCAATAATTAAACTTTTAATTATATTGTATATAGTTACTGATTCCCTAAATTCGAATTTGAATGTTCCAAATTTTTTCATCACGCTATACTAAGGTTTAATTTGTTTGTGAGCTAGTAGGGGGGCCTAATGGACCTACAGATCATGGACTCCAACGATCCGAGATTAATTGGCTAAACTCTTTAAACTGAATTAACCAACATTTGTTAACTATCGGGTCACTTCACTAAAGCTCAGTAGTTGCACTCTCCTCACTAAAGATATATTTATGCCCACTCGATATAACCATAATTAGTAAGTCAACCCTTCACAGGTTGTTTGTAATAACGGCTAGGTCAAAAGTTTTTTTACCCCCAAGATTACATCTTTTTTCTTAAGTCCCAATGATTCTCTAATGAGTACTTGTTTGTGATCCAATCACTAAACCGAGTCCCTCTCGGGCCAATGAAAGGGTGTGACCCCTTGTTCAAAACCCGGAGTCAGCATTTAAAGAAACAACCTCTCTATTATCCCTAAAAATGGGTAGGATTAAATTTCGTCTTGCACCCTATGTCGCCAAGTGTCTACCCGGTCTACCCCTGAAATGGGAGGCTTATTGAGCCGGCTGAACCAACCCTCACCCATGCAAATCTAAGGATAATCCCGAATAAATAGAAGTTCATAGTTAGCTCAGGATTAATGTCAAGTTACCTAGGTCATCGCTTTGAAAAAGTTGGTCTTAAATAGTAAACAACATTATAAAGTAAGAGTGACTTTATTTCTTGGTCTGGTCTTGTACAAACTCTTTGTATAGGATGCCCCCACTCGCATGTCTTCACATGAACGATTCAGGATCACATCGTTTGTACTAAATACAAAGTGAACCGCATCTGATAGTATTTCCAAAATAAGGTACCCAGCCTTATCCATATACTATAGACCATTTTGACTATCTAATCAAACTTAATCCACTTTTATGTCTCCACATAAAGTCCAAGTACTCATGAAATAGCTATGGATCTTCATTTATTGGATTTAGTGCAATTTACATATTCAATAATAGTTTTATTGAACAAAATCTCAGCAACTTCTTTATTGCAAATAGAATATGTTTAGTTTTACAATCTACGAGTTTTAGGACATACAACCCAACAAGAACATCCCTCCTTAATGAAAACATCTGAAGATCTTCCACTACTTCGCAACATCCAGCATCAAAACAATTTTATTCCTGGAGCAAGCCTACCACAACTTCCTCATTAAAAAATGAGCCCAAAGGAATATCAAATTCTCCATGACCAAGTGTAAGAGTTGCTTCCCAAAGGACATATCCAACCTAGCATTAGTCCTGTGCAGTTCCAGCATTACTAACACATAAAAAAGATGGGAGTTGGCAGATGTGTGTTGATAGTAGGTCAATCAACAAAAGCACTATTAAATATCGTTTCCCTATTCCTCGAATTAGTGACTTATTGGATCAATTGGGATGGATCACCCTATTTTCAAAGATAGATCTAAAAAGCAGATACCATCAAATAAGGATTCGATTAGGTGATGAGTGGAAAACAATATTCAAAATAAATGAAGGATTATTCGAGTGGTTAGTCATGCCATTTGGACTATCAAATGCGCCAAGTACCTTTATGAAACTAATGAATTGGGTTCTTCTTCCTTTTCTTAATAAATTTGTAGTGGTCTACCTTGATGGTATCTTAATCTATAGTAAGACAAAAGAAGAACATTTAAAACATTCAAAATCTGTATTTATCAGAGAATAACCAACTTTTCATCAACCGTACCAAATGTTTGTTCTTTGCTAATGAAATATCTTTCCTAGGATTTATTATTGGAGTGTGTGGTATTAAGGTCGATCCTATTAAAATCAAAGCAATAACCAATTGGCTTACACCCACTTCTATAAAACAAGTTCAGTTCTTTTTAGGCTTAGCTTCCTTTTACAGAAAATTCATTAAAAACTTTAGCTCCATAGCGGTCACACTTACTAATTGTCTTTAAAAAAGAGCTTTTAAATTGGAGCAATTGTAGGACACTAGTTTTCAAACACTTAAAAAACGCCTATATGAAAGACTTATTTTATAACTACCAGACTTCTCATTTCCTTTTGAAGTAGTTGTTGATGTTTCAGGAGTAGGCATAGGAGTTGTTTTAACACAAAATAAACATCATATTGAATACTTTAGTTAAAAATTAATGGATCAAAATTAAATTGGAGTACTTATGAGCTTGAATTATATGCATTCATAAAGGCCCTTAGACAATAGAAACGCTACTCTATAGAGAATTTATCCTTTTGACCGACTATTTCTCTCTTAAGTGTCGGAAGGTACCAATGCGCAGCGGAAGAAATCAGGATCCATAACCACTCTAATTCATTAATTTTGGCAGAAAAGAAAACATGCTTCAACAGAAATAAATGAGTTTCATGACATACCTTTGAAGAACTTCCTCTAAGCTCAAATTTAGCTACAAATCTCCTCTCAATCTGGTTGTAGACCACCCCCAAGATCTTTCCTACTATCTTTTTGGTGCTCTAGATTGAGTAGTGGGACTCAAAATAAGCTGGAATTAAGAGAATTTGGAAAATACTCACAGTAACAATCCAGTAGAAGAACAACTTCTTCTCTCACGAATTTTTCAGAACAATTATTCGGTTGCATTCCCTTCAAAACACTCCAATCTCTTCAATATATTGCAAACATTCATGCAAAGAGATTTGCTGCATGAGATGCAGTTCATGCTTGGAGTTAATGAAGACTTAAAGTCGGTTGTTTAGTGAGCTACTACATGAAGACAATGGAAAACCCCATTTTAATAAATTGATTTCATAACTCAATTTTATTTAATAAAAATGAAAATATTATTAAATTTATAAAATAATTTTCTTAATAAAATTAATAAATAATTATTTAAACATTTTAAATAATTCTAATTAATTTAATAACAAATATTAAATTAATTTTTATGCAATTCCATCTTCAAATATTTAAATCATATTTAAATATTATTTCTCCAATTTCATTTGATTCTAATTTGAACAATTCAAATTAACTCATCATGATATTCTAGAGCTAATCCATTTACGAGCTAGTAGAGGGACCTCGCAGACCTACAGATCATGGGCTCCAACGATCCGAGATTAATCGGCTAAACTCATTAGACCGATCTAACTCCCATTCGTTAAGTAATGGGTGATTCCACTAAAGCCCATAGTTGAACTCCCCTCACTGTAGATATATTATGTTTACTCGATATAACCATGATTAGTAAATTAACCCTTCACAGGTTGTTCGTAATAATGACTGGGTCGAATCTCTATCTTACCCCAAAATTACCACTTGTTCCTTAAATTCCACTGATCCCCGAATGAACAATTGATTTGTGATCCAATCAACAAATTGAATCCCTCTCAGGCCAATGAGAGGGTGAGGCCTCTTATTCAAGACCCAGAATCAGCACTTGAAGGGAACAACCTCTCTAATAACCCTAATCGGGTAGGAGTGAATTCCGTCTTACACCCTATGTTCCTAGCTATTCATCCGATCTTATCCCCAAAATGGTAAGATTATTGAGCAGAGGCAGTTGGTCTACTCTCATCGTTTGCAAATCAAAGGATAATCCCGAACAAACAGGAGTTCATAGTTAGCTCAGGATTAGGGTCAAGTTACCTAGGTCATCGCTTTGAAATAATCAGTCTTAAACAGTAAATAGTGTTATAAAGTAAGAGTGTCTGATTTCATGGCCCGATCTTGCACAGGACACCCCCACTTCTCATGTCCCAACATGCACGAATTAGGATCACTTCATATGTAGCACTTTACAACTATTTGTAACAACTACAGAGTAGGCCGCATCTAATAGTATTACCAGAATAAGGCACCCAACCTTATTCATATACTATAGATCATTTTGACTATTTACTCGAACTTGATCCACTTGTATGTCTCCACATAAAGTTCAAGTACTCATGTAATAGTCAAGGGACTTTGGTTTATTGGATTTCTAAAAAATCATATATTCAATAACAACTTTATTGAATTTTCAGACTAAGTTCTACTGTTTACAAACCACGAGTTTTAGGACATAAAACCCAACATTAAGTTCATTTGATCATAGAAAAACATAAATAAGATATACAGTAGATGCATTTCCTTTCTTCAACGATTTAATTTTGTTATAAAGCATCAATCGAGAAAAGAGAACAAAGTGACAGATGCTTTTAGAGAAAGACAAGCCTATTAACAATACTTAGAACTGAAATAATTGTTTTTGAAAATCTCCTTGACTTATATACTAACGAATTCGGATTTTGGTAAAATTTGGTTGCAATGCACAAATCATGTTAATTCAGCCAATTTTCGTATTCTTTTCAAATGTGATTTGTTATGCATTCCTCATACATCCTCAATAGAGACTTTGATTAAAGAACTTCATTCAAGTGGTCTCTCTGGCCATTTAGAAGAGATAAAACATTAGATCTCATAGTTCAAAGATACTATTGGCCTCAGTTAAAAAAGGATGTGCAAAGTTCGTTAAAAGATGCTTTAATTGTCAAACAGCAAAAGGATCTTCAACCAATGTTGGATTATACACCCCTTTACCAACTCCAACAAATATTTGGGAGAACTTATCGATGGATTTTTTTATAGGTTTTCGATGGATTTTGTGCTAGGTTTACTATGTACTCAAAGACATCATGACTCAGTTATGGTAGTAGTCGACAGATTTAGTAAGATGGCACATTTTCTTCCTTGTAAAAAGACTCATGATGTCATTTATATTGTTAATCTTTATTCTTCGAAAAATTGTCAGATCACATGGTATTCCTCGCACTATTGTATCTGATAGAGGTGTAAAATTAAGCCATTTCTGGAAGATATTATGGAAGAAATTTGACACGACACTCAAGTACAGTTCCACTGCTCATCCTCAAACCGATGGTCCGATGGAGGTAACAAATAGAACATTTGACAATCTAATTTGATGCCTTTCCGGAGACCATCCTAAACAATGGGATCTTATTTTGGTACAAGTTGAATTTGCTTTCAACTTCTTGAAAAATAGTTCAACAGAAAAGTGTCCCTTCGAGGTAGTTTATACTAAAATGCCAAGGCTAACAGTTGATCTAGTAGCTCACTTATGTTGATCTTAGTAGTGAAGCTAAAAATATGGCTGATAGGATTGTTGAACTTCACAAAGAAGTCCAACAAAACATTGAACGCTCGAACGAAGCTTATAAGAAAGCAGTGAATAAACACCTTCGTCTTCATCAATATTATGTTGGTGACCAAGTGATAATTCATTTAAGAAAGGCTTGATATACTACAGGAACTTACAACAAATTCAAGAATAGGAAGCTGAGACCATTTCCTATAACTCAAGTTTATGGAGATAATGCTTGTCGTATTGAGTTACCTTCTGATATCCACATCAACCCTGTGTTTAACATTGCTGACATTCTTTCTTATCATGCTCTAGACGGGTTCCATTTAGCTCCTTAGGTCAAATCGAGGAAGAGTTTGGTTTTGTGGGGGTGGATTATGATGTAATAGGATTAAGGTAAATTAGGGAATTACGTGCAAATCCTTAATATATTAGGATTAGGATTAGTTTCTTGATTTATTAGGATTAGGATTAGTTTCTTCAATTTATTTGGGTTAGGAATAATTTCTTTGATTTATTAGGATTATGATTAATTTCTTTAATTAATTAGGATTAGGATTAGTTTACTTTCCAATTCTCTATTAATAGAGAGATTGTCTTCTTGTACCGACAAGTTTTGATTCATTAATAAAATTCTCTCATTTGGTATACACCATTTGGGGTAACTCGGGTCATTTATTTAAATTTTTGTTCTAAAAAGAAGTAAAATGTAAATTCGTAAAAATCTAATTTATTTCCATATATTGAAATTAAGATTAACAACTAAATTTCAGTTTATATAATGAAAATTTTCCTTTCAAAGTGCTAAGATTCTATTTTCAAAAGTTGTTAGAGAATAAATTATTTAAAAAATAATAAAATTAAATAAAACAAAATTCAATATATGTATAAATAATTGTACTATAAGTAACAAATATATATATATATTAAAGTTAATAATAAGNTGGTTTGGGTTATAATTGTCATGCGTTGGGTTGGTTCATAGGTTCGCCAACCCAACGCATGACATTTTCATTTATTTAAATCCAACCAAATCCGAATGAGTTGATAACCCAACCCAAATTGCATAGTTGGGTTGGGTTGATCGATTTTTTCAAGCCATCAAGTTCTTTGAACACCCCTAAAATTAATGAACTAGTTTTACTTTATTGTTATTAGTTTGTTAAAATTGATGAATTAACAATGGTAGAATTAGCTAAAGTGAGTCTGGCTAAGTGATATTGGCATGACCTCCGTTCTAAGAGGTCAGAAGTTCAATCCTGCATCTCGCAGTTCGTTGTTGTATTCGATGAAGGGAAAAAAAAAACCAACCATAAAAGTAAAAGATATGTAAACTTTAGAACATTTGATGGCACTTTCTCAAGTTCAAGTTGATTTT
Source organism: Benincasa hispida (assembly GCF_009727055.1). Lineage (NCBI taxonomy): Eukaryota > Viridiplantae > Streptophyta > Magnoliopsida > Cucurbitales > Cucurbitaceae > Benincasa > Benincasa hispida. Next base: position 38,100,305 of record NC_052352.1, read on the forward strand.
TTCCGGATAAAGCTAAGTATATTATTAAGAACAAAACGAATACAAACATAAAACCTACAACCATGAAAGATACAATTTAAGCAAAAGCTTATTTATAGGAGACACACCATGGATATGTAGTATTTTTGTTTCTCTCTCTCATTTATCTTCATTTTCGAAATAATATATATAATTGAAAGAGATCGAAAGTTCAAATCTTTATACTTTTTTGTTGTACTAAAAAATAATAAAATAAACTATTGATGCAAAACACCAAGAATATGTAATGACAACTAGTTGATTTTTTAAAATTAAGCTTATAGGTATTAATTTCATCTATTAATATATATTAATTTCTTTGTTTTGTAATTACCATTTTTACTAAAGTTTTCAAAAATTAGGGTGTTTATAGATTGGACTGGGTTGGGTTGAAAGACCGAACTTAATTGTTCAGGTTGTAAATTTTTTCAACCCAAATAACCCTTATTAAAAAGTGAACCCAACCCAACTATGAAATATTCGGGTTAGATTGGTTCAGGTTAATCGAGTCATTTATTTAAAATTTTATTCTAAAAAGAACAAAACGTAAATATATAAAAATTTAATTTAATTATTTTCCTATATTGAATTAAGATTAACAATAAACCAATCCAACTCATAAAATTTTCATTTATTTGAATCAAACCCAACCCAAATGAGTTGATAACCCAACCCATGTGGTTTAGGTTGAGTTGATCAATTTTTTTGAATCATCGGATTTTTTAAACAGTCCTATCAAAAATTAAGATACAAAAAAAGTAATTTTCAAAACAAGTTGTTTTTATTTTAAAATTCTAATTAAGAATTTACGAAACGATAGTATAGATATAAGAGAAAACTAAAACAAAATTATTGTGCAACGAACAAGAACAAAATATTGAAAATGGGAATTTAGAGTCTGATTAATTCATGAAGTGAGAAGTGAGAGAAGAAACAGTGTAAGTCAAGGCCCACATAAGAAAGTCTTAACAAGTCGATTGAATTCTGCAGGGGCTTCAATCTGCGGCACGTGCGAGGTGTCTTTCATCACTTCCAGTCTTGTCTTCTCCCCAATAATCCTTCAACACAACATTTATAAACTAATTAATTAAGCCCACCAAAATCTTAACAAATTATTACATCATTAATTGGTTTGAATTTATGGTTTAATTCATTAAAAAATGAAACTTACTCTTTGAGCTCTTTTGCCATTTCTAAGGGAAATAATTGGTCATGATCTCCCCATATTATCAATACCTCCTGCACATATTCATCCAATTCACTGACCAAATTTACAAAGGTAAAAATATGGGAGCTCTCTCTCTCTCCCTCAAATATAAAAAGATTACGTTAAAATGTCATTTTAATTTCAATACGGACTATACTTTAAATCTTATTTTATTATAGTTTATGTATATTCAAATGTATAAATTTAGTCTTTTTACCTTTAACAAAAGAAAAAACACTATTTAATTTGGTCATAAAGTTTTGAGGTTAGTTTTTACTAATTGGTTTCTAAGTCTCAAAATATTACATTTTTACTCACTTTTGAATTTAACATTCTACTTTGTTCACACGCTTTAAAATGCTACATTTTTTTTTTTTAAGTACAAAATGTTACATTTTTACCCTTGAACTTGAAGCTTTACTTCCCATTTGATCCCTAAACTTAAAGATTTACACTAATTTTGAAAAAAAAAAAAAAAAATTACTACATACTCACAGTTCCTAGTGTGTTAAGGTCCATTAGTTAATTTAAAAGAATTAAATAAATTTTACTAATTTCTTATGAATATTTAAATTTATAAAAACTAATAACATCATAATTATTTTAAAATAATCAACTAAAAGTTAACCCAAACGACAAATATTAGAGAGTAAAAGCGTCAAATATTAAAACCTAAAATCTAAGTAAAAATGAAACTTAAAATTCAAAAGATAAAAATGTAACCTTCTGAAATCTAAGGATCGAATGAAATTATCGAAAGTAAAAAAAGAAACATTTTGAAATCAATTTTCATCCAAAATAACAATAATTAAGATTTTTTTTCGAAGAGTGATCACAACAATAAATTTAAAATTAAAGTATGAATTAGCTTTTAAAATTTATTGAAAGAATAAAAATTGACATTTGAAAAGGAAGTAAAGTAGATGGAATTAAGTATGATAGAGTTAAAATGTAAAACCCACCTGGAAAAGTGGAGAGAGGCTGATAGTGTCTTCTCTCCCAAGTGTGAGCGACTTTAGGAGTTCAATCTTTTCCTCCCTCTTTTCCATGTACAATTTCTGGATTTTACATACACACATGTATTATTAGATTGTTTTCAAATAGAGAAAAATAAACAAATTTATTTATAAATATAGTAAAATGTCACTATCTATCAGTGATAGATCATGATATTTATCTATCAATATCTGTACAAGTTTTGATGTCTATCATGATTTATCATTGATAGACAGTGACATTTTCCTATACTTGAGAATATTTTTAGCAAATTTACTATTTGAAACAATTACCTTATATGATTACTCAATTTCATACACTAAGAGTTCGTTTGGATTGACTTATGAAAAAGTATTTTTCAAAAAACTCATTTTTATTTAAACACTTTTGATAAAATGATTAAAATACACTTGAAAAACTATTTTGAATGATTATCAAAAGCTTCGATTTCTTTTTAAATGATTTATTTTTTAAATTAAACACTTGAAACTATATTCTAAACAACATCTTACATGTACGCATATTTTCTGAATTAATTACAAACATAACCTAGAATGTGGAGATAACATATTAATTCTACAAAACAAAAAATTAACTGCCTGCATAATTAATTGCATAAGCAACTTGCAATATTTATGTTTATGTTATTATTATTATTATTATTATTAGGCAAGAAAAACATTCATTAATTATCAATAGAAAAAGTCTACAGGTCATATCGACCAGACCGCCAAAAGTCATCAATCTCATGAGCCGGGATATTATAAATATTATTATACACCTTGGGAGCATGCTTAAAATAAAATACAAAGCATCAAAATTATGTCTTTTTTCCTTCTTCTTTTAAAGGTCAAACCAAAAGTCACCTAACAAAACTTTTAAAAGGAAAAAATTATAAAAGTTTAGTTTTCATCATCCCTAAAACTCGATATTTTACAATTTTATTTTTAAATGCTCATATTTAGTTTTTTTTTCCTTTACTTTAAGTAAATATCAATTTATTCCACTAAATTTTAAGGTTGTATCAATTAAAATCATAAATTAATAAATGTATTAATTTAAATCATAAATTTTATCAAGTGTATATATTTACACCCTTCCTAGATTTCGGTTGACCGATATTATATGAAATTTATAATTTGAGTGATTTAAACTCCTAAATTTTAATAAGCCACTCAATTTAAACCCTTCACTACAATTACCTTTGAAAATCATTCATGCATTGATTCTCAAATACGTGTAGACTTCTTCACATGTCGATTTTACAAAATGAAGAATTAGAGTAAATGCATGAACGATTCTCAAAGAAAATTCCCACTCAATGTCTAAATTGATTCGTTTGTGAGAGTTTAAAATTTTAGTTGATCCAACTACAAGTATTGCTTTTCCAAACATAACGTAATGGATGGTAAACTGATACACTTACAAAGATTTAAAGTTTAAATTGATACCGTTATTAATTTTGATTTAAATTGATACAACCTCTAAAGTTTAGAATATAAATTAACAGTTTTCCAAATTTTCAATTAAATTTAATATTGATAGTGTGAAAACTAATTTAATGATTATAGTTCAATTCTTTTATCTCAATTAAATGATATTAAAATATTGAGTATGTAATAAAAAATCAAGGGTAAATATAAATCTTAAAATTAAAGACAGAAATAAAAACAAACTCAAAGTTCAGAAGTACAAAATGTTAGAAATTTAGAGACAAAATAAAACTAAATCCAAATTCCAAAAAGATCCAAAGGGCATTTTTTTCCAACTTTAAATTTGGGGAAGGTTTTTCCTACCAATAACTTTAGACGCATTAACTATTTCCCTTAGATACAGCGAACAAATCAACGCTACCATCTGCCTTTTAAATAATTAAATAATAACCCAAAATTCAAATTAAAATAACTATGTATGGTTCACCATCCAAGAAAACAAAACACACACGCCAACTTGGTTGATGTTTATATTTTGATTAAGAGAAGTTTGAGAAAAAATTAAAAAACCAAAATCAATCACGAAGGTAAAGAAAAAGAAAAAAAAGATCATATATATATGTGTGTATGCATATAAAGTCAACTTTCCATTAATTTAGAGAAAGTTGGTGATGAAACTAAAATGTTATTTAAAAGAAAAATACTTAGGCGATGAATAAAAATTTTAATATTGCAACTTTTTTAAAATGAATTTTTATTTTTATTATTTATTTATTTATTTTGGATAAAGAAAAATTGAGCAAGCATAGATCAAGCTATACCTAATCATTAGTCTTGCTAAAATCAATATTGAGATGTTAAAATATCGAATATGAAAACTCATAAATTAAAATAATATCCAACTCAAATTTTAAAGACTAAAAAGTATATTTGTCATTTTTTTAATAATAAAAAATATAGGTTAAAAAATAATTTTATTTAATGAAGAAGTTTCACAAAGGAACCAAATTTAGTTCCTCACCTCTTTGTTACAATTTACTTTTTATGCATCCAATTTTGTAACAATTTACTTTCAAAACTTTAATACGTTACCATTTAATCTAAATTTTTAATGTTAGATTTGATGTGTAATAACTAATAATCTATGTTTATATTTTAGTACTAAAAAAGCAAGAAATAAAAAATAAAAAATGATGTAACCATTTTTGTGCTTACATGGATAAAATCGTTCAAGAAGAAGTCCGGCATCCTTCTGCCAACTCCCTTGAATACAGCGAGCTTCATTAACGTCCGTAACTGTTCCGCCGTCACCGGCAGCAAAAATTCATCGATCTTTTCCACGTTAGCTCTTTTCAACATCGCGTCGTTATCTTTCCGTCTCATGTTAACACCGGAGCTTGCGATTATAACCTTCTCGATCCTCTCCGGCCAAATCCTCGCCATATGATACGCCACAAATCCGCCGTAGCTCGTTCCCAGCACCGAGTATTTCTTCACTCCGATCTTCTCCATAAGCTTTCCGACCGACATGGCCTGAAAAATCTCCGTCCTCTCCGCCGATTTGGTAGTCGAACCGCCGAAGAAGACGAGATCGGGAACGTAGACGTCGAAATCATCGGCGAGGAATTGGACTTGTTGACGCCATTGCCAAATGGCCATCGGGCCGAAGCCGTGGAGGAGGAGGAGGGAGGGTTTTGCGGTGGATTTATTGGGCTTAGGGCCCCAAAAGGCGATGGTTGTTTGGTCATCGATGTTGATGACTTGATGCGAAAGGCCGGCGGCGGAGAAGCAGCGGCGGAGATATCCGCCGTAGAAGGAAACGAGGCTGAGAAACGAGGGCCACATTAGAAATTATTTGAGCGGCGCCGATAATGGCGTGAGTTTTAAGGAGCGGAACGGCGAATCTTTTATATGGCTTTTCAACTCTAATACTTGTTGCTGTGACCCTTTTATCATCGGAATGAAAACACGGCAGAAACACGGGCCAAATATCTCTTTATTAAGGGGTTTCTAAGCAGACGGCCTAAAAAAGGGACTTTTATATTAAATTTGGACAATTATACTTCTTTTTCATCTATTTATATCCAATTTTCATAAAAATGAATTTAATATAATTTATTCACATTTCCAATTAGGGAGAAAAATATATTTATTGCAACTCTTTTTTCATTTTTCAATTATACAGAGAAAATGTATTATTTTATTTTTCATTTCATGGCTTTTCTAGTTTTTAATATTATGTGATATATACCTGGTTTGATTTTTAATATTATGTGATATATATTTTGTTTGTTTTGAGTATTATATGTTTTAATGTAATATATTACATTGTTTAGTTGGTATCACTTCTGACGGTAATATATTCTACGATGTTCTAATATGTATGTCAATATACCTTGAAATATTATCAATATACCTTGGAATATATACAAATAAATTGATAGAGTCCCATTTATATCAAATAAACGAATACATATATCGCAGTATATATTTTCCAATTTAAAGAGAAAAATGCATTCAATAAAAATTTATTTTTTTCATTTATGTTGGTTTTCACGTATCACCTTATTGGTTTTTTTATGGATCCATGGTTATTTAAAATATCCCTTATAACATTTTGTTTTGTTAGGTATTTGGAATATTCTAACCAATATGTGAAATAAACTATAATTTATAAATTAGAGGTTAACTCGATGCTCAACATAAATCACAGTATAAACCAATGTATGAAATATACCACATATATAAATCTTCATACATTTCATTTACATCACAGTATATATATCATATATACCATTTAAGTAGTCAAAAATCATTACAATCAAAATTTGTACATATCATAATATATGAAGTCTAAATAAATAAATAAATAATCTCGTTTATATCAATAAATGAATATATACATCACAGTATATATTAAGTTTCCTTAAAAAACTAAAAAATATATATACATAACACAGTATATATAAAAAATAAGAAAAATAAAACTAACAGTTGAATCAGGTTCGCTGTTTATTTGCTTTGAGTCCGTCGTCGCCATTCGTCTACTTTGAGTCTGTCATTGTCGTTCGTTCGCTCCATATCCGCCATCGTCATTCGTCCACTCTGAGTCCGCCTACATCGCCTGCGCGTCAATTCGCCCCACGTCGTTCGTGCCGTCCTATACTCGCCACACCGCTGGACAGTCCCACGTCGTTCGTATCTCACTTGCAACTCACATCGCCAGAATGAGAAAAGAGAGTGAGGAGAAAGAAATGATCTCAAAGCATCGGAAGAAAAAAAATATATGTATGGAGGAGAAAGAACTATATATATATATAGATGAGGGTTAAATTGTAAGTAACCACTTATATTAATGAAAATTGAGAGACCAATAGGTTTTTTTTTTTTTTTTTTAAAAAAAAAGAAATATTAAAATATTAATGTAATATGGGCCTTTTTTTTAAGGTGTTTTATATAGAAACGGCCTTTATTAATGTCATGCTAATCCGATAACCTTTTTTTTAATGACTTCAAAATACTATACCTTTTTCTTGACCATTTTCAAACATAGGAAAATAAGAATTTATATACAAATAGAACAAAGTATTATAAAGACATCTATGAGTGTCTATCACTATATTTTATCAAAATCTACATAAATAAACAATGATATTTTGTTATATTTAAAAATATTTTTAACAATTTTATTATTTCTTTCTTTTAGTCAATATAGAACAAAAAAAAAATTACACTACCTTGTAGGGGTGTTCAAAAAACTTGATGACCCGAAAAAACCGATCAACCAAACCCAACCCGTGCGATTTCGGTTGGGTTGAGTTCAAATAAATGAAAATTTTATGGATTGGGTTGGTTCATGGGTTCACCTAATATAACTCAAACCAACCCGAACCAATCCGAATTTATTATTAATTTTAAAAAATATTTTTTTTTACTCATAACACAATTATTTATATATATATTGATTTTAATTTTATTTAATTTCAATATTTTTTTAATAATTTATTATTCAACAATTCTTAAAAGTAGTTTCTTTACACCTTAGAAAAAAATTTCACTATATAAATTGAAGTTGAGTAGTTAATCTTAATTCAATATATGAAAATAATTAAATTAGGTTTTTACATATTTATGCTTTGCTTATTTTTAGAATAAAATTTTAAATAAATGATCTGATTGACCCGAACCAACCCAACCCAAATATTTCATGGTTGAGTTGGATTGGGTTCATTTTTTAATAAGAGTTATTTGGATTGAAGAAATTTACAACCCGAACAATTGAGTTAAATCTAAAAAGTCTTTCAATCCAATCCAATCTAACTCATAAACATGCCTTGATCGTAAAAAAAAAAAAATAAAAAAATGGAAAAGTCCTTTGAAATGACCCCAGAGGGAAAGCACTCGAGTCATAGCGTACTCGAATTCAATCTCCAAAACCTAGCCAAAATCATGCGCTACGAAATTTAAGGAGGCACATGTTGGAAGCAGATTGAAACAAAAGAAGCTGCTAGCTCTTTAATGTCAGCCATGGAAGCAGATAGAACTAGTATATGAGTTCACTCATTCTTGCCGCCGAACGGAGACCCTCAATAATGGCTACGGCTCCAGCACCAGAAGAATCCAATGATAAGTTCCGAAAATCGAAGGCAAAACCAAACACGTACTAAACATGTTGAAGATTTCAAGATTTATAGGAGTTTGACGTAAAGTTGGTATTCAACCACTCAATTTCAATAGTAAATACTATTCAAGTTTCTATATTTATTGAGAAACTTATCTTACAATTCTATAACCTAAATATAGACTTCTAAACTCGAAACTTCATAACTTAACTCACGCCCCAAACACCCTATAAGTCTTTAGTATGCATGTCTATTAATTAATTTAAAATAATTAATTAGTTCTCCTTTTCCATTGCTATTAAAATAGTTTTAAAAATTTTACTTCATAATGATTTTAGTTCAATTGATTGGAACTTCTCGTCAACTCGATGTAAGAGTGTAAGATATTGAGACATGGACCAAATAAGAACTCAAATTGAAGTTCAACGGTGAAATTGCATCATTTGGAACTTAATAACCAAATAGAAATAAAACTCAAAACTTGTGAGTACAATTTTAACAAGACCAAATGTAAACTAGAACGCAAGATTTAAGGATCAAAAGAGTATTTTTTCCTTTTATTTCCTAATGCAAGTGGGAGTTTGGGGATTTGAGCTCATTGATGGAGTACAATATCGTTGAGCTATGTTCACTTTAACATGTCAATTTGAGAACACATAAGAGTGAATCATACATCAATTAATCGGTAAAATTTCTAGTATTGGATTAATCTAAAACTACTCCTACTCCTAGCTAATCGCAGACAATAATTGAAAAAGATATTTTGGAATCGACTTCATTCAATCGATAATAAGTCAAGAAGGTATAAACACTTAACATGCTCTCTCGAGCTCAGTTAATTCTCAATGCTTAGAGTTAAAAGCATCTCACATCTAATGATCGCTAGGTAAACTATCGGTGGATAGACGATCGGTGGGCTGGACATTACACGATGAGGGTAAACGATCATTGGGTAAATGATCGGTAGGTGAACGATCGGTGGGTAAGTGGCTAGTGGGTAAACGATCATTGGGTAAATGATCGGTAGGTGAACGATCGTTGGGTGAGTGATAGCTGGGTAACCAACTGGTGCGTAGAGCATGAGTGGGCTGGACACTAGACGATGAGGGTAAACGATCGTTGGGTACACAATTGGTGGGTAGACGATTAGAAGAAGGAGGTGGGAAGGTTGGGGTCTCTGTAGAGGTATTAGCTGGTGATTGGGTGTAGGTTGTTCTGATAATTGGTGAGAGTGAGATTGTGGACGTAGAGGGCATAGAGCCACTGTGCGGCGTGTCCCAACTAAGGGGCAACCAGAAAACCGAGTGGACGACAACTGCTTGCTTGGCTGGTTTGTAAGTTGAAGGAGACACCTGACAAGGAAAGTCAGTTTCATCAAACATAACATGCCGAGAGATGAATAGCCTACCACTGGGATGGAGGCATTTATAGCCTTTTTGATTCACAGTCGGACCGAGATAGATGCACTTCTCTGTGCAATAGCTCAACTTATGTGAATTTTACGGTCTCAAGTAGGGGAAACATGCACACCCAAATATTCGAAGCTCCTCAAACCTGAGCTTCTTTTTTAACATCACTTCCATTGGAGACTGCCCATTTAGGACAGGGGTGGGAAGGCCATTAATCAGCAAAGTTGAGTATAAGAAAGCATCCCACCAATGATGTAAGGGAAGATGTGTTTGGGCTAGTAGGGTTAGCCTTGTCTCCACTATGTGTCTGTGCTTCCTCTCAGCCCTTCCATTTTGTGCTGACGTATATGGACAGGTGTACCTGGAGGCAATGCCAAGCTGATGACAGACTTTGTGTATCTTGACAAATTCTCCACCATTATCCGACTGTAAGGACTTGATCAGTGTATTGAACTGAGTTTGTATCATGGTGAGAAAGTGTTGAAAAGCTTCCAGTGTGTCATTTTTTAACCTCAAAGGATAGATCCATGTGTACCTACTGTGATCATAAACAAAGATAGCATATTATTTGTACCCATGTGTAGACAAGAGAGAAGCTGAACCCCACAAATCAGTATGTATAAGTTCAAAGGTTGTAGATGCTCTTGAATTAGAGTTAGGAAAGGCTAAAGAATACGATTTGCCATAGCTACAAGAATCACAAAATTTGAGCTCTTCATTAGATAATATAGGGAGATTACAGCCTTTGATAATAAACTTTAATGTTTTTTACGAAGGATGGCTAAGCCTTCTATGTCATGTAACCTTAGACACCCTATGCTTCGAAGATATGCTAAAAACAGGCAAATCTTTATTCTTGTGCACTGGTTGCGATGGTACTCCGTTTCCTAGTGACTTCGAGCTAACTTATGCACCCTCTAACTGATATAGTCCATCTTTAAGTATTCCCTTCATTACTATTTGTCCTGTACCCTTGTCCTTAACAAGACAGTAATCTGTGTGAAATTCAATAAACACGTTATTGTCTTTTGTTAGCTTAGATATACTGACCAATTTTTTTGCTATGACAGACACACATAACATATCATTTAGTTTCAAATTGCAAGCATCACTAGACAGACATGCAGTTCCAACATGAAAAATTTCTAGAGTATTACCATTAGCTACAGTGACTGCTTCAGTACCTAAGTATTCAGTCGGATTGCCAAGATTGTTGAAGTCTGAGGTAACATGATTGGAGGCACCACTGCCAGCATACCAATTTGCATCAGTCATGTTTTCTTGTCTTGTTAGAAAGGGGTTACTTCCATAAGTAGTGACTAGGGCTGTTGTTTGAGGTTGTGTGTTTTTGGTCTAGTTGTTGGGGAAGGGTTGTCCCTTGTTTTGAGGAGAATTGAGAACAAAGTCTCTGTTATACCTATTGAAGCAGTAGAACGCTATGTGTTCTACCTTCCCACAGACTTGACACACAGGTTTGTTGTTGTTTATTCCCCTGCCTCGACCTCTGCCATGGCCACCACCACCTTGTTGTCCTCCCCCAGTAGACTGATTGCTGCTATTGGTCTTGTTACTTTGGTTGACATGTCTAGTGTTTGTCATATTCACTAATGCATTACTGACTTGGTTGAAGCCTACTGTCGTCTTTTGGATTGACTGATGTTCCAATCTCCTTTCATACAAGAGAAGTTCTGACTGTATATCAAGCTACGACATGTCCGCTCTCCCTTAGATCATGGCCACGATGGCATTGTACTCTTCATCAAGTCCTAGTAGTACCTGTGAAACAAGAGCTCTTGGTGGCACAGGACTACCAGCTTGCTTGAGATTGTCAGCATTCATTTTCATAGTTTGAAGGTACTCTTCCATTTTCAAATTATCTTTCCTGGTTGTTTGAAACACGTCTCAGATAATCTTCTTCAACCCTGGACTGAACACCAAAGAGTTGTTGAATGCTGGTCCACAGATCTCTTGCACATTCATATCCCATCACTTGAATGGAAACCTCTGATGTCATGGAGTTATACAGCCAGCTGAGGAGGAGTTGATCTTCAGCCATCCACACTTCGTATTGAGGATTTACCTCAAATGTTGTCGACGAGCTGGAAGCACCACTACCGAAGCTTCCTTCTGTGCTGTGCGGAGCAGTTCCTGCTTCAGTCGATCCAGTTGATATGCTCTCACCGATTGAAGGTTGCAGAAACATTGGGGGACAAACCTTTTGTCTGGTCAGGTGTCCTTCGAGTCGGTAACTCCGAAGGATTGGAAGCGCCAAGTTTTTCCATAGGAGGAAATTGCTGCGATCAAGTTTAATGGAGGTTATCTGATTGAGAAGTTGGTTCAAGGGTGGGCCGCTGAAGTTGGTTGTGCCGAGGGTGGCTCTAAGGTTTTCTTGATTGACGTTGGTCATTATTAGCTTTGATATCAAGTTAAAGTGTGAGGTTGAAGGATATGGCTGACTCATGCGACAAGGCGAAGTGCTTGTTGTCCTTTGAAGAGGTATACGACTGGACAGTAAACGATAATGCTGGAAAGGTAGACGATAACGTCAACAGGTAGACGATAGTGTCAAGAGGCGAACGATAGCACTTAGACAAGGTAAACGATAGCGTCAAGAGATAGACGATAGCAATTGGTAGAGGTAGACGATGATGTCTGAAGGAGGTAGATGATAGCTTCAAGAGATAGACGATATCGTGTAGACGATAGATGATATCGTGTAGACGATAGCGTCAGGAGGTAACGATAGCTTCAAGAGATAGACGATATTGTGTAGATGATAGCGTCAGAAGATAGACAATAGATGATATCGTGTAGACGATAGTTTCAATTAGGTAGACGATAACTCAGACGGTACACGATAGTGACAAGCCAACTTTTCCTTTATAATTTCTTGTGTATTGAAATGTACATAGGTGATATATTTATACAATATGGAATACCTAATTTGGGAATGCAAAAATAACTCAACAAAACAAATGGTTAGACACTTTGTTGTAACCATCATATTTCTTTGGTAAGCCCTATTCTTTTGGTAGAAAGACAAGACTGTAATTTATGTGTTGACATCCTTAACAACATCTCTATGTGATCTTTACAAACAACCAAAATATTAATTAATCTCCTCAAAATGACTTTTAAAAACCTTTGTTCTCATCTGAATTCCAGTCTCGTCAAAATTTAAATCAGTAAATTAATCATTAACTAGGTAAGATAACAAAAACATTAATCACATAATTGCACAAATGATTATTGCAATATATGGAAAAGAGTCGATAATTTTTTTTAAGTGTACAATAATTACAGTTCAGGAGATTGAACCTCCAACCTCTAAGGACAGATCGTTCGTTAATATTATTGAACCAAATTTACTTGGGCAAAAAAGGATCTATAATTAAATAAAAAACAAATCCAAAACAATACATTAATGCCCAAAATACAAATTTCTTTACTCACTATCACCATACAAAACTGTAACTTAAACAAAAAGCCAGGAAAAAATAACTCTTGATGCATGGCACGCTCGTTCCCGCTGTGATCCCACAACTCTTGAAGCTTGGCTACGACATTTAAAGCGTTGAGATGTTCCAAATGACGCTGAGACACTGTCATCACGAAAATTTTTGCTGCAATACTCTTATTTATCATCTTGGGTGTCCAGTCTACTTATTTCACAAGTAAGATTTTATTTTAAATTTGTGTTTTTTTGAGTTCAATTAGATTTAATTTTTAGGTTAACCATATTGAAAGCCTTAAGTTTTCTTTTATGTGATATAAGGATGTTCTAATAAAAAATAGAGTGAAAAAAAAAGCAGAAAATTGGAGAGAAAGACAGCAGTTCGGTTTTTCAGCGACAACTTCTACAAATTTATCGATTTACAGAGTTTGAACCGTTGGATTGTGCTGAAATTTTGTCAGAATGTTCAAGACACATAGGATCTCGTTTTGAACGGTTGGATCATTGTTTGAAGATGTGGTTTGTCCGTAATCGCTGCCAAATAAAATATGTAAAACTAGGTGATTTTTATTCTTTTTTATCTAAGTGTGATCTCTCATGTATGATAGTATTGGTGGATAGTGAATTTTTGTATGACTGATTTGAGTTCCTTTTCTCTCAATTTTATCATAATAAGAGAAGTTGACAAGGGTGGACTTCTTACAAGTTCTGTGGTTTTTACTCTCCACATCGAAGGAGTGGGGGATTTTCCACGTATGTACTCTTTGTTTTTAATCTTTCAGAAGTTTATGGTTTATTACTGTCCATTGTTGGTTGATTGTTTGGTGATTATTTGGTGATTTAGTTGTGGTGTTTTAGAGAACAATTATTTAGTTGATTATTTTGGAGAGATCTCAATGGGTCGTTGTTATATTGTTTGAATCCTATCACTTGATTCTCGAAAACACTTCTCAAAACTCCAATTACTCCGATTTGTGGTATGAACCATCAATATTATCCAAGTTTTTCAAATCTTATAACATAATAAAATAAACTCATAAAAGCACCCAAATTAGTTCCAAAACTCACAATAACCATGTTCCAGAAATAACACACTTCTGTCTGCTATCTGTACTACCGTTATCATGTCGAAGGCATAAATGATTCAATTCACATTTTGTAATTATTTAACTTGCTTGAATAATATTTATTAATAAAACATAGGTTGAGTACTTTTATATACCTACCCAATCAACTAGATGTGAATATAGTTAGTAACTCGACTCAATTTCAATGAGTTATAAAGCTCATTAAACTTGAGTCATCTAAGTTTCCAAAGTATTTTTAAATGCAACCAAGTGGTAAACTCAAGCACGTTAAAAAGACTCATGTACTCAGATATCTACGATTTCAACGATGATAATAACAAACTAATTGAGAAAACAAGCATAGCTTATCGTGACATATAGTATGTATTAGAAGATTCGTGGTTCGAATCTCCCACTCTTATTGTACTAAAAAGGTAAAAAGTAAATAATGATAATAGTTTATTGGTAAGTAGTACGTATTTCTTAGGGGCTTTTTGGGGCACTAAGTTGAGATAAGATGTATGAAGTTCATATATTTGTGGAGTTCATATGTCTGTGTTTGATGTAGAGTTATTTGGTATGAGTTTATATGTTTGTGTTTGGGATACAAAGTTGAGTTCATATATTTGGGGTATCTGATGCAGTTTTTTTTAACTCTAAATAATTTGCTTTTATTATTACTATTTTTGTTTTGAAACTTTTTTATTCAATAATTCTATATATCTTTGTTTAAATAAAATATGGATTACAACCTTTTCCTTTTAATTTTTAAAGTTTTTCTTTCTTTCTTCCTTTTTTTTAGGCAATGAACAATATTTAACCTATTACATTTTTTTTTTTTACAGAAATATGGTTAAATAAAATGAGAAACCAAAGAGAATCAAAACTTTTGATTCCTAGTTTTTGTCCATGAATTTCATCGTCATCTTCTTCTTTTTCTTCTTCTTCTTGTTATTGCTCTACTCTATCCTGAATTTTCTTTTAGTTAAATCTACCCCATCATCTTAGCAACTAATGGAATGTCACCATATTTCTTCAAAAATTTCACTTTCAATTCCTCTAAATTTGGAGGAACATCACAAAACAAATCTCCATTTTTTTTCACTAATTCTTGCTAGAAAATGTTCCATAAATTTTTTCTAATGATTTTTTGTTATATATTACATATTTTTCAATTACACATGTACTTTTTATCTAAATATTATTAACGCACATTTGATACGTGAATTCAATTAAATAAAAATATTTTTTTTACAAATTTTATGTATAAATATTGTAGTTAATGTAGACAAAATACTATTATTTATATAATCAACAACTCTACAATATACTTTAACAATCATCAGTCTTATAATAATCGGAAGTGATTATCGAAGTTGATTATTGAAAATGAATTTCATTGGTGTTTATAGTCGAAGGTTGTTGTTGATCGCATGAAGGTGGTATTGGAGTTGGTCATCGAAGTTTGTCATCGGAAGTGGTTTTTGAAGCTGGAAGTTGGTCAGGCGAAGGTGATCATTGAAATTGTTCATCAAAGATGATTTTTTTTGGAGTTTGTAGTCAGAGGTGGTTGTTGGAGCCTGAAGTCACATGAAGTTGGTATTAGAGTTGGTTGCCGGAGTTTGTCATCGGATGTGGTTGTCAAAGACTCGAGTTAGTTGTTCGAGTTGCTCTCTTAAAGGTAGTCATCAAAGGTGATTTCTATCGTAGTTTGTAGTCGGATGTGGTTGTCAGAGCCTATGAAGATGGTTATTGGAGTTGGTTATCGGAGTTTGTTGTTGAAGCCTGGAATTGGTCGTCGAAGTTGGGTCACCAAAGGTGGTTGCTGAAGCCTAAAATCGGTTGTTAAAGTTGGACTCGAAGATTGTCGGAGCTTAGAGTTGGTTGTTGGAGCTTTCATCGGAGGTGGTTGTCGAAGTTGGATTTCGTCGTCGGAGTTGTCATGGAGGTGGTTGTCGGAGTCCGGAGTTGGTCATCAGAGTTTTTATCGGAGGTGGTTGTTGGAGCTCGAAGTTAGTTCCCAAAGTGTAACAATGATCGATGGGTGGGCCATTGAAAACATTGGAAAAAAGAAGAGTTAGGACGAGTTGGGATAAGTTGGTAAAATATACCAACTTAACTCCACCAACATTTAAAGTTGGTGAGCCAAATAATGAGTTGATATATTATACCAACCCAACTCAACTCATGTTGGTGGAACAAATACCCCTTAGTTTTAAATTATCATATTCTACTAAAAAATCAAATAATAATGATTTAGTTATGGGTTTTTTTTTTTTAAAAAAAAGTTAATTCCTAAACTTTCATTGAATTAACAATTTAGTATTTGAATTTTAGTTTGGCAACGATTTAGTTCTTGTACTTTCAAATTTGTAATAACTTAGTGATGCGTTGTAAATGTGATGCGATTACGGTGTATATTTGCAGTGATGAGTTATGCGTTGTACATACAAGTTTTCCTAGTAAAACCAAGTATAAATCTTACTAGGTTTCCTGGTATGTCCAGGGTCGAACACAGGGACTACTGAGTTACTATGCGATAGTTAATTTGATTCCTTTGCGGTGGCAAAAACAAATAAGTTGGATGGTTTTTTGTTTAAGTATGTTTCCTATGCAACGGATTCGAGAAAAGAGTTGATGAAATCGAGAATTACAATGAGTATGCGATGAACGAGTTGAGAACGAATTTAGCTAACACTTCCTAAGATTGTGTTCATGTTATGTGATCATGCTACGCACACACAAGAGCACGTCATCTCTCAATGCAAATGTCGTAGTTCCTATTTCTAGGACACATGCAATGTATACGATAATGTCGATAGGACTTATGTCTAAGCCTCTATTCTTGTCTATGCGATGATGAATGATGCACACATATACAAGGTGACCGCATACTATCATGTCCTATTTCTAAGGTGCATGCGATGCATAATAACAAACAGAACTTATGTCTAAGTTTCTATCTCTTGCTTATGCGGTTCTAATCTAACTCTCTCAAGCCTAGATTCTAATCTAACTCTCTCAAGTCTGGATTCTTTCTTTAGACTACTTTCTCAAGTATCTCTAAAGGGTGAATGACGCATACATAAGACAAAATGATTGCATAAAGTGTAAATCTTAGGTCATGCTAGCTAAGTACTTCTCAACCTATTCGGAAATTTAGCTACTCATGCGAAATGTGGAGAGATTGGATAGATGTTGAGATGAGAATTTCATTTTCTATAAATAAAGTGCAGAATACAAAACAACAATGGAATGTAGGGATAGAAAGCCTGGTAGCAATGTCTTGCTTCCTGTGGCTTTTTACACTGTATTTTCACTCCAACTCTGCCCAAAAGAATATCCTTGCTTTCGCAAGTGTTGGCCCTCTCTCCTTTTATAATGCTTCCCGACAGTCTTTTGAGCTGTCCAGGAATGATCTCTCAGCGTTTTCTTCTCTTCGCTCGTCTCTGTCTTCTAATTATAAGAATAACTACAGACTAACGATTATCTATTTTGTATATGATCTAACTTGTTAACCCTTTTACAATGATAGCCTCCGGTATTTATAGAGCTCAAGGTGAAGAAGTTTTTCTTTCTAATGATTGCAATGATGGGCGGTCATTAAATCTCATGCTCTGATACACTGATTATTAGTCACCGAAAGTTGAATGTACTTGCTACAGTGTGTCGTTAACGACTTGTCAACTAAATTTGAATTCGACCGTCATCAGCTTTTCATCCCATCATGATTTATTATGCTATCACCTTGATGCGCAGTCTTTATGCGGCCACCTTCTTGAGCAACTTATCGCGAACACATACGATCGCATGATTGCGGTCACATTCTTTCAATGCATGCGGACGCCTAATTCCTTGGATCGCAATTTTACTTGTGCCAATGCATTTTTCCTACACAAAGTAAGTAAATTAGCTATTTTTATGCGATGGGCGCATGCGATCGCAATATTCTCAGTTTAACGCTTTTGGACATGATTTTGTATATTTTTACCGTCGCATCCTCATTGTTTTATTTATTTGCACTGTAATAACGTGCATTTCTACCCGTTATTACACCCCCAAATTTAAAACAATGTTTGTCCTCAAGCATAAACTAAAGATTTTCTTTAGAGAGTCAGTTACCTTTTCCCTTCCTAGATTTCTCGAGGTGCCTTATTCAAATTTTATGAACTAAAATCTTCTTAATTTCTATCCTAGTCTCTTCCTAAAATATTTCTAATACTTAGGGACCACAAGTTTAACCTTAAAAAAGACTTTACTTGTTTCTAGGACATTGCATGGTTTATTTCAAAACTTTTTCCAACCGGTGTGTTTCCAAATGATTTTTATCCTTGCACAGTTTAGATATTCTTTTTGTGACCTTGCGCTCATCCAAGTGCCTAGCCTTCGTTTTGGCTTGCCCCCACGGGTGTCATGCGAGCATCCAACTATGAGCAAGGCGCTCTTTCTCAGTCTAAACTCATGCCCATTTTATTTGGCAGCGAAGTTGCGATCACTTGATTTATGTGTTGATCACGATTCTCACCTTCGTTTTGGCTTGCTCCCATGGATATCATGCAGACATCCAACTATAAGTAGGATCCGATCTCAACGTTATGATTTTTTTTTTAATTTCTAAAAGTAGCAAGGTTGAAAATAAATACCGACACCCTCAAATTTATATGTAGTAATGTCCTTATTGCTGATAGACTGAAATGACTCATGCAATGCTCTTAGGAAGTTTCATAAAAATCATTTTGAAAGAAAGTTGGTGGACCACTAACTTCTAGAAATGTTTCATGAATTGACCGTCCTGAAATTAAGTTGATTCTAGTACATGCGATGAGAAATAGAAGCATGAGTTTCATCATTGAAACCATAATTGGTAAGGAAAAAAAATGTGGTGACTAACCAAAGTAATCAACATTCAATGATTGTGCCAAACTAAAGAGGATGCAATGATAAAATTAGCAATGTTAAAATGAGATGCGAGAGTACAAAATTTGGAATAAGAAAGTCAAAGAAATATACAACCCCCAAATTTTCTCTGTTACTCGCATCATCTGTGATCGCATCCTTCTTTGCGGCGGGTTAATTCCTCGATTGCAATGGGCTGAACAAACTGGTCGCGCGTTGTTAAGTTATCACGTAGCTCCACCGCAATTGTTTACTACTATCGTTGCTAAAAAATCAAGAGGAAATATGAAAGACAGAGTTGATAATTGTAAAGGGTAGTATTTGTACAAAAAAAAGGGATAAAGTAAGTTCATGGAAGAAAGATATAAAAAGGATATTCAAAAAATGCATCCTTGATGAGTTTATGTCGCCTATCAATGGAGGGACCGCTTGTTCCTTTTTCAATTTGGACTCTTTACGTCCACAGAGGTTTTCTCTCATTTTCTTGATCTTCTTGGATCTTGATTGCCTCAATCCGGAGCTTCTTCCCATTAATGCTCATCACGATTTCTCCCTTGTGCACATCAATTCGAGCACGACCAGTCGATAGAAATGATCGTCCCAATATGATGGGCGCATCTTCGTCTGCTTCATGATCCAGAATGATGACTGTCTCTTATACACATCTAGATGTGTATAAGAGACCAGTTGAGCTCGACAACGTCCCTTGCGGTTTATTTTTCAGCTCACCCGCAATCTGTCCTATTTGGATTTCAAGATTGCGGATAGAAGTCGTCTGGTTTTGGAAGACCATCTCGTTTTTCTCAATGTATCTGTCTCTTATACACATCTAGATGTGTATAAGAGACAGCATTATTCCCCGGGTTGCGAGGGAGCTCAGTTGAGCTCGGCAACGTCCCTTGCGGTCTATTTTTCAGCTCACCCGCAATCTGTCCTATTTGGATTTCAAGATTGCGGATAGAAGTCGTCTGGTTTTGGAAGACCATCTCGTTTTTCTCAATGTATTGCATTCATAGGCTCTTCAGAGAGGAAGATGGCGGTCCTTACGAGCTGGTAGCTTGATATTGCGGTTACCATTCGTTTGCTGAAAAAACCCTGGCGGTCATTCTTTTTGCGCCATAGGTGGATAACTCTGTTGTTGATTATTTTTCCAAGCGAAGTTGGGGTGGTTTCTCCACTCGAGGTTGTATGTGTTAGAAAAGGATTTTTCTTTATAAAGTATACCGACTGCGGATTCCTTGGACATTCTTCATTCGGATGCGCTTCTCCACAAGTAGCACAATTTGTGCTTGTCTGCTCAATTGCATTGACCTGCCCCCCTTTGCATTCTGGGGCTGTTGATTGTGATGCCTTGTATTAGATTCATCATCGCATTCAATTGATTTTGTAGGGATGCGATGGCCTCAATGTTTGCGTCACCTTCTCGAATTTGTAGTCGTTGATCGCTTTCTCGCCAATCTTCGTGATTCTTTGATATACGATCATGAATATTTTTAGCCTCATCATAAGTTTTGTCAAGCAGACCACCAGCTGCTGCCGCATTGGCAACTGTCTGCGATGCAGGGTTCGAACTGTGATAAAAGATCTCCATCTGGAGACAGTCAGGTAAGTCGTTGTGCGGACAATCTCGCATTAGTCTCTTAAATCTCGCCCAGGCATCGTTGAGCGATTCATCAATTTCCTGTTCAAAATTTATAATCAACTTCCTCCTTCGTGTGTTCTTGGTAGGGGGAAGTATTTCTTCATGAATTTCTTTACTACTTGTTCCCACGAGGTTATCTCCCTTGGTTCGATAGAGTATGCTCATTTCCTTGCCTAATCGCATAATGAAAATGGGAACAACGTTAGTCGAACTTCTTTAGCTGAGATGTTTGGGAACACAAAAGTGTTATAGATTTCAATGAAACTCCAGAGATGGGCGTGCGAATCCTCGCCACACCTTCCACCAAACTGTCTGGCTGTTTGAATCATCTGCAACATAACCGGTTTCATCTCAAGTCTCAATCCGTCCAGAGCGGACCTTATGATTCCTGGGGAGAAATCATAAAGGTTAGGCGACGCATAGTCCAGGATGGGTCTATTGCGGTCGTTCGTTAGGAGAATGGAGTTTGCCATGATATTGTTCGTGTTTGCTGCTCTGTCTTCTGGTTGTTCCGCTATTCTAGGATTTCTCTCTTGCCGTTGTCGGCAGTTGTCTCTCTGTCTTCTTCGGAACGTTCTTTCGATCTCTGGGTCATAGTTGGGCTCAGGAACATGTCCTTCACTCATGCGACACCTGCCTCTTCCCTTACTAAAGGAATTGCAGTGCACAGAGGTCGAAAGCTACAAAGAAAATCAAAAAAGTCGGCGCCAAAAACTTGATGTGTTGTAAATGTGATGCGATTATGGTGTATATTTATGGTGATGAGTTATGCGTTGCACATGCAAGTTTTCCTAGTAAAACCCAAGTATAAATCTCACTAGGTTTCCTAGTAAGTCCAGGATCGAACACAGGGACTACTAAGTTACTATGGTGTTTTGTTTAAGTTTGTTTCCTATGCAAAGGATTCGAGTAAAGAGTTGATGAAATCGAGAATTACAATGAGTATGCGATGAATGGGTTGAGAAGGAATTTAGCTAACTGATAAGAATTGATGACTAAAATTAGAGGGACGCAATATGTGATGCATGTCTCAGATTATACGTTGATTCTCATATGTCGGTGGTCATGCGTTGGAATGAAACTACGTGTTAATGAATGTATGCGATGACCATGCATTTCCGTCACAAGTTTCTCGGATGATCCGAGATCGAACTCAACACTCATGCCAACTAAATGTATAGAGGGTATAAGCTAATAACTTCTCCTATTCCTATCTAACAGACAAAACAATGAGAATATGAATGAGAGGTAAAGACATGACAACTGTTGACATGTAGTAAATGCATGGATAATAGATAAAATGTGAGGATATCTTCATTGCAACCCTAAGCTCGACCGCAAGGGTAACCTCAGCCAACGCAAGCTATGTCATCATGCTACACACACTTGTGCCTAATTCTAAGACGTATGCGATGTGTATGTGAAATGTCGAGAGGCCTTATTCCTATGTCTCTATTCTTGCTCATGTGCTCTCACACATAAACAAGATGACCGCATACCGCCACCGTATCCTACTTCTTGGATGCAGGCTATCCTCTTCGTAGGGTGCATATGCTATATGATAGCAAACGGAGCATATTCCTAAGTTTCCCATTCTTGCTTATGCGTTCCAATCCGCTCTTCCGAGACATAGATTTGGATTTTAGACTACTCTTCCAAGTATGTCTAAATGATGAATGATGCAATCATAAGACAAGGTAACCGCATAAACTTGGCTGACGTAAGATTATTCCTATCTATAGTGAATACTTGCTTATATTGTTTAATGCGACCAACCACTTACCCTCCCAGGCAGTTAGTTGTTGCTGACTTTACTCATAGACAAGTGTTGCGTCCACCTATAGACAGGCGTTGCTACAGCTTCACACTAAGAAAATAAGGTTTTCTCACACATTCGCACAACAAACACCTTCCAGTGGTTTTCTACATGCTTCATATCTATAATCCGCATGATTAAGTATGCGATACTCTAATAGTATCACTAAGTGATGCAATGAATGTTAAAGGTGCTAAGCAAGGAAAGATGGAGATGGAATCGAAGGAAACATAGAAATGCATTGAACACACAATGTATTAGTTTCTTAATCCAAAATATAATATAATACAATATAAGAAAAGAAAAGAAAATGAAAGGACCAGCTGGAAGCAATGTCTTGCTTCCAGTGGATGTATGTCAAGGCTACCGGTGGTGCCATGGAAGGGCGGTGGAGCTGAGTCTCTCGAGATCTAACTCCGGCGAAGTCTCCAGTTGTCACTCGGAATGGATGAAGGAGATGAACTCTCAAGATTTCTTCTCACGTGTTAGTCTGGATCACAAGGATCCACCCAAAGGTAGTAAACCTTGGGTGAAAACTCTGGATGATTTGAAGTTATGCTCAACGACTTCTATTTATAGAGCTTGATCGCTGACAACATTAATTGACCTGCTCTAATTTTGACATTCGCGGCGCGTTGGTCCTTTTCTGAATTTCGGCTGCTAACGACGTGGTAGGTGAAATATCAACATCATCTTTTGATTTTTCGCGAGATATGCATTGATGCTTCCATTCCACCAACCTTGTGGTGATCCTGCTATTATGGCTATCATCGTGTAGCCGCAATATTGAAATAACTGCAATTGCTTGGTTACCGCAACTTCTACATAATGACCGCAATCACTTGACGGATCGGCAATCCTATGCGATGAAAACGCATCGGTTGATTACCGTACACCCATGGATAGAAACAACATTTGTGATGGAGAATTTTTCCGCATGCGGTCGTTTATGCGATAGCCCAGCTTCCGCGTCTACGTTCGATTCCCGCGTTAGCTACAGAGATAGACAATTGAACGCATAATAACGCGTAATAGTGGGTTAGCCGAGATTTTTTATGCTGAACGACGCAAACTCATTTTCTCATGAATTCCTAACATAATTGTTGCATATTCAGCTTAACAGCCCTCATAATTCTAAATAAAAGGCCTAAGATGACGTGCATTTCTGCATGTCATCACTAACACTTCCTAAGATTGCATTCACGTTATGTGATCATGCTACACACACAACGTCATCTCTCAATGAAAATGTCGTAGTTCTTATTTCTAGGACGCATGCGATGTATACGATAATGTTGATAAGACTTATGTCTAAGCCTCTATTCTTGTCTATGCGATGTTGAATGGTGCACACATATACAAGGTGACCGCGTACTATCATATCCTATTTCTAGGGTGCATGCGATGCATAATAGAAAACAAAACTTATGCCTAAATTTCTATCTCTTGCTTATGCGGTTCTAATCTGACTCTCTCAAGCCTAGATTCTAATCTGACTCTCTCAAGTCTAGATTCTTTCTTTAGACTACTTTCTCAAGTATCTCTAAAGGGTGAATGACGCATATATAAGACAAGATGATCGCATAAAATGTAAATCTTAGGTCATGCTAGCTAAGTACTTCTCAACCCGTTCGGAAATTTAGCTACTCATGCGAAATGTGGAGAGATTGAACAGATGTTGAGATGAGAATTCCATTTTCTATAAATAAAGTGCAGAATACAAAACAACAATGGAATGTAGGGATAGAAAGCCCGGTAGCAATGTCTTGCTTCCCGTGGCTTTTTACATTGTCTTTTCACTCCAACTCTGCCCAGAAAAATATCCTTGCTTTCGCAAGTGTCGACCCTCCCTCCTTTTATAGTGCTTCCTAGCAGTCTTTCAAGCAGTCCAGGAATGATCTCTTGGCATCATCTTCTCTTCACTTGTCTCCGTCTTCTAAGTATAAGAATAACTATAGATTAATGACTATCTATTTTGTATATGATCTAACTTGTTAACCCTTTTATAATGGTGGCCTCTGGTATTTATAGAGCTCAAGGTGAAGAAGCTTTTCTTTCTAATGATTATAATGATGAGCGGTCATTAAATCCCCTGCTCTGATGCGCCGATTATTGGTCACCGAAAGTTGAGTGTACTTGCTATGGTGTGTCATTAACGGCTTGTCAACTAAATTCGGATTCGACCGTCATCAGCTTTCCATCCCATCATGATTTATTATGCTATCACCTTGATGCGCAGTCTTTATGCGACCGCCTTTTTGATCGATTTCTCATGAACACATACGATCGTATGACTTGCGATCGCATTCTTTCAATGTGCACAGACGCATAATTCCTTGAATCGCAATTTTACTTGCGGCAACACATTTTTTTTTCATAAAATAAGTAAATTAGTTGCTTTTATGTGATGGATGCATGCGATCGCAATATTATCAGTTTAATGCTTTTGGACATGATTTTGTATATTTTTACTGTCGCATTCCCTCATTGTTTTACTTATTTTCGCTATAATAACCTACATTTCTACCCGTTATCACTTAGTTCCTAGACCTTAGTAAGGTAAAAATATTCCTTATCAATCATGAAAAATCTCTTCAAAAGTTAAATATCAATTTCAATTATATGTAGCAACTTATCAATCTTTATATTTTATAAAAAAAATTGATTCTCAATCAATTAGTCTGCATGTACAAAAAAATTCAATAAATCATAGTAATGTGTTCTATAATAAAAACTGAATTGTTACAAATGGTAAATTACGAAAACTCATCGATTACGTATTAAAGTTTAATGGCTAAATTTTGTACAAATTTAAAAGTAGAAAACTAACTGCATGTTTGGATTAGTTAGAGATTTTTTATAAAAAAAGAAAAATCTTTTTTTATTTAAGGCCCATTTCGATTGACTAAAGAAAAAAGTATTTTTTTTTAATAAAAAGAACATTTTTATTTAAACTCTTTTGATATAAACTATTTAAAATTAACTTTGAAAGTGTTCTAAAATCTATTTTGAGTGTTTGCCAAACATTTCAACTTTTTCCAAAATGACTTATTTTTAAAATTAAGCACTTAAAAGTTAATTCAAATGCACCCTTTAAACTCTTTTGATAAAAATTATTTGAAATACACTTTGAAATGTTTCAAAATCTAATTTGAGTGGTTGTTAAATACTTCAAATTTTTTTAAATGACTTATTATGAAAATTAAACACTTGAAAAGTTAAATCATCTATACCCTAAATAACTGCCAAGAAAAGTTTCCTTTTAAGTCTTATTTTTTAGAAACCGAATGGTTACTTTTAAGTTTTAAGTAATTAAATGTATTTTTAAAGGGAAAAGAAAACTGAAAAATTGCAGTGGGTGGCAAATATAATTAAAGGAATTGCAAGTGTAGCTTGTGTTCTTTTGATTTTGTAGAAATAGCCAAATCCTCACCTACACTCTTCATGTGCAGACTCCCTCCCTTCTCAGTCATCTCTCCAACTCTTGCATTCTAGTCTCAATCTCTATGTCGTCCAGATAGCAAATGCAGTATGGCATCGAAAATGAACGGCGGAAAGTGTGGAGAAGAGTTGAAGTAGACAGGGGCATTCAAGGATGATGGGAAGAAGTCGGTTGAGCTTTACAATATTGGGTCATTGGCATTTGAACCCACCTTTAGTCTTGAAAAGTAGAGGAAAGGGGGCACAAGAGCATTCACGGACGATGAGAAGAAGACGGTTGTGGTTGCCGATAAGTTCTTTGCGATTTTCTCTCTTTCCTCTCTCTTCTCTGTGCGGCAGCCCCTCCCTTTTCCAACATAAAGGGACCCTAATTTAAGAAGATATGTTTAATTAAAAATTGCCACAAGTTTTTATTTACGTAAATACCCTTCAATTTAAAACACTTAAAATAATTAATCATTGTTTTTGTGTATTAATAGTATAACAAGTATATCAAGTGTTTATTAATAGTCTATTATAGTATGCATGTTTAGAGTTTTAAATATTTAATATAAAGTTTTATATTAAATCCTGAAATGCCTGATGAATGTTATGGATAATCAGAATGTCTAATATTTTATAATTGTTATAAAAACTGGATTAGACATTTAAAATCCATAACAAAAATAAGATGCATGCTCACCTAGATTAACAAATAATCACTTGTTTTAATAGTTAAAATAGGTCGTTATCTTGTAAAACTTGGTTACAAACTCAACTGGTCTATAATCCTGTCTAAGATTGGAGGTATTTAAGTCTTTGGGTTAAAGAGTTTAGCCAGTTAATCTCAGATCATTGTAGCCCATGATCTGTAGGTCCATTAGATCCCCTACTAGCTTAAATGAATTAAACCTTTAAATAGTGTGATGAAACAATTTGAAAGTTCAAATTCAAATTAAGGGAATCCGTAATTATGTATGTTATAATTACACGTCTAATTATCAAATTAAATGAACTTGGAGAATTAGATAATTTTTAAATTTGATCTAAATATTAATTACATGAATAGAGATTTATGATTATGGAATTGATGCTTTAATAATTTAATATTAGATATTAAATTATTTTAATTAAATTGTTTAATTAAATAAATTTTATTTAAAATTAATTATTTGAATTAATTTTATTTAAAATTGAAAATTGAAATTTTGAATTTTGTGAAAATTCAAAATATATAAATCAATTTTTTAATTTAGTTTTGGAAATTAAATTAAATATTAAATATTTATTTAATTTTATCAAAAATTGATTTTAAATCAAATTTCAAATTAAGTGGGGTTTTCCCACTTTCAACACTCAATTCCCACTTAATTTCTTTAAGTATGTGGCGTCAAGCCTCAACGCAATGTGATTCCATGTTGGATCTGAATAAAACAATTTCCATTCAGCTAAGATTTGGGACAAGCAGTTGGTAATCAGGTCTTTTTTAATTGAATAAGAGTTCTTCAACTTGTGTACACCAAAAGACCATTCTTTCTCTCCAAAATTCCTTTGAATTCAAACTCATTTTAGATCCCAGAATCCAATCTAAGGTCCAAGAGAACATTAAGGAAGACCAAGTGATAGTCTACAACCATTTAGAGTGAAAATTCAAGCTAATTTCATGGATTGAAGAAGATCTTCAAAGGTAACTTCTTGAAATCCTCTTTTTAATTGATGAGCATGTTGTTTTAGTTGCTAAAATTGATGAATTTGAGTGCTTAATGATTCTGATTTCTTTCACTAATTTCATGCTAACTCCAACAATTGATATCAGAGCATGATTTAAGCACTTAATTTGTGGTAATTTTAGCTTGGTAGGTGTTTTATAGGTCATATGAAAATGGTGGCTGATATGGATAATTTCAGTTTTGACATTTGAATTCTCTTCAATTAAGTATCAATTTTTGTAATTGGCTATTTGTTTATGGGCCTTAATATATGATTAAAAGTTTGTAAATTTGTTAGAGTCAATAGAGTTATAACTAGGCTGTAATTGAAGAAAGAACCAAGAGAGGCCATCTGCAAAAATTCAAGAATGAAGTTACTGCCACGCAACATTGCAACGCTACCCACAGAGCATTGCAACGTTGTTCTTCATTTGTCCGTGGCATTGTAATATAGGGATAAAGCATCTCAATGTTGCTCATCCCAACCCAAATTGAACACGTGTGACCCGACCGACGGTTCAAGTGAATTGGTTCAGCCGGTTCAGGTTTAGGAGGTTTGGTTCAATCCCATTTTGGCCAGTTCAACCTACTTTGATGCTTTGGAGATTCGGTTTGGGTGGTTCGGGTCCTGGTCGAGTAGGTTCATGAAGATCAGAAGCCTTTTGAAGTTTTTTTTTAATTATTATTGTAATATTTTAGGTCTTTTGCTTGCTTGAAATGCCAAAAAAGGTCCATATCAATATGTATTTAATTATTTATGCATTGTGAATGTATGTTATAATTAAATAAATCTTAAATGTGTACATAGTATGTCATGTAGATTTAAAATCTCACCAAGGAAGCATGAAGCATGCATAGAAAGTATGTTACAAAGAGTAATAATACATAATATACATGTTTAGGGTTTCAAGTATTTAATATAAGGTGTTATATTAAATCTTGAAATTCCTGATGAATTTTATGGATAATCAACATGTCTATTGTTTTCTAATTGTTATAAAAACTGGATTAGACGTTTAAAATCCATAACAAAGATAAGATGCATGCTCATGTAGGTTAACAAATAACTACTTGTTTTAATAGTTAAAATAGGTCGTTATCTTGTAAAATTTGATTACAAACTCAATTAGTCTATAATCCTATCTAAGGCGGGAGGTATTTAAGTTGACGGTTTATGGAACATCTCATACCTGGGGATTATAAACGAATAATTTAGCATTGTTTATCCGGTTTTATGAGCATGTGTGAGTGATGTAAAGTTTTAAAACTGATTTATCACCTAGACATCGTAGGTTAAAATCCAAATACAAACTTTATTCTTCGATAATCACCTAGACTTAGGTTATTTTATTAGCCGGAATATTCCTAAGTAAATATTTACCCAACACAAATAGAACACTTCAGTGGAAGATTAATAACATATACGTATGTTATTCTTAGCTCTCACGTCTCTATGAGTTCACACCGTGAGATCTATGCTCGGCTTCGTGTCACCCTGGAAGTGACCTCCATTCGAAAAGTGTTTGCATGGGTCAATAGTAAGGTGAATAGGGGAAGTAGTTCATAGTAAGTGGGTCAAAGATAGTGTCCTGCAGTCTCTTCCATTAGTTTGGACCGTGAGATTCCTATTTTGCGCCCATTTGTCGTTTTTATGCGACATAAGCTAGTCATTTTACATTGGCTATCCCTCGGAGGGTTGTAACATGGGATTCGAAACAACTCAAACTCTAGAAATGGATAGGATTTCTTAGGTCGATTTCCAACCTTGACTTTCCAATTCGATAGCATCGTTGGGCCAACCTCTGAGGTCTGAAAATAGAGGGTTACACTTACAAGATTTACTAAGTGTTAGTAAGTTCTTGACAAAAAACGGTAACTAAATAACTATAGGAATAAGAGTTATTTTGGAGTTAGTATTTAGTTAAGAATGTCTTGCTTTGGTGAAGGAGTATTTGACTGCACCTCAGTATCATCTATTCTGACTCACTAAAGTATAGTTGCAAATAACATAATGAAATTTGGGTACATTATTACTTTATTAAAACATGATTCGATTTAAAAACAATTTACTAATTAGAATTTACTTATAATTTCAACATGTCGACTTCTTTAAAATCACGCGCTTCCAATAAAAGTAACGGTCTTAATCATTCAATATCAAATATAACATATACTAGTGAATGATGATTTAAAATTTGTTTTAACAGAGGAATATCCTCTATCTCTCAACTCATCTGCAAATCAAAAGGTTTTGAATGTCATAGATGAGGAAACAAAAGAAGCACAACAAAGTAAATATGATTTGCTTATCTTTGAGATGTGTTTAGTGGAAAATGATAAATTAACCTGGATATTAGATTTAGGTGTCACTAACCATATATGTATTCTCACTCAGGAAATTAGTTCCTGGTGATAGCTTACAGAAGGCGAAACAATTTAAGGTAGGTATCAGAAGGTTTTTAAGTTAAAACAATGGGAGATATGAAGTTATTTATTGAAGATGGATTCATTTTACTTGAAAATGTTTATTACATTCCTTCAATGAGGAGGAATTTAATATATACCTCATGTTTGCTAGAACAAGTATAAAGTCTCTTTTGAATGTAATGAATTGTTCATTATTTCTAAAGGTATCAAAATATGTTCTGCAAAAGTGTAAAATAACTTGTATGTGTTAAAACCAACTGAGATAAAAGATGTTCTAAATATAGAGATGTTTAAAACAGTTGAGGCTCAAAACAAAAAACGTAAAATTTCTCCTAATGCCTATCTTTGGCACTTAAGACTAGGTCACATTAATCTCAATAGGATTGAAACTCAGTTAGAAGATAACTCTCTGCAATCTTGTGAATTCTGTCTTGAGGGTAAAATGACCAAAAGATCTTTTATAGGAAAAGAAGAGCCAAAGAACTCTTAGATCTAGTACATTCAGACCTCTGCAGTCCGATGAATGTTAATGCTCAGAGGAGGGTATGAATATTTCATTAGCTTCATCGATAATTATTCTAGATATGGCTACATTTACCTAATGCATCATAAGTTCGAGACACTTGAAAAGTTCAAGGAATATAAGTCAGAGGTTGAGAATCAATTAGGTAAAACGATTAAAACACTTCAATCAAATCGAAGTGGTGAGTATATGGACTTAAAATTCCAAGACTATTTGATAGAACACAGAATTCAGTCTCAACTCACAGCACCTAGTATACCTCAACAGAATGATGCAGTAGAAATGAGAAATAGAACCCTTTTAGACATGGTTTGTTCTATGATGAGTTATGCTCAGCTTTCAAATTCTTTTTGGGGACATGCAGTAGAGACTACTATATATATTTTGAACATGGTTTCCTCGAAAAGTGTTTCAGAAACACCTTATAAGTTATGGAAAGAACGTAAAGGTAGTTTACGTCACTTTAGGATTCGGGGTTGTCTAGCATATATACTAGTGCAAAACCCAAAGAAATTGGAACATCATTCTAAAGTATGCCTATTTATAGGCTATCTTAAAGAGATAAAAGATAGTTATTTCTATGATCCTCAGGAAGATAAATTACTTGTATCGATAAATGCGACATTCCTAGAGACAAAATTATCAACCGTGTAGTAAGCTAGTATTAAACGAGATGTCTAGAGAACCTGCAGATAAATCAATAAGAGTTGTTGATCAAGATGGTCCTTCAACAAGAGTTGTTGATGAAAATGGTACTTCACATCTTTTTCAAAAGTTGAAAATGCCTTGAAGTAGTGGGAGAGTTGTTCATCAGCCTGACTATTGCATGGGTTTAGCGAAGACTCAGGTCGTCATACCTAGTGATTGCTTAGAGGATCCATTGACTTTTAAACAAGCATGGAAGATGTGGATAGGGACTAATGGATAAAAGTCATGGAGCTCCAAATAGAGTCAATGTTCTTAAATTCAGTCTGGGAACTTATGGAAGAACCAGAAGGGGTAAAACCCATTAGTTGCAAATGGATCTACAAGAGAAAATGAGACCAAGTTGATAAGGTACAGACCTACAAAACTAAACTGTGGCAAAAGGGTTTACCCAAAGAAAGGGGATGGACTATGGAGAAACCTTCTCTTTGATTACCATGATCAAGTCTATTAGAATACTCTTGTTCATTGCTGCTTTTTATGATTATGAAATCTAGCAAATGGATGTCAAGACAACTTTTCTATATGACTATCTTGAAGAGAGTATCTATATGTCTCAACCAAAGGGGTTTATAGAATAGGGTCAATAGCAAAAGGTTTGTTAGCTTAAAGATACATTTATGGGTTGAAACAAGTGTCTCGATCCTAGAATATGAGACTTGACACTACGATCAAATCTTATGGCTTTGAACAGAATGTTGATGAACCTTGTGTTTATAAGAAGATTGTCAACAAAACTATAGCTTTTCTAGTTTTATATATTGATGATATCCTACTCATTGGGAATGAGATAGGATTCTTTGCGTTAAAAGATGGCTGACATCGTAATTCCAAATGAAAGATTTGGGAGATGCGCAGTATTTTCTTGGGATTCAAATAGTTTGGAATCGCAAGAACAGAGCATTAGCATCATCTCCGACATCTTATATAGACAAGATGTTGTCTAGATACAAAATACAAAATTCCAAGAAAGGAATGTTACCTTTCAAGCATGAAATTCATTTGTCTAAGGAACAATGTCCTAAGACACCTCAAGAGGTTGAGGTTATGAAACGAATTCCTTATGGATCAGCAGTTAGAAGTTTGATGTATGTTATGTTGTGTACATGCCCTGACATATGCTATTCAATTGGAATAGTCAACAGATATCAGTACAGTCCTGGATATGATCATTGGACTATTGTTAAGAACATCCTCAAGTATCTTTGTAAAACAAGAGACTATATGTTTATGTATTGTGTTGAGGATCTGATTGTTATAGGATATACTGATTCTGATTTTTAGACCGATGTGGATTCAAGAAAATCAACTTCGTGATCAGTATTCAATATGAATGAAGGAGCTATAGTATGGAGGAGCATAAAGCAAAGTTGTATTGCTGACTTCACCATGGAAGCAGAGTATGTAGTTGCGTGTGAGGCAGTATGGCTTAGAAAGTTCTTGACCATTCCAAATATGCACCTACCGATCACCCTCTATTGTGATAACAGTGGAGCAGTTGTAGATTCCAAAAAACCTAGAAGGCATAACGCGAAAAGCATATCGAGCGTAAGTACCATCTCATCAAGGAGATAGTACACCAAGGATCTCACATAGATAACTTTAAAAGACAACTTAGCTTATCCATTTACTAAGTCTCTCTCAGCTAAAGTATTCGAGGGTCACCTAGTGGGACTAGGACTACGACATAGATAAATCTAGGGCAAGTGGGAGAATTATTGGTTATCTGATGTCGTAGTTTATTGTATTTATTCTCTCATACTCAACATTGTATATTTGTATATACGTAAATCCACTGGAATTCTATTTCAAGTGGGAGTTTGTTGGGTTGTATATCCTAAAACTCACAATTTGTAATATTAAATATATTCTATTTTATAATAAAGATGTTATTGACGTTTATTCAATAAAACTGTTATTAAATATATAAATTACACTTAAAGACTAAATCCAATAAATTAAGTTCCATGGCTATTACATGAATACTTGGACTTTATGTGGAGATATAAGAATTGATCAAGTTCAAGTAGATAGCCAAAACAGTCTATAGTATACAAATAAGGTTTGGTACCTTATTCTGGTAACACTATCGGATGCAGCCCACTTTGTATTTAATACAAATGATGTGATCTTGAGATATACTAATGGGGGTGTCCTATGCAAAGAGTTTGAATAAGACTTGACCAAGAAATAAAGTCACTCTTTCTTTATAACATTGTTTACTGTTTAAGACTGACTATTTCAAAGCGATGACCTAGGTAACTCGACCTTAATCCTAGGCTAACTATGAACTCCTGTTTATTAAGGATTATCCTTATATTTGCATAGGTGAGGGTTGACTCAATAGTGCTAGCTCAATAAGCCTCCCATTTCAGGGGTAAGACTAGGTAGATAGCTGGGGACATAGGGTGCAAAAAAGAATTCGCTCCTACCCACTTTTAGGGATAGTAGAGAGATTATTCTCTTAAGTACTGATTCCAGGTCTTGAACAAGTGGTCACACCCACTCATTGGCCCGAGAGAGACTCAGTTTAGTGATTGGACACAAACCAATTGTTTACTAGAGGATCAATGGGATTTAAGGAACAAGATGTAATCTCGGGTGTAAAATAACTTTTGATCCAACCGTTATTACGAACAACCTGTGAGTGATCGACTTACTAATATGGTTAAATCAAGTGAACAAAAATATATCTACATTGAGAGGAGTGCAACTACTAGGCTTTAGTGGAGTAACCCGATAGTTAATGAATGTTGGTTAATTTGGGTTTAAGAGTTTAGTAAGTTAATCTCGGATCGTCGGAGCCCATGATTTGTAGGTCCATTAGGTCCCCTACTAGCTCACAAACAGATTAAACATTAGAATAGCGCAATGAGACGATTTGAAACGTTGAAATTCGAATTAAGGAAATCAGAAATTATATACGATATAATTACACATTTAATTATCGAATTAAATGAAATTGGAGAATTAGATAATATTTAAATATTAATTACATGAATAAAGATTCGTGATTATGGAATTGATGTTTTAATAACTTGATATTAGATATTAAATTATTTTAATTTAATTGTTTAATTAAATAATTTTTATTTAAAATTAATTTTATTTAAAATTGAAATTTAAAAATTTGAATTTTATAAAGTTCAAAATATACAAATTGGGTTTTGGAAAGTAAATTAAATTTAAAATTGATTTAATTTTATCGAAAATTGATATCAGATTAAATGGGTTTTTCCCACTTTCAATATTCAATTCCCACTTAATTTCTTTAAGTATGTGGTGTCAAGCCTCAATGCAATGTAATTGCATGCTGATCTGAATAAAACAATTTTCATTTAGTGAGATTTGGGACATGCAGTTGGTAATCAGTTTTTTTTTTTATTTTTTTTTTTTTTATTTTTTTTAGAAAAAAAAAAAAAGAAGAGTTCTTCAACTCTTGTACACCAAAAGGCCATTCTTCCTCTCTCCAAAATTTTCTCGAATTCAAACTCATTTTGGATCCCACAATCCAATCTAAGGTTCAAGATAATAGTAGGGAAGACTAAGTGGTGGTCTACAATCATTTGAAGTGGAGATTCCAGCTAATTTCGTGGATTGAAGAAGTTCTTCAAAAGTAACTTCTTGAATCCTCTTTTTAATTGGTGAGCATGTTGTCTTAGTTGCTAAGATTGATAATAGAGTGCTTAATGATTCTGATTTCTTCCGCTAATTGCATGCTAACTCCAACATCTATTAAGTGTGTATCAGCAGTGTATCAGGTACATCAAAGTGTATCAAGTATATATCAGTAGTGAATCAAGTGTATATCAATAATGTATCAAGCGTGTATATCAGGTGTATCCAATTTTTTTTTTATATTTCATGAGTTAGACTTATTTTTTAGCATTTTTACAAAAAGTAATAAATCTAGATTATGAACCTAATTTTAAAACTGAGTTTGTCAAATCTGCAAGAAGGTGAAAAAAGATTAGGGGAACTAAAGTTTAATTCGCGGCGTCGGTGGGGTGGGTCTCATTTACACCCACCGGTGACCTACCATGGAAAATAGCTAGTTTTTCCTAAATTCACAAACTTTATATGAATTAAGATCCAGTAGCCACCGGAAGAATGCCCACTACCAAGTTCCACCATTATTTATGGCCACAGATATTTATATATAGACCGACCATATAATAAATGAAAGCTTGAAAATATAGATCAGCCATGTAGTGGGTTTATTTTTCATATTGATGGTTGAATTTGAGAAGGATTATTACGAACTTACCCGTAATCCTTTTTTGATAATATAGATTATTGATGATTTTATTATCATTTGTGTTAATGTAAGTGCAATGCATATGATGTTTTTTGTTTTTGTTTTAATTTTCGATTATGCTATGATTTACGATCTCAACTAGTGTCTAGTACGGATATGTTGTGGTTTACAATCTCAACTACTGTATAGTGAGATTTTAGAGAGACTTACTTTTCAACCACTAAAGTCTTGTTCAACAATAATTTGAACCTTATTTGATAATTACTTCATTTTTTATTTTAATCTTTTATTTTTTGATTAAAAAACAAAAAATGTACTTGTTTGGTTACTGTTTTTAGTTTTCAACTTTTTTTTAAGTTTATAGTTTTTATAAAAATAAAACCAAAATATTTTACCATATTTTTTCATCTAGTCTACATAATTATAAAATTATATATTTGTTTTTGTTTTTTCTTAAAATTATATTGATAAAACGGTATTAATATTTTAAATGTACTGATTAATCACAAGTCAAAAGAAAAATAACAAAAACAAATATATTATCAAAAATACAAGAAAATAATTTCGTTTTTGTAAGAACAAGGAGAATAAGAAAATAATAAAAACAATTAATCTAGAACCAATGAATCCATGATATTTCTATATGATAGGAAATGCCCTATGAGTCATATTTTCACAAAAGTAAGAGTTAATTACTAGGAAGCCTCCATTCTCAGTGAATCATATATTTCTAGTAAAATAAAATAATTTAAGAGACAATTAATGCATTGTCTATTTTCTCTAATGCCTAATGGTGTACATTTGAAATTGTACAAGGAAAATTTTCTTTTCAAATTAGGTGAGATTTTCCTTCTCATCATCAAGGCAGCTGCCCTACCTTCATTATGGAGAGAAACCATGTAGAACTTCCATTGACGCATATATAAATGTATATTAAATAATATAAAGTAGATAATAATTAACTAACATATACATGAGAACATATTCATATCTCCCTTAAATTACTACAAGAAGTATGACTGTTAGTAATAACAAAATTTCGTTACAAAATCTATTTTTTCATCGTAAATAATATTGAGCAACAAATATTTTTTCGCTAGCAGCCAAGTCAGTAAAAGTTTTTTGTAACAATTTAGGAAAAATATCGCAATATACAATAGATTTATAAAATGTCGCATTTTCTATGTGAGGAATCAATAAAGTTGCAACATGTGACATTTAGCAAGATGTCGCAAATTACAACAATTGATTATTTGGTACATTATGCATCGTTTCTAGGTTCAACAATAATCTTGTGATGTTTTACATTTGTTACAAATTTTTAAAAATAATTATTGTTCGTTGCATACATTATCTCTTGATAGCAAACAACGGGGTTGCAACTCTGTATATACAAATTAGGAAATTAAACAAATATGAATAAAATATTATACTAGATTAATATATATGTTTATAAAATCTTTAATATATATACTACAACAAAAATAATTTTCCAAAACAAGGTTTGAATATTATCACCAACAAGTTTAGTTTAGTGATAACGGACAGAAATGCACGTTATTACAGTACAAAGATATAAAACAATGAAGGATTGTGACGGTAAAAATATATAAATTTTGTCCAAAAGCATTAAGTTTATAACATTGCGATCGCATGCGTCCATCGCATTAAAACAGCTAATTTATGTATTTTGTGCAGAAAATGCGTTGGTGTAAGGCGAAATTGCGATCCAAGGAATTTTGAGTCTGAGCGCATTAAGAGATTACGACCGCAAGGCTATGCGGTCATATTCATTCGTGAAGATCTGCTCAAGAAGGTGGCCGCATAAAGCCGGTGCATCAAGGTGAAAGCTCAATAAATCACGATGGGATAGAAAGCTAATGACAGTCGATTCTGAATTAAGTTGACAAGTCGTTAACGACACACTGTAGAAAGTACACTCAACTTTTCGGTGACAATTAATCGGCGCATCAGACAGAGAATTAATGACATCCCATCAGTGCAATCATTTGAGAGAAAATTCACCCTGAAGCTCTATAAATACCGAAGGCTACCTTCGTTAAAGGAGTTCGGAGAATTCGGTTCCGCTATTCAGAATTTAGAGTTTGTCTTCACCATATACTTAGATTTTACATATTTAGAAAGCGGAGGCGAGTAAAGGGAGAATACGCTGAGAGATCTTCTTGGAAGAGTACCGGGAAGCGTAAAAAACAGAGAGAGGGCCAACTCTTGTGGAAACAAGAACATCTTTTGGGCAAAGTAGAGAAAACTCAGTGTAAAAGCCTTGGGAAGAAAGATATTGCTACCAGACTCTCTATCCTTACTTTCCATTGTCATTCTATATTCTGGACTTATTTATAAAATGGAAATTGCATCTTTATATATATTCACTCTCTTTACCTTATGCATGAGTAACTAAACTGACGAATGGGTTGAGAAGCACTTAGCTAACATGACCTAAGATCTTCATTTTATGCGATTATCTTGTATTATGTATGCATCATTCATCCTTTAGAGATACTCGGGAGGGTGGTCTAAGGATAGAATCTAGGCTTGAAAAAGTCAGATTAGAATCTAGGCTCGAGAGAGTCAGATTAGAACCGCATAATCAAGAGATAGAAGCTTAGGAATAAGTTTTGTTTGCTATTAACGCCTCGCATACACCCTAGAAATAGGATATGATTGTATACGGTCATCTTGTACCTGTGTGCATCATTCATCATCGCATAGGCAAGAAATAGAGACTTAAGAATAAGCTCTATAGACATCATCGCATATATCACATGCGTCCTAAAACTAGGAGCTATCACATTTGCATTGGAAAAGGAATTGCTGTCACATGTGTGTAGCATGATCGCATAGCTTGAACACAATCTCAGGATGCCCTAGCTAAAGACTTTCCCAACCCATTCCTCCGCATACTCATTGTATCTTTCGCATTATTAGCTCTTTTCTCAATTCGCCGCATAAAGTTTATACCGTAAACAACATACCAACCAACACATTGATTTATTTGTTACCGCAAAGTTATCAGAAATCACGGTCGCTTACTGTTTCCTTAGTCTCTGTGTTCGACCCTGGGCTTACCAAGCAACTTAGTAGGGTTTATACTTGGATCTTGCTAAGAAAACTTGCATGCACAACACATATTCCACAATCACATTCTACACCATTATTTCATTGTATTAACCATGCATCAAGTTTTTGGTGCCGTTGTCGGGGACTACGACAATACATTGTGCCAACGGTAACTTTTTTATTTTCTTTGTAGACTCTCCATCCCTGTGCACTGCTTCTCCTTAGGTAAGGGAAGAAGCGGGCGTCGTATGAGTGAAGGACAAAATTCTGAGCCCATTTACGACCTAGAGATTAAGAGAACTTTACAAAGAAGAAGAAGAAACATCCGCCAGCGACAACAAGAGAAAGATCCAAACATGGCAGAACAACCAGAAAATGGAGCACCAAACGCAAATAATGTCATGGCGAATCCCATCCTCTTGACGAACGACCGCAATAGGCCCATCCGGGACTATGCGTCGCCCAACCTCTATGATTTCTCACTAGGAATTATGAGGACAGCTCTTGACGGATCGAGGTTCGAAATGAAACCGGTGATGCTGCAGATGATTCAAACTGTCGGACAGTTTGGCGATAGGCATGACGAGGATCTGTACGCCCACCTCCGAAGTTTCATTAACATTGTTTCCATTTTCGTTGTGTGACCAGGCACGAAAATGGACTTATTCTCTCAAACCAGGGGAGATTACATCATGGGAACAATTAGTTGAGAAGCTCATGAAGAAGTACTTCCCCCCGACGGAAAATGCCAGAAGGAGGAAGCTGATCACTAATTTTGAATAGGATATTGACGAATCGCTCAGTGACACCTGGGCGAGGTTTAAGAGGCTGGTAAGAGATTGCCTACATAATGGCTTACCAGATTGTTTATGGATGGAAATTTTCTAGCACGGATTCAACTCTGCATCGTAGACGGCTGCCAATACAGTAGCAGTTGGAGGTCTGCTCGATAAAACTTACGATGAGGCCAAGAATATACTTGATCGCATTTCTAAAAATCATGAAACTGGAGAGAAAGCGATCAAAGATTGAGGATCAAAGACAGTGACACAAATAACGGAGCCATCGCATCCCTAAAGAACCAAATGACTGCAATGATGAATTTAATACAAGGAATCGTAATCAGTAGCCCACGAATGCATAGTGGGCAAGTAAATGCAATCAACTAAATGACCGCAAGTTGTGTTACTTGCGGTGAAGGCCATCCAATGGAGGAATTCTTGAGGAACCCACAATCAGTCTATTTCATGAAAAATAATCTGTTTTCCAATACATACAACCCTGGGTGGAGAAACCACCCTAACTTCGCGTGGAAAAATCAACAACAAAATTTTCAACCAGTGGCGCAAAAAGAAGGGCAACAAGGATTTTTCCCGCGAACAAATGGTCAAATGCAAAACCAAGCTAGCAGTTGGCAGGCGCCGCAATCTTCATCTTTGGAGAGTTTGTTGAAGCAGTATATTGAAAAGAATAAAACAGAGCTTCAAAATCAAGTGACGTCTATCCGCAATCTGGAAATTCAGATAGGACAGATTGCGAGCGAACTCAAGAATAGACCGCAAGGGGCACTGCCAAGTTCAACAGAACTCCCACACAACCCAGGGGGTATGGGAAAAGAGAAATGTCAAGTTGTGATGTTGCGAAGCGGAAAAACTGTGGCGAAGGAGAAGAAGAAGCCTAGCCGGACTGCTCCAATTACGATAGAACCTTAGATCCCGTTGACTCAAGAAGAAACAGAAGAAAAGAAGGCGATGGAACCAAAGATTGCGTCCACCTCGAAGTCGAAAGAACAGGGGACCATGAGAATACAGTTGCCACCATTCCCCTAGAGACTCAAAAAGAAGAAAAATGATGAGGTACAGTATCAACGCTTCATGGATATGCTGAAACAGTGGCATATTAACATTTCGTTCACTGAAGCGATTGAACAGATGCCCAAGTATCAAAGTTTCTGAAGGATATAGTGATGAAGAAGAGAAACACTGGTAAGTTCACAACGGTGGCATTGACGCAAAGTTTAAAATCCATAATCCCACTGAAAATGCGCAACCCTTGAAGTTTCATAATACCCTGCTCAATTGGAGGGTTATGTATTGGTCAAACGCTTTGTGATCTTGGGGCCAGTATCAACTTGATGCCCCTTTCAATTTTCAAGCAGTGGCACCCACGACGGTGACTCTCCAATTAGCTGATAGATCTCTTGTGCATCCAGAAGGGAAGGTGAAGGATGTTCTAGTTATGATTGGCAAATTTATATTATCAGCAGACTTTATCATCCTGGACTATGAAGCGGACAAAGATGTACGCATCATCCTGGGGCAACCATTTTTATCCACAGGTCGCGCTCAAATTGATGTGTACAAAGGAGAGATCACATTAAGTGTGAATGGACAGAAGGTCAGGTTTGATATTATCCAAGCCATGAAATATCCTGAAGAAGAAGACCTCGATGAATAAGATGATGAACCAAGTTTGAATGAAGAAGAAAAGTCTGAAGATGAAAATGAAGATGAGGATGCGACCACATCCATAGTAGCCTGCAATGCAATCACAGAAAAAACAACCAAAGAAGATGAGATGATTGCATCCAAAGAAGACAAGTTGACAACGAGTGAAGAAAGAAAAACAACAAAATCATCCTTGGAACAACCACAAACAATAGAGCTGAAGACCCTTCCAAAGCACCTGAAGTATGCGTTTCTAGGGCAGAATGGAAAGCTACCTGTAATAATTTCCTCTGCACTTAATGAAGATCAAGAAAATGCACTTCTGAGCTTCCTAAGAAAGTATGTAAAAGTAATTGGTTGGACGTTCACAGAAATTAGAGGAATCAGCCCCGTATACTGCATGCATAGGATTCGTCTCGAGGACAATCAGAAAGGATCGATCGAACAACAACGCAGACTCAACCCTGCGATGAAGAAGGTCGTGAAGAAGGAAATAATCAAGTGGTTGGACGCGAGAATTATCTATCCAATAGCCGACAGCACATGGGTCAACTCCGTGCAATGTGTGACGAAGAAAGGAGGGATGACGGTAGTCCCCAATGTAAACAACGAACTGATACCAATGAGGACCGTCACTAGATGGCAGATTTGCATAGACTACCACAAACTGACCGTCTAGCTAGAAATGATTTCTATAGCTTCTTGGATGGGTATATCGGCTATAACCAAATCATGATTGCTCTTGAAGATCAAGAGAAAACCACATTCACTTGCCTGTATGGAACATTTTCGTTTCGACGCATGTCGTTCGGCCTATATAATGCACTAAGCACTTTCCAGAGGTGCATGATGGCCATCTTTTCTAAATATCTTGAAGATTCGATAGAAATTTTCATGGACGACTTCTCGGTGTATGGGCAAACATACGAAGTCTGTCTCAACAATTTGGAGGAGATATTGAAAAGATGTGAAGAGATGAACCTCGTGCTGAATTGGGAGAAATGCCACTTCATGGTAAAGGAAGGTATTGTGCTTGGGCATAAAATCTCCAAGGATGGGCTGGAGGTGAACAAAGCGAAGATTGAAGCAATTGAAAAGCTTCCACCCTTAGCGAATGTAAAGGTTGTCAGGAGCTTCTTAGGACATGCTGGCTTTTATAGACGTTTTGTGAAAGACTTTTCAAAGATTGCAAGACCACTGAGTGCGTTGCTTGAGGCAGAAAGAAAGTTTGACTTCGATGACCAATGCCTCAATGCATTCATGATACTGAAGAATGCATTAACAACCACGCTTGTGTTGATCGCATCTGACTGGACAAAGCTCTTTGAACTAATGTGCGACGCAAGCAGTTATGCGATGGGAGCAGTACTGACGCAGAAGAAGAAAACAATGCTACATCCCATTGTATATGCGAGTAAAACCTTGAACCCTGCTCAAACAAATTACACAATCACAAAAAAAGAATTGCTTGCAGTGATATTTGCGTTGGAAAAATTCAGAGCTTATTTGCTGGGAACTAAAGTAATCATTCACACTAACTACTCGGTGATAAAATATTTGATGACAAAGAAAGATGCGAAGCCAAGATTGATTAGATGGGTTCTTCTCCTCCAGGAATTCAACATGGAAATTATTGATCGGAAGGAGAACCAAGTTGTGGACCATTTATCCAGATTAGAAAATCTAGAAGTTGACCGCAACCAGTCAGAGGTGAACGCAACTTTCCCAGACGAGTAACTATTTAAAATTGAAAAATTACCATGGTACGCAGATGTGGTTAATTTTCTAGTTTGCAAACAATTCTATAAGGATTACACAGACGATCAGAAGAGGCAACTCAGACATGAATGTAGATCATATTACTGGGACGAGCATAATCTTTATAAGAGGGGATCATACCAGATTTTGCGCCTATGCGTACCAGACGCTGCTCACCAATGCATATTATCACAATGCCATGACTTGCCATATGGAGGGCACTTTGGAGGCCAACGCATAGGAGCCAAGGTGTTACAAAGTGGGTATCTTTGGCCAACATTATTCAAGGACGCAAAAGACTATGTGATGAAATGTGACTGGTGTCAATGCACGGGAAACATTTCATGGAAGCATGCAATGCCCATGAACATCATTTTAGAACTGGAATTATTCGACATCTGGGGCATAGACTTCATGGGACCATTTCCACCATTGAATGGTCACAAATATATTCTATTAGTCGTTGA
This sequence comes from Benincasa hispida, assembly GCF_009727055.1. NCBI lineage: Eukaryota > Viridiplantae > Streptophyta > Magnoliopsida > Cucurbitales > Cucurbitaceae > Benincasa > Benincasa hispida. Next base: position 38,143,657 of record NC_052352.1, read on the forward strand.
CTACGTTTCCAAATGGGTAGAAATGGTATCATGCGCCGCAAGTGATGCGATAGTAGTCTCCAAGTTCTTAAAGAAAAATATTTTTCATTCGTTTTGGCACTCCACGTGCCATAATAAGTGATGAGGGCTCCCACTTTGTTAATCACATCGTCAACAATTTGCTGCTCAAATATAATATCCTCCATAAGGTGGCCACTGCATACCATCCACAGACAAATGGTCAAGCTGAAAGTGTCCAACAAAGAAATCAAGCTGATATTAGAGAAGGTGGTAAAGCCTTCACGAAAAGATTGGGCAACAAAGTTGGACGATGCCTTGTGGGCATACAGGACCGCCTATAAGACACCTATAGGCATGTCCCCGTATGCATTGGTATTTGGTAAGGCATGTCATCTACCGCTTGAGCTGGAGCATAAAGCACTATGGGCAGTGAAAAAGCTTAATTTTAACTTAAAGGCTGCATGGGAAGCAAGGAAACTTTAGTTGGTCGAGCTTGATGAATGGAGAATGCAAACTTATGAGAATGCCAAAATTTACAAAGAGCGCGCAAAACAATGGCATGACAAACAACTATGCAAGAAGAATCTCCACGTCGGACAAAAGGTCTTACTATTCAATTCGTGGCTACGACTCTTTCCCGGTAAATTAAAGTCACACTGGTCCGAACTCTTTATAATCAAAGAAGTATTCCTGCATGGTGCAGTCGAATTGACTAATGAGGAAGGGACCCGCGCATTCAAGGTTAACGGGCAAAGAGTCAAGATATATCGCGAAGGTGATTTTCATCAGGAAAATACCTCTGTAGACCTGAGAAATTCTGAATGAAGAAAAATCGAGCGGTCCCTGTGTTATTATGCGACAGAAAATCATCAGGGCGCAAGTCTTTTAGAATATCCTTTTCCTACTATTGATTAATGAACTCTCACTACCCTTCTTTTATAACTGTTATCGTTTATTTCTTTATATAAAAAAATTGCTAACTCTTTCTTTTATTTGACCCTCTTAATGCTTTTTTGCAACGATTGTGGTGAACGATTACGAATAGCTACACGAAAGACGCAACTAGTTTATTCTGCCACCGCAATTGAAGATAGAAGTTCGCCGCAAAGAAGGATGCGATCACAAACAATGCGGGCGACAGAGCAAATTTGGGGGTTGTATCTTTCCTTGACTTTGTCTATTGCAAATTTGGCACTATCGCATCACATTTTAACTTTGATATTTTATCATCGCATCCTCTTTAATCGGCGCAATCATTACACATTGATTAATTTAGTAAGTCACCGTATTATTTCTCTTTGCCAATTATGATTTCAATGATGAAACGCATGCCTCTATTTTTCATATATGCTAGAGTTAACTTAATTTTAGGATAGTCAACTCATGAAATATTTCTAGAAGTTAGTGGTCCACCAGCTTTCTTTCAAATTGACTTTTACAAAATTTTCTAAGAGCATCGCATTAATTCTTTCAATCTTTCAGCAATGAGGACATTGCTGCATTTAAATTTGGGGATGCGGTATTCTTTTCAAACCTTGCTATTTTTAGGCATTAAAAAAAACATAACGTTGTGATCGGATCCTACTCGTAGTTGGATGTCCGCATGACACCCGTGGGGGCAAGCCAAAACGAAGGTAGGAATCGTGATCAACACATAAATAAAATGATTACAACTCCGCTGCCAAATGGACATGAGTTTAGACTGAGAAAGAGTGCCTTGCTCGTAGTTGGATGTCTGCATGACACACGTAGAGGCAAGCCAAAACGAAGGCTAGGCACTTGGATCAGCGCAAGGTCATAGAAAAAAAAATATCTAAATTACGTAAGGATAAAAATATTTGAAAATACCCTAGTTGAAAAAGTTTTTTTATATGAAATAAATCATGCGATGCCCTGAAAACTAGTAAAGTCTTTTTTAAGGTTAAACTTGTGGTCTCTAAATTTTAGAAATATTTTAAGAAGAGACCCAGATAAGAATTAAGGAGATTTTGGTACATAGGATTTGAATAAGGCATCCTTGAGAAATCTAGGAAAGAAGAAGGCAGTCGACTTTCTAGAGAAAATCTTTAGTGTATGCTTGAGGACAAGTATTGTTTTAAATTTCGGGGTGTGATAACGGGAAGAAATGCACGTTATTACAGCACAAAGTATAAAACAATGAAGAATTGTTACTATAAAAATATATAAATTGCGTCCAAAAGTATTAAGTTTATAACATTGCAATCGCATGCGTCCATCGCATTAAAACAACTAACTTATGTATTTTGTGCAGAAAATGTATTGGCGCAAGGCGAAATTGCGATCCAAGGAATTTAGAGTCTGAGCGCATTAAGAGATTGTGACCGCAAGGCTATGCGATCATATGCTTTCGTGAAGATCTGCTAAAGAAGGTGGCCACATAAAGCCGATGCATCAAGGTGGAAGCTCAATAAATCACAATGGGACAGAAAGCTGATGACAGTCGATTCCAAATTAAATTGACAAGCCATTAACGACACACTATAGCAAGTACACTCAACTTTTCGGTGACAATCAATCGACGCATCAGATAGAGAATTAATTACATCCCATCAATGCAATCATTTGAGAGAAAATCTCTTCACCCGGAAGCTCTATAAATACCGAAGGCCACCTTTGTTAAGGAGTTCGGAGAATTCGGTTCCGCTATTCATAATTTAGAGTTTGTCTTCACCATATACTTAGATTTTACATACTTAGAAGGCGGAGAGTCAGAGGTGAGTGAAGGGAGAATATGCTGAGAGATCGTTTTGGTTAACTCGGAAGAGTGCCGGGAAGTGTCGAAAACAGAGAGAGGGCCAACTCTTGTGGAAGCAAGAACATCTTTTGGGCAAAGTAGAGAAGACTCAGTGTAAAAGCCTTGGGAAGCAAGATATTGCTACCAGGTTCTCTATCCCTACTTTCCATTGTCATTCTATATTCTGAATTTATTTATAAAATGGAAATTGCATCTTTATATCTGTCCACTCTCTTTACCTTACGCATGAGTAACTAAACTGTCGAATGGGTTGAGAAGCACTTAGTTAGTATGACCTAAGATCTTCACTTTATGCGATCATCTTGTATTATGTATGCATCATTCGTCCTTTAGAGATACTCAGGAGGGTGGTCTAAGGATAGAATCTAGGCTTGGAAAAGTCCGATTAGAATTTAGACTCGAGAGAGTCAGATTAGAACCGCATAATCAAAAGATAGAAGCTTAGGAATAAGTTATGTTTACTATTAACGTATCACATGCACCCTAGAGATAGGATATGATTGTATGCAGTCACCTTATACCTGTGTGCATCATTCATCATTGCATAGGCAAGAAATAGAGACTTAGGAATAAGCTCTATAGACATCATCGCATACATTGCATGCGTCCTAAAACTAGGAGCTATCGCATTTACATTGGAAAATTTACTATCTCATGTATGTAACATGATCGCATAGCTTGAACGCAATCTCAGGAAGCGTTAGCTAAAGACTTTCTCAACCCGTTCCTCCGCATACTCATTGTATCTTTCGCATTATTAGCTCTTTTCTCAATTCCGCCATATAAACTTTATACCGTAAACAACATACCAACCAACACATTGATTTATTTGTTACTGCAAAGTTATCAGAAATCACCATCGCATACCGTTTCCTTAGTCCCTGTGTTCGACTCTAGGCTTACCAGGTAACTTAGAGGGGTTTATACATGGATCTTGCTAAGAAAACTTACATGCACAACGCATATTCCACCATCACATTCTACACCATTATTTCATCGCATTAACCACGCATCATTTAGTCCAACATGTATTATACCAAAATACATTCTTCCAAAAGAGCTAGATAGCCACCAACAAACGAGCTCTTAGTCCTACACACATTATTTTTAAATAGAAGTCGTATATTATTAAACATATCAAAGATTAAATATTAAACTCTTACATATTTACCATCGACATAAAAGATTAATCATTTTTTTTATTATCAATCACAAGTTACTCTTAAACATAATTATCACATCCCATCACAAAACTCAAGTCACAACAAATAAAAACATGCTCTTCCACATTCATTCCAAAATTACACATATTTTGCCAAAATTCCTTACCACCCTCCATTCAAAATAATAAACATCAATTATCCTCTCCTCCCTCCCACAATCATTCTCTACATAATAACAAATATAAGCATGTTTCTTCTACCTTCATTACAAAAACTAGGAAAATAAAATCAAACATTTTGCAACATTTTGCAACTTAAGTTCTTGACATTAACTTTGTGATGCTTCTTCTATAATAGCTCTATTTCTTTCACTATCTCGAATTTCATTCTCTACCATTTCTTACGTCTTTGCAAGACGTGTCTCCAATGATTAGACATATTCTTGTGAGCACATTTCTTTGGAAGTAAGAACCAATTAACACAATAAGACCTGAAAATGAGAACCAATTAACACAGTTTTGTTCTCTCCAAAATAAGACTTTTAACCAATTAACACAATAACACTTGAAAGCAAGAACCAATTAGTAAAATTTTATTCTCCCTAAAATAGGATTTTTTAACCAATGGACTAATTGCATAAATAGAATTCAAGCCCAAAATAATAGAATATGTATTACAATGATAAAATAATTGTATATATAGATTAAAAAAATGGTAAAAGACTAAAAAACTCATGCCTAGCCACCATTTTGCTCGCTTCTTCCCAAATTTCTCAAATTAAAAGCTATCACTGATAGCAACTATCAGTGATAGCCACTGATAGCTGCTATCAGCTGCTATCGGTGATAGCTTCTATCAATTGCTATTGATGATAGTTGCTATCAGCGATAGCTTTCAATTTGAGAAAAATTAAGACAATCTTAAAATATTAGTTTTTAATTTGCTATCAATTATTAGTAGTTATGATTGATTCACTTTCATTAATTGGAATCAGCCTTGAAATATCAATACTTAAGGCTATTAGTGGCTATTAATAATAGATTTATAAATAGTGATCAACTTTGAAAGAAGACCAACAACTTCGATTACCACAGTAGCTATCACTCATAATCTTTTATCATGGCTATTACTAATAGCAGCTATTAGTTGCTATCACTGATAGACTTTCATCAATTACAATCAACCTGAAATATTAACACTTAAGGCTATCAATGATAGACTTTTATAACTGGTTATCATCTTTGAAAGAAACCCGATATATAGATATCACCTAAGTTTTCTATCACCGATAACATGCTATCAGTGGTAGCTTCTATCACTGATAATGTGCTATCGGGTAGCTTCTATCACCGATAATGTGCTATCGAGCAGCTTCTATAATCGATAACATGCTATTAGTATTAGCTTCTATCACTGGTAACATGATATCAGTAATAACTTCTATCAATCATAGTCACTAAACACCTTTTGCCCCTTTCTTGTCATTCTCAAACATTTATAAGTCCCTTTTCCTTTCGATGATAGCTTCTATCACTAATAAACATGCTATTAGTGATAACTTCTACGCATTTCACTTATATTTTAGCTCGAGATTCAACTTTATTAATTAAATTCACTAAGTTCGCTATCAATGATAGATTTCTATAAGTGGCTATTAACTATGAAAATATAATCAAAGATTAAGTTATCAATGATAGAAAATATTAGTGGCTATCTAGACTTTCATTTGTTATTTATAGTTATTATTTGTTATAATAATCAAACTTGATGATTGGCTTGTTGGTATTAAATCACTTATGAATTGAATACTTTTAAGTCTTGGGTACGAAACTCAACCTCGTAATTTTTGTGAAAAAACAAGGAGAAAAAGAAAATTTTCAAATAAAGAAAAGAAAAATTTTTAAAATAAGAGAAAGAGAAGAAGCAAAAACCGAAGAAAGGAAAGAAAATTAAATAGAAAAAATGGAAGCAAAAACTAGAGAAATGAAAGAAAAATTAGAAAAAAGAAAAATAAAGAGAAGAAGCAAAAAATCAAAGAAAGAAGAGAAAATAAAATAATAAAAAAAAGGAAGAAGAAAAATCGGAGAAAAGAAAGAAAATAAAAATAAAAATAAAAAAATGAATAAGAAAAAAACGAAGAAATAAAAGAAAACTAAAAGAAAGAAGAAAGAAGAAAGAAGAAAGGGAAAAAGAAGGAAATGAAAAAAATAAAAAAAATAAAAGAAAGAAGCAAAAATCGAAGAAAGGAAATAAAATAAAAAGACTAAAAAAAAAAAGAAGTGTGCAATAGGACAAAACAAGGGAGGGTGAAATTAAGAATTAAAAAAAATTGAATATTGACTAGTCAAGTCATCCATATTTGCAAATATTTTAAAGATGTAATATATTTTTAGATTTTTTCTCTTATTCTACTATCTATTACAAATATCCTTAACTAGTTAACATAATAAAACTTGGGAAATTTGGGCCGATGACCTAATATTTCAGCCTATAATGCCAAATGACCCCATTTTTTAAAGAACTGTCAATTGACCCTCTGCTTATGTCATCATGGTATGAGATTACAAAAATGCCCCTCTAGTATATATGATACTCATGCGCTCAAACTCAACGATTGTCCCATGCTCAAAATTCTCGTGCAAGTGTCATTCAATCTCGCTCTACAAAACCATCACCGATCTACTGCCGTAATTGAAGTTCTATACTGGGTAAGTGAATTTAATTTTTGTCTTGCATGTTGTGTTGCGTTTGTTGGTTGGTTTCGTTTGATCGTTTGTCACGTTCATAACTGGTTTCGAGGTTTAATCAGTTGTGTCTATTTTTTATTTTGGGTTTCAATGTGTTCTACATTGGTTGAGGATGAAGAAGATAAAGTTAGAATCAGACAAGGTAGTGGACGAGTTTTGCGAAAGCGAGATGGGATAAAGCGAGACGGACGAAAGCGAGATAGGCTAGAATGAGATGGGTGAAAGCGAGATGGGCTAGAGCGAGATGAGATAGAGCAAGACGACGAGAGCGAGACGAGTCAAAGCAAGATGGGCTATAGCGAGATAAGAGAGAGCGAGATATGCGAGAGTGAGATTTGAGAGAGCGAGATGTGCGAGATTGGGGAGAGCGAGACTTTAACAGTATGTTTTATTAGTGATTTTTAGTACGAACCTATTAACTGATAAATTGAATGTTGATACAATGCAAGAGTAATTTAAGATGTCTAAATCTTTGAAAATTCATGAAGTTGATAGGTTTCCTCGCAAGTAACGTGCCAGACCTATGTTGCCAATGCCAACAATATTGTAAAGGAAAAGCTTACTGGAAGGCAGTTAGAGTTATTCAAGAGAACAAATTTTTGTCACTTCGTAGACACTGAACTTGTATTCAACAGCCCACTAATCCTCCATATGTTATTGAGGGAAGTGAAGAAGTCGGGAGTGGACTCGATTAGTTTCTTTATCAGAGGAAAGGTCGACACATTTTCAAAGGACGACTTTTTATTGATCACTGGTTTGTGGCAGTCTCCTACGCGAGTTGTACGGAGTGAGAAGTCCTCACAAGAACTTTTGACGAGGTACTTTGATAATCGGTCGACCTGAGACGCATTCCACTTTAATTTACTTGAAGAAGAATACAAAAATTTTGTATTTGAAAATGACGATGATGTTGTTAAAATTACCCTAGTATATTACACAAAAGGTTGCAATTATGGGTAAAAACAAGCAAAAGAATGTTGCCAATCGTACTCTATTTGATGATGTTGAAGATATTGATTACTACAAAAATCTTGATTGGGGTACAATTATTTGGGAGAGGACACTCGACGCCCTGAAGACTGCACTGAATGACAAGGTTGGTTTATACAAGGAGAAGGTGAAGGGAAATAAAAATTATGTTGTGAAGTACTCGCTCCGTGGATTTCCCCAAGCATTCCAGGTAGATGTTCCTTAACTTAACCTTATCTTTAGTTTAACATTAACATAGTTATAAATACGAGTTGTTTGGATTTAGATGTGGACGTATGAGATCCTATCGTCAATAGCAGGGAACGTTATCACTTGAAAGAGAAAGGTAGTTATGCCTCGTATATTACGGTGGTCATGCTCCTATTCAGTGTCATTCAAAGCATCGAGAGAGACATTTTTTAGTCTCAAAATGTAAGTGTAATCTAACTAACCACAATATGTTTATTCGGTTGTTAAATATACACTAACCATCTTACTGGGTTCTTTAATGCAAACAAAAGTAAAAAAGGGTCTTGTCATGTCCGATGTTAAGGTTTCGAGATACCCCAATTGATAAAAAGGTCATATGACAAGCACACTCCAACATCGAGAGTTCAAGGAGCTCTGGAAGTTCAAAGAGTGGAAGTAGTTTAGAGAACAGTTCAGAAGGTGGGGAAGGTGAACAGCAGGGTAATTTAGAAGGTGGAATGAGGGACGATGAATCTGATGGGGACCAAAACATCAACCAGCCTACTTACAGCCCTAGCAAGGATATGTTTCATGATGTACTGGTGGGTGACGTACGTCCTGAGCCTGAGGAGGATTGTTCTATCCCGGAGGAAGATCGTTCTGAGCCTGAGGTTTCGGGCCACAGAGAGGGAGGTAATGTTGATCCTGATGTATATTCGTACCTACGGAGCATTGACAACTCAATATCGAGCTTAAATGCTCGTGTATCGAACCTGGAGACGGACAAGAGAGACATCAAAGCACAATTGTCAACTATTTTGTCTCTATTATAGTCTATAAAGGGTTCCACGGTGTTTGAGACGACGAGGTCCTCCACTCCATAGACAGGCCACGATGCCACCATGTCCCCCCATCCCGAGTCACCCACCCCACCTCCACCTAAGTCACCTACCCCACCTCCACCTAAGTCACCTACCCTACCTTTACATCTCAATTCATCTGTATAGCTTGATATCACGGCCTCCTCTGACACCATACATCTCGATTCACAGGTATGATCATTATGTGATTCGAAAATTTCTTTCTTCATATTTTTTATTCGACTTGTTCACCATGTTGTTATATTTCTATAGGTTATGGTTGAGAGTAAGAAACAACACGTAAGAGAAAGGTCATTGATAAATACATACCTCCTGTCGAACCAAAAAAGAAAATAACAAAATATAAGGAAATTAAGGTTCAACTTCCTTTGGATCGTCCAAATATTAAGTACCCTCTCCCTGGGGTACCACGATACAATTTAAAGCGACGATCCAATGCTCCTTAGAGCATGAGGATCTAACTGGTGTATTCAAGGAAATGATGAACTGGATTGCCGATAAGAATAAAAACAACGAGATTCCAGAAAATGCAGTTCAGTCATTATCTGAGTCCTTTTTCCAAGAGTTGACCGAACCAAGTTCATTTATTGAGTGTGACGTAAGTTTACGATCTTAGCCCTTTTTACCAAGTACATACAGTTTACTCCCCTCTCCTAACATATATCTTGTTTTGGATGTAGACCCTAAATATCCTATTTCAGTTCATAAAAGATAAATTCTATAGGCGACCAGACGTGTGTATAGTCAGCTTCACCATCCTACCAATTGGAATAACGGTAACCATTTACTGAACTTCTGAATAGGAATACGTTGGTTGACTATTATGTGTTTTTAATGTTCTTTTCAACGTATAGAGTCATCTAAATTCTCGAGATGGGGTCTACAAACATATTAAGAACAAGTCGACTTTGCATGTTGCTGTAGAATGGGGGGAAGAGACGTTTCTAGATTATGTCATGGGTAAATTCGATGTCAAGTGGTCAGATATGGACTTCATGTATATGACAACAAACATTGATCAACTCTGGATGTTGATTGCATTCGATCTAAATAGAGGTCGGTTGGTCGTATTTAATTCACTACCGTCCATGACATCAAAGAAGAAGCTGGAGTCTTTCCTTGAACCGTTGAATTACACCCTACCATCGCTTCTTCACTACTGTGACTTGAAACGTTGAAAGCCGAACATAGAAACGTCTCATTGGAAGATATCCCAACCTACCTCTACGAACACACAGCATGGGTCATTAGATTGTGGATATTTGTTGTAAAATTCTTAGAACATTTAGTGACTGGTAGTGCCACATCTGTAATCACTTAAGGAGAAGTTGAGTGACTATAGGATGCAATTGGCATGTCAATTGTGGAACGAACTCTCCATATTATTGACGTGCATGTATATTGTGTATATTATGTATATTATTGATGTAATTTTACTAACATGTTATTTAAATTATTGGTATAGAACTAACATGAATAGACAAACATTTGAATAACATAAATAGACAAACTTGAGGAAAGTTGTGTAAGTGATAGCGAGATTAGCAAGAGCGAGATCCAGAGAGAGCGAGACATTTCCAGGAAGATTCGTTCATGAATAGCCAACAAGTTAACTAAACTTATAAAAGGGAAAGCGAGATAAGCGAAACATTTGAAGAAATTCGTGAAAAGACAAACTTTAGTAATTAAACTTATAAGTGAGACATTACTTAAGGGATCACAAGTGATAGCAAGAGAGCGAGATTAGCGAGTGCGAGATGTTTCCAGAATGATTCAAGCGAGATTAGTGAGAGCGAGACATTTCCAGAATGATTCATGAATAGACAACCACCTAACTAAACTTATAAAAGGGATAGCGAGATAAGCGAGACATTTGAAGAGATTCGTGAATAGACAAACTTTAGTAATTAAACTTATAAGCGAGACATTATAAAAGGGATTACAAGTGATAGCAAGATTAACGAGAGCAAGATGTTTCCAGAGATTCATGAATAGCCAACAAGTTAATTAAATTATAAAAGCGAGAGCGAGATAAGCGAGACATTTGAAGAGATTCATGAATAGAAAAACATTAGTAATTAAACTTATAAGTGAGACATTTTAAAAGGGATTACCAGTGATAGCGAGATTAGCGAGAGCGAGACATTTCCAGAATGATTCATGAATAGACTGTTGGGTTTTATGTCCTAAAACTCCTGGTTAGTAATTAATAGAACTTATTATGAAAATTCAATAAGTTGTTATTGAATATATTGCTTATTAGAAATCCAATAAACCTAAAAGTCCCTTGACTATTATATGAGTACTTGAATTTTATGTGGAGACATAAAAGTGGATCAAGTTCGAGTAAATAGTCAAATAATCTATAGTATATGAATGAGGTTGGGTGCCTTATTCTGGTAACACTATTGGATGCAGCCTGTTCTGTAGTTGTTACAAAAAGTTGTAACTATAAACGATGTGATTCTAATTTGATATTATATTGTTTAAATAATTATTTATTAATTTTATAAGAAAAATTAATTTGTAAAATTAATAATTTTTTATTTTTGAAATTAAAATGTTTTTCTAAAATCAAATTTGGAATTTGAAAATTGAAAAATACACAAAATAGAAAAATGGTATTTTCCATTACATCTTCATAGTTGCTCACCCATAACCCTCCATCTTTAAACTTCAATTACTCCAAGGATAAGCTGCATCTTATGCAGCCATCTTCATTGCATGATTGTCTGCAATATATTGAGAAGATTCGAGTAAATTTGAGGCAATGCAATCTATAGAATTTTTGCTGAAAAATTCGTGTGAAGAATGTGTTCTTCAAGTGGGTTGTTACTGTAAGCTCTTCTCCAAATTTCCTTAATTCAAGCTTATTTTGAGTCCCACAACTCAATTTAGAGCACCAAGGGAATAGTGGGGAAGATCTTGGGGTGGTTTACAACAAGATTTGGAGAAAGTTACAATTGGAAATCGAGATTTCAAGAGGACTACAAAGGTATGACTTGAAACTCAATTATTTCTGCAATACCATGTTTTACTTTCTGCCAAAATTAATGAATAAGAGTGCTTATTGACCCTTGTTGCTTTCGCTGCTTGTTGATACAATCCAACAATTGGTATTAGAGCATCATTTAAGCATTCAATTTAGTTTAATTTTGGTGTGGTGGGTGTTTTTCATGAGTTATATGAAACTACTACACTGATATGGTTTTCTGAGTTTTTAGCTTTTAATTTCTCAATTAAATTTGTAATTGGCTCTTGTTTGATGAGCTTTTATGTGTTCTCAAGAGTTTGTAATTTATTTGGAGTCATTATAGTTGAAATTAAGATGTAATTGAAGAAACAAGTGAAGAAGACCGACTTGCAGATTCCATTTTTTCAGCCTCTGTTCATATCGTCATTGAGGTTCAGTGCTAGACGATCGTTTAGCTATGGGAGTTAAATGATGTGAAGAAAAGCTAGACGATCGTGTAGCTATGGGCATTGATCGTTGAATTAATGTGTGCTAGACGATCGTGTAAGCGATCGTATACATACGAGAGCTAAACGATGCGTTGAAATGCTATGCGATGGCACTACACAATCATATAGCTTTGCACAGCAGCTAAACGATGCGTTGAAGTGCTATGCAATAGCATTACATGGTCGTCTACCTTTTTTCGTGCGCTAAACGATCAAGAAGAGGCGCTATACGATGGCGCTAAGTGATCGTGTAGTATTTGTCTGATGCTAGACGATGGTGTTGCACGATAGTGTTAGATACTAAGCGATCGTGTAGCATTGTCTGACATTAGACGATGACACTATGCGATAGATGGAAGACACTACACGATCATGTAGCTTGGTCAGGCGCTATACGATCAGGCCAACACTAAACGATCGCCCAAGACGATGGTCGTCAATGCTAAACGAAAAGCCTTAGCGATATTTCGAGCATGGAGCAAGAGAAACTGGTTCAACCGGATCTCTTGAGGTCCAGTCCAGTTCAGCCTCAAATGGTTTTTTGCTGGTTCGATTCAGACAGTTCGAGTCCAGTTCAAGTTGTTTGGGTTCGGTTTGGAGCAGTTCGAGCGATCCGAAAGCGATTTTGAAGCTGTTTGTAATAAGTAGACTTTTGTTTGCTTGTTTATGTCAAAACTAAAACCATATCAGTCTGTGTTTAATTATTTATGCATTTGATGTATGTTATAATTAAATAAATCTTGTATGTGCATACAGTATGCCATGTAGATTTAAAACCCCACTGTAAGAAGCATGTTACATGCATTGAAAGTATGTTATAATCTATTATAATATATAATATGCATGTTAGAGTTTCTTGTATTTAATATAATTATTATATTAAATATTTAATGCCTTTATGCATGTTGTGGATATTTAGCATGTCTAAAATTTTGTAAGTTGTTATAAAATTGGGTTAGACATTTAAAAGTCATAACAAATAACAGTTGTATGCTCACGTAGGTTAACCACTCATTTTAATAGTTAAAATAGATCGTTAAATCTTGTAAAACTAGGTTACAAACTCAACCGGTATATAATCCTGTCGAAGGCTATTGGTACTTAAGTTGACGGTATACGGAACATCTCCTACCTGGGGATTATGGCCAAATTATTGAGCGTTGGCAACTGGTTTTAATGAGCGTACGTGAGCGGTGTGACGAAATAAAACGGTTTGTCACCTAGACATCGTAGGTCAAATCCATTTATAAGTATTATATTTAGATAAACCACATAGACTTAGGGTTGTTTTTATTAGCCAGAAAAGAACCTAAGTAGAAATTTACCCTAATTAATTACTTCATGACAGTTCAATAACTTCTACATGATAAAGTTATTAGAAAGTTCAGTGGAAGATTAATAACATATATGATACGTTAGTTTTAGCTCTCACGTCCCTAAGAGTTCACAATCTAGATTTAAGCGGTACTTCGTGTCACCCTGGGAGTGACCTCCATATGAAAAGTATGTTTTAGCTTAAATCTATATTTCGGCAAATAAGGGAAAGTTGTTCGAACAGAAATCAATATATGATATATAGATTTCAACTACCATGTCTCCACATAGTTTACACCGTGAGATTCATATATCGCTTCGTGTCACCTTGGGAGTGACCTCCATACGAAAAGTGGATATATGAGTCAATAACAAGGTAAACGAGGAAGTAGTTTATAGTAAGTGGGTGAATAAAATATGTCAACTATCCAGCGGTCTCTTCCTTTAGTTTGGACCATGAGATTTCGATGTTGCACCTGCTGGTTAGCTTTAAGCGGCCTTTTGCTAGTCGTTTAACGATGGCTATCCCCATGAAGGGTTATAACATAGGATTCGAAACAACTCAAACTCCAGAGATAGATAAGATTTCTTAGGTCCATTCCCAACTTTGACTCTCTACTTCGATAGCATAGTTAGGGCCGACCTCTAATGTCTAAAAATGGAGGGTTACACTTACAGAATTATTAGGTGTCAGTAATTTCTAACTAAAAACGATAGCTAAATGACTATCAGAATATGAGTTATTCTGGATATAGTATTTAGTCAAGAATGTCTTGCTGTAGTATCATTGCAAATAAATAATGGTTATGGGTACATTATTATTACTTTGCTAAAACTTGATTGGATTTAAAAGCAATTCACTTATAGAATTTTTTTATAATTTCATTATGACCAGTTCGATAATACAATTGTTAGCGTCAGATAAACTGATCGAGGATAATTATGTGACCTGGAAATCAAATTTGAACACTATACCGGTGATAGATGATTTACGGTTTGTCTTAACAAAGGATTGCCCTCCTGTTCCCAGCTCTAACACAAACCAAACTATTCCGGATGCATATAATAGATGGATCAAGGCAAATGATAAAGCCCGTGCTTATATCCTCACCAGCATATCTAATGTTTTGGCAAAGAAACATGAGGATATGGGTACTGCCAAAGAGATTATGGAATCTCTACGAGGGATATTTGGACAACTGTCCTTCACCCTAAGGTATGATATTATCAAGTACGTTTACAACAGCCACATGAAAGAGGGGGTCTCTGTGCGTGAACATATCCTGGACATGATAGTCCATTTTAATGTGGCAGAAGTAAACGACATTGTTGTTGACGAGAGAAGTCAAGTCGGTTTTATTTTAGAATCTCTTCCAAAGAGTTTTCTGCAATTTTGTACGAATGCACTCATGAATAAAATTGAATACAGTTTGACAACTCTACTGAATGAGCGACAGACTTACCAGGCTATATTGAGAACTAAAGGTCTGGAATTAGAAGTAAACGTTACTACTGCTGAAAAGAGAGGAATGTCCTCCAAGCCTGATGTTGCTTCCTCTTCACAGAATAAGAGTATTCCTATCAAGAAGGATAAAGGGAAAGGGAAGAAGAAATCTACTGGAAAGAAATTCATTTGCAAATATTCAAATATTTAAAAACGGCAAGATCAAAGTATAGAAAGTTTAAAGATTTCTAGATCTGACTGTTAACAAGAGTTGTTAAGACAAGTCAAACACGTCTTACTCAAAAAGTTGAGAGTACCTCAATGTAGTGGGAGGAAAGTATGACTTCCTGGTCATTATTGAGAATAAGAACCATTCCCATATAGTTTAATTAAAAGCTTATTCTACACTAACATGTTTACAATGATTCTCTCGGCTAAAGTGTTTGAGAATCAAGACTAACAATACTAGATAAATAACCTAGGGCAACTGGGAGAAATATCGGTATGAGATACTGAATGGTAAACCATGGGTATGGGTTACCCTAGTTTATTGTATTTCTCTATAAAACTCAAAAACTTAGTCTTATATATTGGATATATTAGTTACCACTAGAGTTTTAGTCTAAGTAGAAGTTTGTTGGGTTTTATGTCCTAAAACTCGTGGTTTGTCAACAATAGAACTTATTCTGAAAATTCAATAAGTTGTTATTGAATATATTGTTTATTAGAAAACCTAAAAGTCCCTTGACTATTATTTGAGTACTTGAACTTTATGGGAGACATAAAAGCGGATCAGTTTGCGTAAATAGTCAAAATGATCTATAGTATATGAATGAGGTTGGGTGCCTTATTCTGGTAACACTATTGGATGCGGTTTGTTCTGTAGTTGTTACAAAGAGTTGTAAAGTGCTACAAACGATGTGATTCTAATTCGTACATGTTATGACATGAGAAGTGGGGGCGTCCCTGTGCAAAAGGGTTTCTACGAGATTAGACCACGAAATCAGTCACTCTTACTTTATAACGCTGTTTACTGTTTAAGACTGGCTATTTCAAAGCGATGACCTAAGTAACTTGACCTTAATCCTGAACTAACTATGAACTCCTGTTTATTTGGGATTATCCTTAGATTTGCATAGGTGAGGGTTGGCTCAATAGCACCGGCTCAATAAACTCCCATTTCAGGGGTAAGACCGAATAGATAGCTGGGGACAGAGAGTACAAGAAGAAATTCACTTTTATCTGCTGTTAGGGATAGTACAGAGGTTGTTCCCTTAAGTGCTGATTTTGGGTCTTGAAAAATGGGTCACACCCTCTCATTGGCCTGAGAGGGACTCAGCTTGTTGATTGGATCACAAATCAATTGTTGATCAGTATAAGTTAAGAAACAAAAGGTAATTTTGGGGGTAAGAGTTCAACTATGGGCTTTTGACCCATTAGTTAAAGAATGAGAGTTAATTCGGTCTAATGAGTTTAGCCAATTAATCTCGGTTCATTGGAGCTCATGATCTGTAGGTCCGCGAGGTCCCCCTACTAGCTCGTAAAGGGATTAGTTTTAAAGTAGCGCGATAAGTTAATTTAAAACGTTCAAATTAGAATTAAAGGAATTAGTAATTATATGAAATATAATTACACGTTTAATTTTAAGAATTAAACGGAGTTGGAGAATTAATATTTAAATATGATTTAAATATATGAAGGTGGATTTTTATAAAATTAATTTAATATTTGATATTATTAAATAGAATTAATTTAAATTTGTTTAAATAATTATTTATTAATTTTTATTAGAAAAATTAATTTGTAAAATTAATATATATATTTTTATTTTTGAAATCAAATTTGGAATTTGAAAATTGAAAAATACACAAAATGGAAAATTGGTATTTTCCATTACATCTTCATAGTTGCTTACCCATAACCCACCATCTTTAGATTCAATTACTCCAAGCATGAGCTGCATCTCATGCAACCATCTTCATTGCATGATTGTCTACAATATATTGAGAAGATTGGAGTGAATTTGAGGAAATGCAATCTCTAGAATTTTGGCTGAAAAATTCGTGTGAAGAATGTGTTCTTCAAGTGAGTTGTTACTGTGAGCTCTTCTCCAAATTCCCTTAATTCAAGCTTATTTTGAGTCTCACAACTCAATCTAGAGAACCAAGATAATAGTGGGGAAGATCTTAAGGTGGTCTACAACGAGATTTGGAGAAAGTTTAGCTTGAAATCGAGATTTCAAGAGAACTACAAAAGTATGACGTGAAACTCACTTATTTCTGCTAGAGATGTTAATTTTCCCATGCGGGCCCCCTCTCCTGGGGACGGGGAATGGGAATGCATTCCCCGTCGCTGCCCTGCCCCCAACCCCGCCCCAATTAGCTTTTACATATTTATTTAGTATAGTTATCTAATCTTATGTTGTTATTATTATTATATAAATATTACATTTACATTTCAAAATTGATTATTTATCGGGAAAGATAATGAATATGTTTAAATTGAATGTCTAAATTCAAATTATATATATGTGAATAATTTGATTTATATTTATTTCTTTCTACTAAAAAAAACTAATTAACTTTTTTAGGCCAAACTTTGAGTAATTTATCTTTAAATTCAATTTGTTATCCAAAACTAACCATTAGTGATAAAGTTAATTATTTAATTAAAATTTGCTCACATTATTGATTTAAATTAATTGACTTTTTACCCAAAAAAAAAGTAACGGGGAAAAATTCCCCACGAATTCCTCATGGGGATCCCCGCCTCGATCCCCATGGGGAATTCACAGGGATGGGGAATGAAATGGGGAACGGCGATAGGGAATGGCATCCCCGGCCCCACCCCGCCCCGCCTCGTGAACATCTCTAATTTCTGCAATAGCATACTTTAGTTTCTGCAAAAATTAATGAATTAGAGTGCTTATTGATCCTTGTTGCTTCCGCTGCTTGCTGATACAATCCAACATAAACAACCACTTAATTAAACTTATAAAAGGGAGAGCGAGATAAGGGAAACATTTGAAGAGATTCATGAATAGATAAACTTTAGTAATTAAACTTATAAACGAGACATTTTAAAGGGATTACAAATGATAGTGAGATTAATGAAAGGAGATATTTCCAGAACAATTCATGAATAGACAACCACTTAATTAAACTTATAAAAGGGAGAGCGAGATATGCGGGACATTTGAAGAGATTCGTGAATAGACAAATGGCACATAGAAAATTACAGTTTTAAGGATGACACATAGAAAATTACAGTTTTGAGAATTAAAGTGGCACATAGAAAATTATAGTTTTGAGGATTACAAGTGGCACATAAAAAATTACAATCGACCAATATTTGAATCATTTGGATTAACCTGTATCACTCTTCGAGGAGGTGCAATATGTTTTTCCACATATCCCGGAGGTCTCTTCCATTCATATATGTGACTGAACGGATTTACGGGCTCTACATAAGAAGCCATAAGAGAGTCAACGCTATAGAATGGACTGCACAAACCTCGGATGGAGATGTTTCGTTCTCGCGCAGCCACAATTGCATGCAAACATGGGATACCAAGTGAGTCAAGTTCCTTACATGTGCATTCCTTCATATGGAGGTTCACAATACCATCCAATCGATTGTCCCACACATAGATTCTATAACAATCAATCGACTCAACTCGATATCGTCTGCCCTTGTCACACTCAATTGCTAATCGATTTTCACAATAGTCTGAGTGTTACGTCGTTCGAGATGCCTAATAATTTCTCCATTCATAAAATCACGATTGGATGAAGCCTCGAACATGTTCCAATAATCACATTATGGGCAGTTGTCGATATTCTTTAATCAATGAATTGAAACACTTACACTATTGGACGTCATATTATCGCATCTTCGTTCTGTTTGGTAAACACGTTCCCACCTTTCACAAGTCTGTTACATTGAGTTTCTCTTTCTGAGTCCACTGCATGAATGCTATCATTATCTATTGATAATGTTGATGGTTAAGTGTTCATAAACAATGGAATATCACTCTCTTCTCGATTAAACTCATATGATACCCCGTATTGTTTGTCTACACCTATACCATCATAACTCATATTCACATTTTTGTCGTGGTATGATTTTAGCGTTACATATAACTGAACTATAGAAAAATCTTCTCAGAAAATAAGGAAGCGAACATCACCGTCATTCCGTTTGTATTGTGGAGGGGCTTCAAAGTCAAGCTTATATTTAACTTTTATTAAACATCAAACTCTGAGAAACTTACATTTGTGACCTTGTAAATGTGAGTTTAAGTTCTTCATACTTCAACGTAATAGGCACAATGATTCCTGTTAGCTCACCTCCAATATACAAATTTTGGTTCTCATCCCAATGACCTCGTATTGAATTAGTACACTTTTTTTTTTGTCATCCTACAAAGCAAGAAAACATTTTTTATTAACCAAATAGTAATACACATTGATCTCTCTCGCTCTTGTGACTCTCGCTCCCAATTGCTCTCGTTCTTGCTGTATCTCGCTCTCACGCTATTGCTTAATCTCGCTCTCTCGTTGTCACTCAATCTCTCTCTCTCCACCTTTCTCGTTGTCGCTCTTTCTCACACCTGTTTCGTTATGCTATTTACATACTTTTTTTGAGACCATGTTCCTACAAACACCAATGAAACCAGGTTTAAAAAAAGTTCGTTCCGTTCTTAAAAACTCGTTCTGAAAACTCCGTTTGGTTCCAGAAAACTCAATTATGGAAAACCTCGTTCAATAAATCTTCGTTCAACAAAATGACAGTTCAAATGAAGTTTAGATTTTAAAGAATTCACTATTACATATTTACTATGTGTTAACGATTTTAAGTTGTAGACAGATTTCGTGAAGATTGTCAAATCAATCGTACAGTGACAAACAATTACATCACGATGGAAGATAGACAAACAGCGAGAGCGAGATAGTTATCAGGGACAGTTCTTGTAATCTCATACCGTGATAATATCAGCAGAAGATCAATTGACAGTTTTTAAAAAAATAGAGTCATTTGACATTATAGGCCTAGATATTAGGTCATTGGCCCAAATTTCCCATAATACTTGAAAGCAATAACTAATTAACACAATTTTATTCTCTCCAAAATAGGCCTTTTAACCAATTAACACAATAAAACTTGAAAGCAAGAACCAAATAATACGATAAGACTTGAAAGCAAGAACCAATTAACACGATAAGACTTGAAAGCAAGGACCAATTAGCACAATTTTATTCTCTCCAAAATAGGGCTTTTAACTAATTAACACAATAGAACTTGAAAGCAAGAACCAATTAACACAATAAGACTTGAAAGCAAGAACCAATTAACACAATTTTATTCTCTCCAAAATAGGACTTTTAACCAATTAACACAACAAGACATGAAAGCAAGAATCAACTAATTTGAAACTGAAAAAATTAGAAGCAAACCCAACCATGAAACTAGACAGTAGACATGATACTGAGTAACCTCACTAATGATTCTTGGTTAAGTTCAGTTACAATCCCCAAGTGTAATTAGAAGAAAACCTTCCATGATACTTTTGCCTCACGAAGTGAAAAGATAGCGAGAGAGTCCAATGCTTTAGCAAAATTTCTATTGCAGTATTACTCTTGTGGAATTTGGGAAAGAAACGAATGGTGGTCGGAAGAAGAAAGAAGGAAGAAGAACGTACCGGCGAATTTGTGGTTAGCAAGGCAGAGAGGAGACAAGACAAAGGAGCTCACTATCGACGTCAATGGCATGGGTGGCCGGTGATGAATTTTCAGGTGGCCAGAGATGAATCTCCAGGTGCTCTGCTCACAATGAAGAACGCTTGAAGTACACTTGAGCGGTAAAAAGTAAAAACCCTAAAGTCATCGGGCCTGTGACGAAGCCCAAATCGTCGCAATTAGAGACGTGTTTAGTATTCGTCGCATTCAACTGTACAACGAAATTAAAATAAGTTGCATATTATCCCGCTCTTTTAACCCGCCTAGTTAATTGGGGCCTCCGACGAATAGAAAATTGTTGCAAGATGCGACTATTATATGATTCATTACATGCAGTCATTTTGCTCATTTATCTAACGTGTAGCAAAATAAAACATTGTATATTTGACTAATACTAGAATATTATCAAATACACAAGATGTCATATATATATATATATTCTCGAATCTAAACATATATGGGAACATATTATACATCCTCCAACAAGTATTACATGATATATTTGAATTATCTCATCATATCAAGAGATCTGATAGCGAAATCTAGTAGAATGTGATCTTTTTCATTTAATAAATTATATATTAAAAATATATGGAATAAAAAAATGTATAAGTCATTGATAACGGGCAGAAATGCACGTTACCATAGTGCAAAGTTCTTAAACAATGTTGGATTGTGTTGATGAAATATATTAACTTGCGTCCAGTAGACATCGTTTTCATAATATTACGGTCGCATGCGTTCATCGCATTAGAACTGTTGATTTCTGTATTTTTGTGCAGAATATGCATTAACGCAATACAAGAATTGCGATTATAGGAAATCATCGGTCGAGCGCAACTTCATCGCAAGGCTTTACGTTGATCGTGCTCACAAACATTCACCCGAGAAGGATCGCCGCAACTTGGTCAACGCAACATGGTGGACGCATCCGGATGAAAGACTAATTAAGCATGATGGGACATAAAGCTGATGATAGTTGAATTCGAATTAAGTTGACAGCCGATAACAGTCACAAAGTACATTCAGTTTTTTCGGTGATAATTATTTGGCGTATCAGTCAGGAATTAAAGTCGTCCCATCTGAGAGAAGCCGCCTTTCACCATGGATGCTCTATAAATACCAAGGGTATTCTTCAGAGAAGGGGTGCAGGAGTTCAGCAGTTAGAAATTTCATACTTCATTTCGCACATCTTTGTTCTTAGTTTTCTTTCATTTTAAGGCGGACGTGAGGAAGGAAGTTATGCCGGTAGATCGTTCCAATAAGCTTGGGAGAGCGTCAGAAGCTTCAAGGATAGAGAGAGGGTTGACTTCTACAAAAGCGGGAACATCTTTAGAACAGAATAGAGATTTCAGTGTAAAAAGTCTCGGTTAGTAAGGAATTGCTACCAGGCTCTCTACCTTTAACTTCCATTGTCATTTTGTACTCAACTCATTTATAAGAATGAAATTTCTTTCTCTATATCTATTCACTCTCTGTTATTCACCCATGAGTAGCTAAATCAGTTGAATGGGTTGAGAAGCATTTAGCTAGGACAACTAGGGAATTTTCATTCTTGCGATTATCTTATATTATGTATGCTTCATTCGTCCATTAGAGATACTCGGGAGGGTAGTCTAAGGACAAGATCTAGACTTAGGAAGATCAGGTTAGAATCTAGGCTCGGAAGAACCAGATTAGATCACATAATCAAGAGATAGGAGCTTAGGAGCATTGCATTTACATTGGAAAATGACTTGCTGTGCATGGTTATAATATGATCGTATAGTCTGACACATTCCCGAGTAACGCTAACTAAAGAACTTCTCAACCCGTTCATCGCATACTCGGTACATCTATCACACAACTGTATTTTCTCAAATCCGCCGCCTTTATTTATTTCTTTTTCATCAATGCAAAAAACAAACCCAACACTTTATTTATTTACCCGGTTACCGCAAAGTTCTTCATAAAAATTACTAAAACAATTTATTTTCACAAGTTCCTGTGTTCGATCCTAGACTTACCAGAAAACTCAGAGGAATTTACACTTGGATTCCGCTGGGGAAACGTGAGTGCACAACGTAATTTCATCAACACATATCATCCACATTTTCACTTCATAAAATCAAGCATCAAGTTTTTGGCGTCGTTGCCTGGGACTTCGGCAAAATAAAGTGCTAACTGTAATTTTTTTTTATTTATTTGTAGACTCTCAATCTTTGGCAAATTACGACCTAGAGATTGAGAGGACATTCAGAAGAAGATTAAGAGACCGCCAACAACAACAAGAAAGAACACCAAGAATGGCGGAGCAACTAGATGTAAGGACCGCTAACGCGAATAATTTAACGGCCAACCCCATCCTTCTGGCGAATGACTGCAATAGACCCATCCGGGACTATGCGTCACCTAACCTCTATGATTTCTCTCCAGGAATCATGAGGTTGGCGTTAGATGGATCGAGGTTTGAAATGAAGCCGGTAATGTTGCAGATGATCCAGGCTGTTGGGCAGTTTGGAGGAAGGCGTGGCAAAGACCTGCACGCCCACCTTCAGAGCTTCATAGAAATCTGCAACACTTTTGTGTTCCCGAATATCTCAACCGAGGAAGTTCGACTAATTCTGTTTCTATTTTCTTTGTGGGATCAGGCGAGAAAATGGGCATATTCTCTCGAACCGAGAGAGATCACTTCATGGGAATAAGTGGTGGAAAAGTTTATGAAGAAGTATATCCCACCAACTGAGAACGCAAGGAGAAGGAAATTAATAACAAACTTTGAACAAGAAGATAATAAATCACTCAGCAATGCTTGGGCGAGGTTTAAGCGGCTGGTAAGAGACTGCTCACACAATGACTTACCAGATTGCCTGCAAATGGAGATTTTCTACAAAGGATTGAACCCCTCTTCATAGACCGCTGCCAATGCGATAGCCCCTGGTGGTCTGCTCGACAAAACATATGAGGAGTAAAATAGTATACTTGATCGCATTTCCAAAAATCACGAATATTGGAGGGAAAGAAATCAAAGATTAAGAATCAAAGAAAATGACGGAAATAATGGGGCCATCGTATCCCTGCAAAATCAAATGACTATGATGATGAGTCTGATACAAGGCATCATAATTAATAAAACGGGAGCGAAGAAAGAGCAGGTCAGTGCAATCATTCAAACGACCGCAAGTTGTGTCATTTGCGGTGATGCTCACCCGATGGAGGAATGCCCAACAAACTCGCAGTCGGTATGCTTCATGAGAGATAATCCCTATTCCAATACATATAACCCGGGTGACGAAACCACCCAAATTTTGCGTGAAAAAATCAACAGCAAAGTTTTCAACTTGTAGCACAAAAAGAAGGACCACCCGAATTTTTTCCACAAAACAACGGTCCAACCCAAAGCCAAGCTAGCAGCTCACAACCACTGCAATCTTCGTCCTTAGAGAGCTTGCTGAAGCAATACATTAAGAAAAACGAATCAGTGCTTCAGAACCAAGCTACATCCATCAGAAATCTCGAAATCCAAATGGGAAAAATTACGGGCGAGCTAAAAAATAGACCGCAAGGAGCGTTGCCGAGCTCAACTGAGCTCCCTCGCAAGCTGGGGGTAACGGGAAGGAACAATGCTTAGCAGTCTCCTTGCTAAGCGTCAACATGACTGCGGAAGTAAGGGAAAAACACATTGCGACCAACTTGAATGTGGCAACAACCGAAGACTTGTTGACCTATAGTTTGGAGAAGCCCGAGAAAATAGACCCTGAAGTTGCGTCCACCCTTAAGCCTCTAGATCTTGGAATAAAAGTAGTTCAACCACCAGCAACTCCGCAAGACTGAAAGAAGAACAAATGAGGAAGGAAAGATCACAATAGTGGCTGCAATGCAAAATGATATGATCCCACCCAAAATGGTCGACCCAGGAATCTTCACGATCCCATGCTCTATCAGAGGGACCTTCAGTGGCCAAGCACTATGCATTCTTGGGGCAAGTATAAACATAATATCGCTATCAGTCTTCAAACAACTGAATGCCGGCACACTTACGCCCACAAAGGAAACTCTTCTGTTCGCGAACAGATCTTGAATACAACCTGAAGGAGAGTTGAAAAATACCGCAATTTCAATCGATAAATTCATCCTGTCAGCAGGCTTCCTCATTTTGGATTATAAAGCAGACGAAGATGCGCCCATCATATTGGGACGACCATTCCTTTCAACCGATTGTGCTCAAATTGATGTGTGCAAGGGGAAAATTATAATGAGCATTCATGGGGAGAAACTCCAGATTAAGGCAGTAAAGATCCCAGAGGACAAGGAAAAGAGAGAAAAGCCACCATGGACGTGAACAAACCAGCCTGGAATAAGTGGTCCCTGAGTATTATATGATTCAGCCTCATCAGGGATGCAAGTTTTGGGAACATCAATTCTTCAACCCTTCTCCACTATTCGGAATTTTCACTATATCCTTTCAATCGTTATCTATCCTTATTTTACTATTGCTATTTCTATTTTGGAAAAAAAAGTACGATAACAAGTTTTGTTTTGTTTAAAATAATTTAATCCTCTCTTTGTTTTCTTGCAATGATCAAGGCGCTGGAATATGGAGATGTTACACAAAGAAGCACTTATCTTACTCCATCACCGCAATCCAAGGAAGATAAATCGCAGCAAAGATGGATGCGTCAATACACAATGCGGGCGACAACACAAAATTAGGGGGTGTATCCTTATCTTTATTTCAAATTTTGCGCGACCACATTGCATTTTAGTTTTCAAAGTTTTATCACTGCATCCTCTTTAATCACCGCAATCATTTGACATAGATAAATTTAGTGAGTTACCGCATAAGGTCTCTTTGCCAAGTATGATTTCAATAATGAAAAATATGCTTATATGTCTGTCATATATACTAGAGTCAACTTAATCTTAAGATAGTCACCTCATAAAATATTTCTAAAAGTTAGAGGTTTGCTAGCTTTCTTTCAAACTCTCTTTACAATGCATTCTAGAACAGCGCATGACTTATTTTAATCTTTTGGCAATGAGGACATTGTCGCATTTTAAATTTGGGAGTGAGGTATTTATTTCCGACCTTACTATTTTGAAAAAAAATTGAGAATAACAACTCCACTGTCAATGCAATGGGAAACCCATGTTGATAAGAGTTAAGTTGTGAAAGGCACTTACCCGT
Organism: Benincasa hispida; assembly: GCF_009727055.1. Taxonomy (NCBI): domain Eukaryota; kingdom Viridiplantae; phylum Streptophyta; class Magnoliopsida; order Cucurbitales; family Cucurbitaceae; genus Benincasa; species Benincasa hispida. The sequence goes on from NC_052352.1 coordinate 38,169,507, forward strand.
AGTTGGATGTTCGCATGACACCCGTGGGGGCAAGCCAAAACGAAAGTTAGTCACCAGGATCAACGCATAAATAAATGACCGCAACTCTACTACCAAATAGGTATGAGTTTAGTCTGAGAAAGAGTGCATTACTCGTAGTTGGATATCCGCATGACACCTGTGGGGGCAAGCCAAAACGAAGACAAGGCACTTGGATCAGCACAAAGTCAGAAAAGAAATATATCAATGAAGAAAATTTTTTATGCAAGGATAAAATCATTTGACACTCCGGTAGAAAATTTTCTTTTTGAAATAAATCATGCGATGTTCAAGAATTTTGTAAAGTCCTTTTGAAAGGTAAGCTTGCAGTCCCTAGGTCTTAGAAATATTTTAAGAAGAGATTTGAATAAGACTTATGAAAATTCTGGTATATAGGATTTGAATGGAGTAGTCTTGAGAAATCTAGGAAAAGAACATTGCGGTTGACTTGCTAAAGGAATATTTAGCTTATGCTTGAGGACAAGCATTGTTTAAATTTGGGGGTGTGATAACGGGCAATAATGCACGTCATAGTGCTAAGTTCTTAAAAATTGTTGGATTACGTTGATAAAATATGTTAACTTGCGTCTAGTAAGCATCGTTTTCATAATATTGCGGTCGCATGCGTTCATCACATTAGAACTGCTGATTTTTGTATTTTTGTGCAGAATATGTGTTAACGCAATGCAAGAATTGCAATCATAGGAAATCATCGGTCGAGCGCAACTTCACCGCAAGACTTTGCGTTGATCATGCTCGCAAACATTCATTTGAGAAGGATCGCCGCAACTTGGTCAATACAACATGGTGGGCGCATTCGGGTGAAAGACTAATTAAGCGCGATGGGACATAAAGCTGATGACAATCGAATCCGAATTAAGTTGACAGCCAATAACGGTCACAAAGTACATTCAGCTTTTTCGGTGGCAATTATTCGGCATTAAGTTGAGAGAAGCCGCCTTTCACCATGGATGCTCTATAAATACCAAGGGCATTCTTCAGAGAAGGGGTGCAGGAGTTCAACAGTTAAAAATTTCATACTTCAGTTCGCACGTCTTTGTTCTTAGTTTTCTTTCATTTTAAGGCGGACGCGAGGAAGGAAGTTGTGCCGGCAGATCATTCTGATAAGCTTGGGAGAGCGCCAGAAGCTTCAAGGACAGAGAGAGGGCTGACGCCTGTGGAAGCGGGAACATCTTTAGAACAAAATAGAGATTTCAGTGTAAAAAGCCTCGGTCAGCAAGGAATTGCTACCAGGCTCTCTACCTTTAATTTCCATTGTCATTTTCTACTCAACTCATTTATAAGAATGGAATTTCTTTCTCTATATCTATTCACTCTCTGTTATTCACACATGAGTAGCTAAATCAATTGAATGGGTTGAGAAGCATTTAGCTAGCACAATTAGGGAATCTTCATTCTTGCGATTATCTTGTATTATGTATGCTTCATTCGTTCATTAGAGATACTCGGGAGGGTAGTCTAATGGCAGGATCTAGACTTAGAAAGGTCAGGTTAGAATCTAGGCTCGGAATAACCAGATTAGATCACATAATCAAGAGATAGGAGCTTAGGAATGAGCACTATTTGTTATCAACACATCGCATGCATCATAGAGATAGGATATGATTGTATGTGGTCACCTTGCTTTCATGCATTTTGCATCATCGAATAGGACAAGAGTAGAGATTTAGGGATAAGCTCCATGGACACTTTTGCATTCAACACATGCATCTTAGACTTAGGAGCATCGCATTTACATTGGAAAATGACTTGTTATGCATGGTTGTAACATGATCGCATAGTCTGATGCATTCCCGAGTAATGCTAGCTAAAGGTCTTCTCAACTCATTCATCGCATACTTAGTGCATCTATCACACAACTGTCTTTTCTCAAATCCACCGCCTTTATTTATTTCTTTTTCATCAACGCAAATAACAAACCCAACACTTTATTTATTTACCCGATTACTGCAAAGTTCTTCATAAAATTACCAACGCAATCTGTTTCACAAGTCCTTGTGTTCGACTCCGGATTTACCAGGAAACTCAGAAGAATTTACACTTGGATTCCGTTGGGAAAACTTGAGTGCATAATGCAATTCCATCAACGTATATCATCCACATTTCCACTTCATAAAATCAAGCATCATCCATTAAGTCTATAAAAGCTTCTGTTTGACATCTTATATTGGAAGATCACAACCTATTTGGCAATTTTATTGGCAGGTCTTGACAATTTTAATGGCAGCTTCATCGATAGATATCATCTCATGTCCAACAACAATTTGGAGATTATTGCAACCACATACTGGACTCTCTGGAATGATCGGAATAACATCACAAAAGGAGTATATGCTCTTCCTCCTACCCAATGGACTTGGATTTCAAAGTACTGTAAATGCTATTGGGAGTCTTCCAAAGCCCAAAAAATTAGAGGCTTCAACCGTTCGAGAAATTTTTGCTAAGAGGATTATACATCTCCAAAGTCTTGGATACCACCTCCAAAGTTTTGTTAAAATCAATGTTGATGCAGCTTGGTGTTCTTCATCAACATCGATAGGTTTGGGCATAGCGGTACAAGTGACTCTAGCTCCATTGTTGCAATGTCAGCAATTCAACTTCAAATCGACTTTATGGCTCCTCTCGCTGAAACCTTAGCAATTAAAGAATGAATTAAGCTAGCCTTTTTTGTTAAATTGCAGAAAAACCAGTGTCCAATCCGATTGCTTACAAGTTGATTTTGAGGAAAACAATTGCGAAGCTTAAATTTGTTGTTGGATCGAAGAAATTCGCTCCTTAAAAAAATCTTTTGAATCTTGTATTTTCACTTTTGTTGGTCATTATTATAATTCCCTTACGATGCTATTGCAAAATTTGCAAAAAAACGGGGATGGGAGTTGTGAATGGAGAGTTTTTTCCCCCCCTTGTTTTCCTTTGTGTTTGCAGGAAAGGACTAGAATAATCTTTTGCCCATTGTGGTGTGATAATATCGAGGTATTTGTTTTTGTTTTTGTTTTTTTTTTAAGTCTAATATAGGATTGGAAAATTGTCCAAAATAGTCCTTTCTAGTTTTCACATTACAAAAGTAACATGCTTTTTGAAACTCATTAAAAGAGTTAATCTTGGACCTTCTTGAGCGAGATCGACCTCGAGATTGAATTTGAAATGTTAAGAATTCAAATTATCCAGCCTGTTGAAAGAACAAATATACCCGTGCTTGAAGAAATCTTCATGTAAATAGAAACCATTCCAGTTTCTCACTTCACCTCGATCTCCCTACGTTTCCTTTGAATTTTCCTTGTCTCCATGGTTATTTTTATACTTAAGCTTCGTTATTGTAGAGGTATTATGTTATTTCCTTTGTTTAGTCTATGGTTCATCTTAAAAAATCGTCTTGTTAGGATTTTAGAGTTTATCCAAGATATATGAGAAATATAGGTTGTATGTTTTCTTTCGTTCAATATTTAGGCTTTTTTTTTTTATGTATCTTGTCTGTAGTTGATGATTTTCTTGATACTTCATCATATCTCGAGTGAAAAATGTTTGAATCTCGAGCTAAATTAGATGAAGTAGGCCCGAGATCTATTGAATGTGTCTCGAGATTGGGTGGCCTGTTGAGTTTTGGGCATACTGTATATGATCTCGAGGTAAATGTGACTTAAGATCGTCTTTAAGATCTTATACAGAATGGGACCAAAACTCTAATCTTATGGTATGCCGGTGTAAATGGGTCGAGTTTTTCTTCATTAGTGCACGATTTCGAGCGAGTTTTATCCCGAGATTTAAGGTAGATTGCAAATATAATGTTTCTATTTTGTTGTTGTTGTGTCTAATTATTTGTTCAATTCAATTTTTGGTTTGTGGTATGTGTGACAAATTACATTGGTACCTAAGATCCGTATTTTTTACTATTTTCTTGTAAATTTGACTTATTGTTCTCATGTAGCGAAAATAGTCTCAAATATTGAGAACAAGTGTATAGGCAGTTATACTTGTTTAAACAGATTGTTTTTAGTCATTTTCTGGATGTGAAGTTAGTTTTTAATTGGCCTCTGTGCCATTATATTCTTTTGACCCAAATTAGAATAATCTACACCCCAAACGCAAACTATTGTAACCCAACTATAATAACCTAGGACTATAATAACTAACTCATTACCTCAAACGCCCCCTGAGTGACTCCAATTTGATAATTAAGCCAATTAGCTCTACCATCATAAGACTAAAAATTTTAGTAAATCGATTTAAGTTTGTTATCACCAAAATGTTAATTAATTACTTTAAGATCAAATGCTAAAAAGCCAACAAGAGAGGGATTTAAAGTGTCATGATTAATCAAAGAAATTTATAACCCTAAATGCATCTATAACTCTAAATGCAACACTTCAACCACAATACTCATCAAATGTATATAAAAGAGATTGAGAATTGAGGGAACACTTATCTATGTTCTTATAGACCATTTGTATTTTTTTCAATAGAAAATATAACCTAATGTTTTGGGTGATTATTCGCTTGATCCATGAAGGAAACAAAAAGAGACCTCTCATTCTCAGACTTTTAAGGACTGTTTGGGACACTGAATTGAGATAAGATGTCTGAAGTTCGTATGTAGAGTTCATATCTCTGTGTTTGGGATGCAGAGTTATTTGGTCTGAGTTCATGTGTTTGTGTTTGGGGTGCATAGTTAAGTTCATATGTCTGAGTATCTGATACAATTTTTTGAACTCTAAGGAGGCGTTTGGGACATAGAGTAGGTTATTATAGACTATAAGTTATAATAAACTGTCTGTTTTTTATAGTCTGTGTTTGGAGTGCAGACTATTATAGTCTAGTTTATAATAGTCTGTGTTTGGGGTGAAGAGTATTATATTCTGTCTTATAATTGTCTGTATTTGGGGTGCAGAGTATTGTATTCTGTCTTATAATAGTCTGTGTTTGGAGTGCAGGTTATTATAGTCTGAATTATAATAGTCTATAATTTGAATGTAGATTATTTTAGACTATGTGCAACTTTTTCTACTATCATATTTTATAATAATAATAATTATGCATATGAAATATGTTCCACCAATTTATACAAAATTAATTTCATAGTAATTTATATTAAAAGCTAACTAAGATTTTTTTGTCATTTTCAGAGATACCTTTGTTAACATGGCCAAAAAAAGAAAAAAATGCATTACTCTTGGATGCAATTCATGTGTTTCATATATAAAGCTCTTTTTTTTAGGTACAAGCATCGCAAAGACAAAATAACTAACTCATGATTGCATGATTGAAATATGACTTTTTTTTTAGGTACCAAATGTACTACAAACTTAAATGTATAACTGAAACAAACTAATCATTGTTCATTATTGAAAAGTAGTCCAAAACACGGGTTAATCAAACATTCTCTTCAAGGAAGAGGTTACAATAGTCCAACTTGAGGGCTGTGGGAACGGATAAGAAGCTCTCCATATCTTGCACGCTGTGGAATATGATTTGCATAAGCTTCACCTTCTGTCGGTTATGCAATTCAGGAATATCTTGAAGTTGGTTTACGACTTTTGCACGTAGTTCGACTTCAATTGCACGCTTCTCTTTCGACCATTCTACAATCGCCTTTAATTAGTCATTTGCGAACTTCATCGCATTCCTAAAAATCTCTGCCATTTCATATTGATTCCTACTTCGCTTCCTCTTACTTCCTCTTGAAGCATTTCCTCCTTCAGTGCTTCGACCGGTACGTGTTCCATGCATGTCATCCTGTGACATGTCCATTCCCTGACTAGACATCGTGGGGATGTTTGGATCCTGTGATTCATGAATAGAAACTCCATCATTCATATGGTTTGGCACGTTAGACCTGACGTCCATAAAGGTCTCTGACCATCCTTCTGTAGCCCGATCCTTGCCAAACACGTAGGCCATATCATCATAGTATGGGAATGTGTAAAAGCCCCTTTGCTACAAGATGACTCTGCATGAAGGGTGAGATGGATGTTATAATTTTGTTACCGATATTCGTAAATCAATTTAGATAAAATTGTACCTTCACCCATCCATCAAATAACTCCCACTCTGTAGTGATACATTGGAATTCCTCATTCCAGCCAAATCCACTACAAGCTGGTCCTCTCATTTCTGAGATCCCTTGGTAAGTTTTTTTCAGGGATTTGACTCGACAATCTATAGTTGGTGATCCTTGGATATTAAAGTCAAGCAACTTCTCAGCCATCAAACGTTATAGTTGTGCCAAGTAGCCAGGTTGAAACGTACCATTGTCTGATCTCCATCCACCAGATGCGACCAATGCTACCAAGCACTCGACCAGCTTTGCTTTTTCCTCTTTAGTCCAAGTGTGCTTCAGGGCTTTTGAGGAACTTGACATTCTAGTGTATACACGTACATATTTTAATACAATTAAATAATAAATGACAAATAGTTGTAGCATAGCTAATGAGAGAGTTCATGGATAAAGTTAAACACAAAATATAGTAAACATAGTGAGAGTTTCGAATGAAATCATTCATAAAGGCACTACAATAAACAAAAAGTATAAAGGCACTGTACACTACGCAACTCCCATTCAGTAAACATCTATTGCGCCAGTTTATTCCTCCATTGGGTCCATTCATTTGAACTCTCAATATAATTTATCTCATTCCCCCTAGTTGTAGCAAAGCTTGAATCCACCTCATCTAAATCCTCGATCAGTTCACTGTTAGTCATCTCCCTATTGATAAAATTGTGCAGAAGGCAACACGCCATGATGGTTCGACATTGGATTTGTACTGGGTAGTATGATTGTCCTCGCAAGATTGCCCATCTACCCTTCAACAACCCCAATGTTCTCTCGATGACATTCCATGCAGAAGAATGTTTCATGTTAAAAAATTCTCGTGGAGCTGTTGGTGCATTACCTCCTCCACGCCACTCTGAAAGATGATATCTTTCGCCTTTATATGGAGCCAAAAAACCCTCCGCATTTGGGTATCCGACATCACATAGATAATAATACCCTGTTGAACGTCCAATCGATTCAAACCTTATATTACAAATACAATGAGTGGAGAGAGATGGTATGTGTAGCTAGTTACCCTTTGGAACCTTCAGCCCGTTAGGTCGTGATATTACATCTCTAGAAACTCGAGAATCAGCTGTGAATCCTTCCCACCCTGATAAGACGAACACAAAGTTGCCATTTGTGTCACACACATCGAATACATTTGTTGCAATTTCACCTTTCCTCGTCCTATACCTTGGGTGACCAGTTGCACTGAAATTTACCTTGATGTACGTACCATCTAATGCACCCAGACAATTCTGCATTCGAACAAAATAAGAAATGTTCATGCACATACGTTCTCCTAAGAAATAAGTCACGTTGAACTAACACTAGTGTAGTTGAATTGTACCTCAAATCATTTCCATCACGGATCTGTACACGAGTTTGTGATCGACAAAGGTTTTTTTAACAACACGTCGTGTAATTGTAACACCGCTAATAAAATAGTGTTGAAATGCCTAGAAACAGTCTCACTAGACTGTACAAATTCTCTTTGAACTATCCGATTCTTAACGTCATGGGCTAAAATATGTAAGAACATAGCAACCATCTCCTCCATATCTATAACTTCAGTTCCACTAATCCACCAGTTGTATTAAGTAACTAACATAAAATGGTAAAACATCTTCAATCCATTTTTGTAATTTGACAACAACATAAATCGGATTCATGAATGAGTTGAAAGTATGCTAATTGTCTAATACGATGTCTACAGTCGTTTGATGTGTTTTCTATTCTACTTTTTTTTTATAATACTATTTTTATATTACTTAAAAACAACACTTTTTATATGACTTTTTATATAAAAAAGAATATTATTTTGTTAAGTAAACTTAGTCAAATTCGAAAAAGTTTTTATTTTCTAATACCATAAACTTAGTCATGATATATGTAAAGATACTTTGATTTTTTTTTTACCATTTATAACAATTTTTTTACCATTCAATTGTTTGTTTGTATTTGTCTCACTCCTTTGCAACACATTGATAAAACTCATTTTTATAAATTGAGAAAATAATACATACCAATTGCAAATGGTTGTTTTTGTTACTTTTTCTAATGGTTGTTTCATAATAATAATGTCGTTAATTCTAATTGTTGTTTTTGTTACTTTTGCTTGTTTCATAATAATAATACATACCAATTGCAAAAATTTCCTAAATTTTATAATGGTTGTTTTTGTTACTTGTTCGTGTTTCATAATAATGGTTGTTACTTTTTCTAATGCCTTTATTCTAAGGGTTGTTTTTGTTACTTTTTCTTGCTCCATAATAATAATACATACCAATTCATAATAATAATACATTCCAATTGCAAAAATTTATATTTTTTTTGACTAATTGTCATGGAAATCTATTTTTAATGTAAAATTGCAAAATAATGAACACAAAAAAAAAAAAAAAATTACAAATATAACAACAAATATTGGATCGTGATATTATTACAGTCAAACATCCAAATATAGCGAAAAACAAATTACAAAAGTAACAAATATAAGAAACAATTAACAAAAGTAACATATATTTAAGTGCATGTAAACACCTTAGCAAGTGAAAGTTGGTAAACAATGTTTGATCCGGCTGATTCGTATAAGACCAACCCTAAAACATATTATAACAAACAACATTAGTACACTAGTCAAGAACCGTAATAAAAAAGATATTGGATAAAGAGAGAGAAGACATACCATTTACATTTATGAAGTAGATGGAATGTGTTTGTCCTTATACTTGAAGGCAAGTGAGAGAATAATTATAAAGTACAAAAAAACAAAAAAATGGAATAGGATCTAACCTCAGAGTTATGAAATTCATTCATTGAAACTTGAATTTCAAATAATATCATGAATATGATAAATGAGAAACCAACAAGATGAATGCAATAAACAGTACCAACAAAATGAGAAACCAAGAAGATGAATGTAGTAAACCAACAAGAGAAATAACACAGAATAAGAAAATGTTGGAGATAAGAAAAATAACATAGAATAATAAAATGTTGGAGACAAGAGAAATAACATACCAATTGCATAAGTAGATGCTAATGATGAATGCAGTAAACAGTACCTAACAACCGCTGTCAATCAATATACAATAAACAATAGTCAAACGGAGGTCAAAAGTTACAAATTGGACAACCAATGGACAAACAGAGACTGAAATGAACAAATTTGTCCACTAATTTACAAAATTTTTCAGAGATAGTAGTAATTCAAAGTAAAAGAATGAATTCAGTAAAATGAATAGCATAATTTAGAAGCAAAATAATTGAAAGCAAAATAAGGAACATCAAATAATTTTTCCACTGATTACAAAATTTTTGAGCTAAAATTGAAAAAAAAAAAAAAATAAAATCAAACCTCATTCATCGGCCGGAAAAGGAAAAAAGAAGACTACCCTCGACATCCCCCCTTTCCAAGCTCAAAATTTGGACATCCCTCATTTCCAAGCTCCAAATTTGGATGTCCCCCCCTTTCAAAGCACCAAATCTAGACATCCCCCTACCAAGCTCCAAATCTCGACCTCCCCTCTACCAAGCTCCAAATCTCGACCTCCCTCTATCAAGTTTCAATGCCTATTTCGACAGAGTGAGAAGATCGAATATAGTAGAAAAGGGAATCAAATTTTTGGAGCGGCGAGAGAGATTATTTGGAGTGGCAAGGCGAAAAGAGACCAGATCTGAAGAAAAACATGCAACAAATGCGAAACCAGATCTAAAGATGGCACCAAAACCATATCTGAAGCCGGAGAAGTAAATAGAAGGAAGAACAAAACCAGAAATGAAGCCGGAGAAGTAAAGAGAAGGAAGAATGAAACCGGAGCATACTGTTTGACCAAACAAGAAAGGAGAAAAATCGAGGGAGAACGATCGGACAAGAATACGATGGAGAATAGAGGAGATGGAAACAATGTATCGTGGAGGTTGGGAAGAGTTCCCCTAGGGTTAAAGTGTGAAGTATAATTGGAGCTCCAACTAAAAAATGTTGGAGCCCCAAATAAGAAGTGGGCTTATAGGTCACTCCACCTCACTCTAACCTTAGGCCCAAACATGCTCTAAATAATATGTTTTTATGATTAATATTTTTGTTTTGAAACTTTTTTATTCAATAATTATACTCATTTTTGTTTGAATAAAAATATGGATTGAATTTTTTCTTTTAATTTTTAAAACTTTTCTTTCTTTCTTTTTTGGGTAATGAACAATAATTAATCTGTTACATTTCCGGTAGAAATATAGTTAAATAAGATGAGAAACTAAAGCGAAATCAACTCTTTTGATTTTAGCTAATTTTTCTCCACAAATTGCATTATCTTTTTTTTTTTTTTTCTTCTTCTTCCTATTGTTGCTCTATATTTTTACTATGTCATGTTTTTTTTAATTAAATCTACCTATCATTGTAACAACCAATGTCACCACATTTCTTCAATAGTTCCATTTTCATTTTCTCTAAATTTGGATGATCATCAAAAAACAAATTTCTATTTTTCACTAATTCTTGCCGGAAAATGTTCCAGGAAAAATTATCATTTTATGTTTTTTTTTGTTATATGTTACATACTTTCAACTACATACATATTTTTTGTCTAAATATTCTTAACACTCATTTGATATGTGAATTCATTATGTATAAATATTGTACTTAATGTAGACAGAATAATATGTTTTAATATAATCAACAACTCTACAATATACTTTAATAGTCACCAGTCTTATAGTAGTCAGAAGTGGTTGTCAAAGTTGATTTTTACTGGAGTTTGTAGTTGGAGGTAGTTTTCGGAGTATGAAGTTAGTCACATGAAGTTGTATTGGAGTTGGTTGTCGAAGTTTGTCATCAGAGGTAGTTTTCGAATCCTCGAGTTGGTCAGGCAAAAGTGGTCGTCGAAGTTGATTATTGAAGATGATTTTTGCTGAAAATTGTAGCCGGAGATGACTGTCGGAGCCCGAAATCGCATGAAGGTGGTATTAGAGTTGGTTGTCGGAGTTTGTCGTCTAAGGTGATTGTCGAAGCCTCGAGTTGGTCGTCGGAGTTACTCACTCAAAGGTGATCATCGAAGATGATTTTCATCGGAGTTTGTAGTCGATGGTGGTTATCGGAGCCAATTGGTCGTCGGAGTTGATAACGCGAAGGTGGTGTTGGAGTTGGATCACCAGAGGTGGTTGTTGGAGGCCAGAATTGGTTGTCGAAGTTGGTCGCACGAAGGTTGTCGAAGCTCGGAGTTGGTCGTCGGATCTATCATCAGAGGTGATTGTCGAAACTCGGAGTTGGTCATCGGAGTTGTTATCGAAGGTGGTTGTCAGAGTCCGGAGTTGGTCGCCAGAGTTGTCATTGGAGGTAGTTGTTGGAGCCTAGAATTAGTTCTTGGAGTGTGATAGTGGCCGATGGGTAGAGCCATTGAAAACATGGGAATAAGGAAGAGTTGAGATAAATTGGGATGAGTTATTGTGCATTTTTTCTAGTTTAAATTTTGTTAAAAGGACAAGAGTCCAAATATATTTTGATTAAAAAAAATATTTTGTCCAAAATAGTCCACCCACATAATGAAGATAGAATTTACCCCAAATATAGATAATGCAATATTTTCCATCCCAAGAAGATAGAATGATGAACTGAAAATGTGTTGGTTTTATGCATTGAATCAAAAGTATAAAGATGTGAGGTACCTTCAAATTTAATAAATTCGAACCATTGGAAATGCCATTATCAGCAACCTTATCTGTCAGATCAAAATCAAAATTCAGAACAGATAGGGATCGATCTAATGTATGGGGTTTCTTGCCCACAATTTCCAATATCAATACCCCAATTTGGCTGCTCAATTTTCCCAATCTAACGGAATTTTCTTTCCCAATCATAGTATTTTATCATATTTATGAACAAATTTCCTACCCAGAACAGATCTAAACAGAGCTACAAATTTTCAAATAGCATAATTGAACAACAGGACCGATTAATCAATTCTGCAAGAAACGAAAACAATGAAAAAAACCTATTCATAATTTAAAGAAGCAGGTATAGCAATTGTTTCATTTTCTTATCTGTTTGGCTCCTTGGGAAAGAACTAAGCACATGCACAAGGATTTTCAACACTAACACTAACGTCCTCATCGTCACTCCTAAACACCAAATAACCGATCGCAAGCCCTAAGACAATTGCAACGAAAACTCCGCCATTAAAGGACATAATCGCGAGCATCAGAAGGTAACCGATCGCCGAGTTGACTCCGTAAAACAGAGCTGCAGCAAATCTCACAGCCTGAAACTTCCCAGCCACTTTAGATCGAAGGAGAGGGGCCTCGATCTCTGACGGCGATGGCTTCCGACACAGAAGAAGCTTCAAACGGATTCGATAATTCTCCAAATACTGGTAGAAAATGGAGACAATGAAACAAGCAAGCAAAGAGAGGGAATAACTCAACCATGAATTTGTCCGCCATGAATTGATGAGGAGAGTCACCTCCTTGCTCCAGTAGAAGGTCATGTGCATCATCTTCGCTCTCTGCAACGAAATTTACAGAATCGGAGAAGAGAGAGAGAATGTGAATGTGAATTTGGCAAAGAAATCGAGTTTCTTGTTGGCGTTTGGATGAAGGGGCCGTTTTAAACCCTCGGCCTCCAATTTTTTATGCTTGGTTGGGTTTGTTGTACTGCGAGGCTGGAATCAAAGTACTCGTGTACGAAACAGCAATATTCTATGGAAATGCCATTGGAAGGTTTGGTATTTACATTTCTACCACTCCATTTAATTGGTTCATTGCTTGTTTTACTTGTCACACCACGTTTACATAAGGGGAATGAGGATAAATTAATCTCAATTCGGTTTGTGGTCTCTATCATATTATTTATCTTTTGTTTACACGTTCATATGTAATCGTAATTAAAAGTAGGGTCTATCATACCATTCATAATGAAATATTGTATTTTGATTGAGATTGGGAAGGTTCTCAATCCAATTGCATTTGAATATGCATTGGGCCTCACATATTTGTTATAAATATTTATGTCTCAATTTTCATCATTTTTCCTTTGAAATAAGGAGATACCGATTTACATATAGAATTATTGGTATCGATTTTGGCCGCTTTAACATTTTATAACACCCTTTCTTTGTCTTACCGATCTACCTGTTATTTTGGCAAAGCCGAAAAAAATTAATATATCGATGCTTTTATCGATTTTATTTTGTTTGATTGGTTCGAACGTTGAATTTTTAAATTTTTGTTATAACCACATTCATGCTATGGTTATTGGTCTATCACTATAATGTTTCGTTGATAGGAAAAATTTACAATGTGGTTGTCCAATTAAGCCTCATGTATATGGATTACCAGTTCATTCGTACATATGCAATCCTACAAACTAGATATTGATGAAAAATTAAAGAAAAAATAGCAGATTATAAAAGCAAAAATATTCATTCATTTGTAGAAAAAAAATGTATACAAAATAAAGTTTATACAATGGAGAAGATGATCATACAAAAGAGTTAATGAGGTCGGAGTTCACCATTCACCAAACCAAAAAAAAAAAAAAAAAAAAAAAAAAAAAAAAATTACAAATATAACAACAAATATTGGATCGTGATATTATTACAGTCAAACATCCAAATATAGCGAAAAACAAATTACANTTATACAATGGAGAAGATGATCATACAAAAGAGTTAATGAGGTCGGAGTTCACCATTCACCAAACCAAAAAAAAAAAAAAAAAAAAAAAAAAAAACAAGAATAAGAAAACCCCAACTCCCCAGCCCCACCACAAGAATAAGAACCCTACTTAGAGTCACTGGATATGATCATTAGTGTTGTTTGAAGTTCTTCTTCTAAACCTTCGTGTCGTTTGGTCCTTCTCTAGCATAACGCTTTCTCCCCACCTCATCCACCTACCCCTTTCCTTTTTTCGATCTTTAGGGAAGTTGACCAATATCAATGATGTTTCATGAGAAGATGGTTGGTTCACACTTGGCTGTGAACCAAGAACCAGTTCCCACTGTCGGGGTGGGAGTTGTTTGTGAAAGCGGTCCTTTGTTGGTGCTCACATTCCCTTCTACCCTGTCTGCTAGTTCATTGTGTTTACTGATCGTTTGGGGCTCCAATGTGGTGAGACGTGTGTCAATGCTAGAGTCGTCCAAACTCCAAGTCCATTGATCGGATGAGTAGTCTGAGAAGCAGGCATCCGAAGAATCGTCATCCTCCCCAAACAACTTATCTGTTGTTGGTGGTGTGATGGGGCTTGGAAAACTGGAAAGATTTTCAACGTAATCAAACTAGTCATCGTCGCCGAATCATAGCTATAATCAGACCACATTGTCTTATTTTTTCCATTGTAAAAAAAAGGAGGAAACTTTTTTTGTGACACCTAAGTCCTCATAGGATTCCTTAGGTTATGAAAATAGTTCACACTTAAAAGCATTGAAAGGAAAAGATTAGCTAAGTACCTAAACCATGCCTTGAATGAAGTATTAGCACTTAGGAAAATTTCTAAGTATTGGAAACATGTGGTCAATTTAGGAGTTGGAATTCAGGTGTTGGAAGACAAGGTGAACGCCTAGTCCAAGGAAGAAGAATGAATTTGGACTAAGTACTAAGTATGAGATGAGTCAACCTAGAAGTAGAAGCATAACTAGAATTGTAGGAGCCTTGGAGCATACTTGAACAAGAATAGGCTCACTTAGACACATGCTAGGGCAAAAAGAACCATTTTGGGATGCCTAGGGTTAGTTAAATGCATAAGGAAATAAATGGTCAAGTGTTGGACAACTAAGCATTGAACTATACACAACTAAGTGAGAAAACTAGGGTTGGACGCATAACAAGTTTAGGTTGGGAATTTGGCTAAGTGCTGGACAACATATGACATAATAAGTAGGTAGAACCTTAAAGTCGGAAAGGTTGGACACCTAGGAAGTGTGGTGGACGCATAGAAAGCTATGTGAATGCCATTTAAAGCACGTGAAGGGCAAGAATAGATTATGAGATAACTATTTAGGAGGAATTTGCACCAAGAAATCGTAGGAAAGACAAAGCAAACACATACCATAAGGGGACAACATGCTTGGACACATGAGCCAAGGTGTTAGGCATTTGGGAAGTACATGGGAAGTATAAACTTCAAAAGGATGGTTTTGATGCACAAACCCTAGGGAGGCATGCGTTTAGTTTCATCTTGGATTTATAGTAGGAAGTTTGGAACTAAACCAAGGGGGAAACCATGTTACAAAAAGGAAGTTAAGGCCAAGAAGTAGGGATTTGGGGAGTTAAATGCATGAACCAAGGGACCATGCGTCCAACAAGGTGTATTTGAGCATTGAGTGATAAAAATGAAGGAACATGGCTTCTTCATATGAAATTTTGGCAAACCGATAGGAGGTGGAGGGCGAAAATGCAAGATTGAATATGGGACAACCACCTCAAAATTATGTGTACGTTGGACATGTGCAATGGAGGACACGATTTACGTACATACAAGTAGGTGGTGGCTCAACGGAAAAAAGGCACTCAAATTTCCTTCAAAGAGGAGGTGGTTGTCGTTGGAGGCCTGAAAGGATGACATGGATGACTTGAGGAGGCCCATAAATACCCTTCAGGGAGTTACCTTTCACTCCATAAATTTCTGATCTCTTGAGAAGTCTTAAAAAGAGAGTGATTTGAGAGAATTGGAATTTAAAGGGAAGACCATACGTTGAAGTGTTGTACCAGTCGTCCAAGCTTGACTGTTAGGCGTTGAACAAGTTGAACCAAGCATTGGTGTTTCTGTCCATGTGTCTAACTTGGCTGTGAAGTGCAACCCTACGTCCAATAGCTGTTTCTTTTTCCAAATTGAAGATATAGTTTGAGCCTAGTGGGTTGATAATCTAGGATTAGGGTTAAAAAAGTATTTTAAGACTATTTTAACCCTAAACACGGGATTCTAAGTTGATATTTGGGATAATACAGGCTCAGGATTCAGGAAGAAAATAAGATATAGGATATTAGGGAACCTTTTTTCCCGGTGAATCGTGAGTGGTTCTTCTTTCTCTATCTTTGCAAATTGATATGCCTTTATGTATATATATGTATGTATGTGTGTGTATATATATATATATATATGTGTGTGTGTGTGTGTGTGTGGTTTTGAAAGTTGTGGCATGATCGGGAAATATGTTGTTTTCAGTGATTTCATTTCCTAATATTATGAGGATGCATGTTTATTATGAATTGAATTGGAAACTAGAACTATACCCGGGATATTGTTAGCATATCTCCTAGATGTCTGACTGGGATTGTTAGTATAATCTGGCTGGGATTATTAGCATACCCGAGTATGTCTAGTAGGATATTGTCGATGTGCGGGTTGTTTTAGGTACTGAGATTGTTTCCTTTAAAATAGTATTTGGCTGAAGTATTGCATTTTCAAAGAACATATGATTGTGCCAATGTCATCTCGGTTACCAGGTTGAGGTCATGCATATTGTATTTGATTATTTGTGAAATTTTATTCCCAAAAATGATTTGTAACAACAAATCTATTTTTATACTAAACATGCCATTCATTAAGATTTTCCAACTCATGTTTTCCAAATGTTTTGTCCCCATCCCCCCCCCCCCTCCCCCCACACAACATATACGGTAGCGCAAGAATGGAGTTCCAAGGTTCTGCTAAGATCAAGGTCTGTCACATTGTAGCCATGTTTCAGGGTTAAGATATCCTTTTATGAGTTCTATAGCCTAGGAGTAGAGTTATCTAAGCTAAGTCTAAAGTTTTGTAAATATTATAATGGTTTGATATAAAATAATCAACTAGAGAGTTGTTGTTATTTCATACCATGGCTAAAGTGTTGTTGTAATATAGATTTAAGACGGGTAGTAGTTATCAAAATAGAGTTTAAGATCAATTTGGTAAGTGCAAGGTGATGGATAGCAGGTGTTACAAAAGGGTGATGTCTGTTATCTTCATGCCTTCTTTCAGGTGAAAGAGGTAAGCTCAAGAGGGAGTTTGACTTGTTGGTATCAGATCATAAAGTTTTGAGGAAACCTGAGTTAACAAAAGTTGAGAGGATTCAGGGAAATTTGAAGGGCTGTAAGTTTAAAAGAAAACTTGGAAATTAGTTAAAATTGGATTGGGGAGACAATACATAAGTGGCAGACATAGCAACAATTCGAGCTGGAACTCACAACACTACCAATCTATAGAAGAAGGTAAAGAAACAATCTAGAAGAAACCTATAAGGAGTCCAGGAGATACCAGACTAGAAAAAAATTATGTGAATGGAAATATGAATTGTTTGAAACTACATGATTATTATAATTCTAATTTAATTAATGTTTTAGGGAACACGTGTTTGAGGAACAAATAGATTGAAAAGTAGAATAATCTACTATGACGTTAGAGGAAAATCGAAAGTATCGATGGGCCCCTTGTCCCTATATGGAACCAGAATTGATAGAACAAATCAGACATGCATGCGTACTAGGTTTTAAATGTAATGGAAAGCACTTAGGACCCTACCTAACTCCCTCAAGGACTTGTTTCGAATGTGGTAAAAGGGGACACCTTCGGAAGGAGCATGCTCTATCGAAAGAAGAATAAGGAGAAACAGAAACAAGTAGAAGTGATCTACCCCAAAAAGATATGTTTACAGACAAACAACACCTTGGATTCCGAATGACGAAAAATCTTGGGGTATGTATGAAGAAAATTTAAATAAAGGAAGGGCCTAGTCAAACAACGAGTGATGTTATAATGATGATACTGAAGACGAGATGGAGAATTTGTCAAAAGAAGACAAACCTTCAAAACACTTTTTGTTGCTTTTGCTTACAACCAGGATATTCCTTGGAAGAATGTGTCTGAAAACCAGAAGAAACATATGGAATAACATGAAAAGGAAAAGAGAAAATAGAAGAGTGATTAAGAAACAATGAATGTAAACTATAAGTATATTATATAAATGCATGAATAGGATGTAAATTATAGTAATAAGTAACAAAATAATAATGTTCTAAAAAGTAGTTGTGTTAATGAAATTTCTAGTTTTTGATCTATGTGTTGACAAGTTCTTTTATAGAAACCATGTTGAGAAGTGGGAGACAAAGAAACCAAGCAAGTGTTAGTAGATATAAAGAAGGGAGTGAAAGTTGAGCAAGTTATTCCCAAGAAAAAATTATGTTGGAAGAACAATATTTGGAGAGATTCGCACAACGCTTGACTGAAAGTCTAGGTACAATTTAATTAGATTCTAAGAAGAAATATGAGATAGAACGGCCTAAGGCATGGGAGCAAGTACTTTTGAAGGGACCACTGATCCAGTGGATGCTGAAGCTTGGATACTTGTGTTGAATTTGAATAGAAATTAATGGAAAATACTTGACGCCTTGATTTAACTAATTTCTTGTTAGCAATTCTTGCTTGGCACTGTTGCATAATAGTAAGATAGGTTACAAAAATTAATATTTCTTGTTTTAATTTGGACTTTCCAAAATTAATTCTTGAACTTCTTAATTTAGAGCATTTAATCAAATCGTTCTCGAAATTAACTCTGTAGTGTTTCTTGAATGTCATAATCAAGAGAACCCTAGTTTCTAAAGCAATCTAAGAAAAGAACGTGAATTTGCCTAATTGAAGTATTTTTTACTTAGATTATTGCTAATTAATATTGAACATGTTAATTAGCTAATTGGATCTTTAGGGTTTTTACCCTATTGGATTATGGTGAATTTTCATGTATTTATTCAAGATCAATGATAGAATTAACCTAGCTAATAAAATTCAAGAATCTCTCTCTATCGAATCTTTACTATAAAAAAAAGAGAGAGAAGGTTTGTGTTACAATTCTTGTTGCAATTGTTTTTATTTTGATTTTACTTAATTTCTTTAAACCAACAACCCCCATTTGTTACAATTTGGAATTCAAAAGTCAAATCTTGCTAATTAATAGAGGTTCCTTATTGATCGATCTTTTACTTCTGCTACTTGCTAGCTTTAGTTGTTGTTTGAGTATTATAAATTTCATTTGTTTTGAGTTAAATTGAATTAACAACACTGATTTTATCTCGAACAAATTGGCATCATTGCCGAGGAACCATGCAATTGGCTTATTTGAATTTTGAATTCCTTTTAAAAAAAATAAATAAAATAAATAATAAACCCAAAAATAGTTAGTTTGATTAAGAATTCCTTTGTGCATAATCTGCCCCTCTCGGAGTCTACTTTGTCATTTTATTATAGATATTGACCGTGAGGAAAGAAGGCTTCAAAAGGAAAGAACAAGAGGAGAAGAAGAAGAATTTGAAGAACAAGCTTTTGAGGATCAAGAAGAAGAACCAACTCAACTAAACAACATGGGAGAAGCAAGGGAACAAACCTTGTGATAACTAGCGTAGCCAGACTATAATCAACAACCATTATGCATCGTATATCCGGAGATTATCGTCCCATTCGAACTTACTTGTGCATCTCTTGCCTACATTTAAAGGACAACCTAGCGAGGACCCGCATAAACACATGAAGGAGTTCCATCTAGAATGTGATGGAATGCACCCGCATGAAGCAACTCAAGAACGACTTAATCTTAGGGTCTTTCCCTTCTTTTTGAAGGATGTGGTTAAAGATTGGTTGTATTATTTACCAGCAGGATCCATCACTACATAGTATGGTTTGAAAAAGAAGTTCTTAGAAAAAAAAATTTCTGCATCTAAGGCACATAATATTAGAAAAAAAATTTATGGAATTAAACAAATTGTAGAAGAGTCACTTTATGAATATTGGGAAAGATATAAACAAATTTGTGCTTCATTTCCTCATCATCAAATTTTTGAACAATATCTTATTCAATATTTTTATTCAGGTTTTCTTCCATTTGAGAGGAGCAACATTGATGTTGCAGCCCGAGGGGCTCTTGCAGAAAAGATGTCCACCGAAGCTAGTCAACTCATATCCACTATGGTGGAGAACTCTCAGAATTTTGAGACAATGACTCTCGATCACACTGTTGCTCAATCCAGTGAAGTAAGTGAGCTAAGAACGCAAGTTTCTAACCTTGTATCTCTTTTTACTAAAGTCTCTCAAGGCGACCTTCCTCAAATTAAGACATGTGGAGCATGTGGAGTAACCAGACATACTTCTGAAGCTTGCTCATAAGCTCAAGTGAATGCAATAGAAGGCTTCCAAAGGAAGTATGATTCGCATAGGCAAACCTATAATCATGGGTGGAGAGATTATCCTAACTTAAAGTGAGGATTTCAAGGACAATTTGAAAATCGAAACCAATCTTCTTCTTCATCTTCCTCGGGTATATCTTTAGAGGATGTTGTAAAATCACTTGTTGACCACTCCTTAAAATTTCAACAGGAATTCCAACAATTGCAAAAAGACAACATCCAACTCCACCAAGATACCAAATCCTTTCAACAAGACACTAGACAAGACTTCTCAAACATAGGCACTCAAATCACTCAACTTATAACTGTGGTAAGCAAACTTGAGAGTAAATCCTCTGGAAAGCTTCCCGCACAACTGGAGCACACGAATGTAGGTGCCATAACTCTTAGAAGTGGGAAGGAAATTTCTTTTTCCTCTCAAGAAGCTAGCCTAGTTCAATCACCTCTAAAGAAGCAAGAAAATGCAATGAAAGAACAAGAGAGAATAGTAAGTGAACCAAAGGAGACTTCTATTTTTCCCGAGGTATGTGATTACTCCCCTCCTAAAGTAGAACCATATGTACCTAAAGCACCATTCCCTAGTAGATTAGCAAGGCCTAAGGTAGAAGACGCTGATTTAAAACTTATTAAGACTTTAAAAAAGGTACAAATTAACATCCCTTTGTTTGATGCTATTCAACAAATACCTAGGTATGCTAATTTTTTTTTTGTGTAATAAGAAAAGAAAAAGGAAGAAAGAGGAGAGAGTAATGGTTAGTAAAAATGTGTGTGCTCTATTAAAGAAAGACATTCTTAAAAAATGTAGAAATCCGGGAATGTTTATTTTTCCATGCAAAATAGGAGATAGAATTATTACTCATGCTATGTTAGATTCAGGTGCTTCAATAAATGTTATGCCTTACCATGTTTATGAAGACCTAAAATTGAGTGGCCTACAAAAAACCAATGTTTGCATACAATTAACCGATAGATCATACATACAACCTTTAGGCATAGTTGAGGATGCCTTGTTAAGAGTAGGATAATTGATTTTTCCTGTTGATTTTTACATCTTGAAAATGGATCAACCTTACTCTACTTCTTCTTCTAATATTTTACTTAGTAGACCCTTCATGAAAACAACAAAAACTAGGATCAATGTAGATAAATGGTCTTTGTTAGTACAATTTGATGGGGAAGTAAAGTCATTCAACATTTATGATGCCATGAAATTTTTGGAAGAGTATTGTCTCTTTGCTCCATTGATACGCATGGTGAGATAGATGATATAGATGATATTGCATTCTATACCTTTCATCATGTTGATGATGAATGGATGAATGTATTTTGTGATTTATGGATGTTTTCGGGATTAAGCTTTAGGTTTACAACTTTCTTTACAAATTTGATTTGTAAGGGCTAATAGTTTTGGGCATATTTATTGTTATAGAATCAATAATTCATTAACCTTGAGTCGCTCATGTTGCTCCCTGTATTTTTTTTTGTGAAAACAAGGCCAAAATTAGAGAAAAAACGAAGGAATTCGTGACTATACAATAGTGACTGTACAACACGTTGCAATGCTATGCTTTAGCGTTGCAACATTGCGAAGGGCGGACATAAATTTTTTTTCCATAGCGTTGCAACGTTAGGTCATGATAACTGGTACAAATACAAGTTATTACAGCTCAAATAAGTAGAACAATGAGAGAATACAATGGTAAAATAGGCAATATCATGTCCAAAAACGCTAAACTGAAAGGAATTGCGATTGCAAGCGCTCATCGCATAAAAATAGTTAATTTACCTATTTTGTGCACATACAATGCGATGGTGCATATGAAATTTTGATCCAAAGGCACAATGCATCAGCACGCTTGAAGATTGTGATCGCAAGTCATGCGATCGTGAGAAGTTTCTTAAAAGGTGGCCACATAAAGACCTCGAATCAAGGCGACAACATAATAAATCATGATGGGACGGAAAGTTGATAACAGTCGATTTTGAATTTAGTTGACAAGCTGTTAAAAGCCACACTGTAGCAAGTACACTTAACTTTCGATGACCATTAAACGTCGCAGAAGAGTAGAGGAATTAATGCCGCCCATCATTGCAATCATTAGCAAGAAAGGCTGCTTCACCTTAAAATCTATAAATACTGAAGGCCACCAGAGTTAGAAGGAGTTAGTCAGTTAGTCTGTTCACGCACTTACTCATACATATACGTAGAGGAAAGAGAGAGTAAGAAGACGACCAAAGCCAAGAGAAATCGCTCTTGAACAGATCGAGAGACTGCCAGAAAGCAATACACAAGAGACAGGGCCAACCCTTGTGAGAGCAAGAATCCACATTGAGAACAGAGTTGAAGTGATAAAAGAGCAGTGTAAAAGGCCACGGGAAGCAAGACATTGCTTACCGGGCCTGTTATCTCTCAAATCCATTTGTTATTTTGTATTTAATACTTTATTTGCAAAAAATGGAAATCTCATTTCAATCTATGTTCAATCTCTCCATACCACGCATGAGTAGCTAAATTTCTGAATGGGTTAAGAAGTACTTAGCTAGCATGACTTAAGATTTACATTTTATGCGATCATCTTGTCTTATGTATTTATCCTTCATCATTTGGACATACTTGAGAGAGTAGTTTAAAGATAGAATCTAGGCTTGAGAGAGTCGGATTAGAATCGCATAAGTAAGAAATAGAAACATAGACATAAGTTCTATTGCTATTTACACATTGTATGTGCCCTAGAAATAGGAATGATTGTATGCGATCACCTTGTTTTATGTATGCATCATTCATCATCGTATAGGTGATGCGTTATTTTATGATATGGAAGTGTGGATGAAATGCAGTGGTAAAAATGCATTGAGCACTCAAGTTTCCTCAGCAAAATCCAGTGTAAACCCTATTGAGATTCCTGGTATGTCTAGGGTCGAACTCAGGGACTTGGAAAAAAATAATATGCGATGGTAATTTCTCGGAAAACTTTGCGGTAACCAAATAAATCAATAGTTGTCGAGGTTGTTGTTTACGGTAATGAAAAATAAACAAATGCGACTGATTTGAGAAAAGTATGATTGTGTGATAGATGCACTGAGTATGCGGGTTGAGAAGGTCTTTAGCTAGCATTACTTGGAAATGCGTCAGACTATGCGATCATGCTACACCCATACACAACAAGTCATTTCCTAATGCAAATGCGGTGATCCTAAGTCTAGGACGCATGTGTTGAATGCAAAAGTGTCCATAGAGCGTATTCCTAAGTCTCTACTCTTTCCCTATGCGATGATGCAAGATGCACAAAGGCAAGGTGACCGCATACAATCATATCCTATCTCTAGGATGCATACGATGCGTTAATAGCAAATAGTGCTTATTCCTAAGCTTCTATCTCTTGATTATGCATTCTAATATGACTCTCCCGAGCCTAGATTCTAACCTGACTTTCCCAAGCCTGGATCCTGTCCTTAGACTACCCTCCCGAGTATCTCTAATGGATGAATGAAGCATACATAATACAAGATAATCACATAGAATGAAGATTCCCAATTGTGCTAGCTAAATGCTTCTCAACCTATTCAATAGATTTAGCTACTCATGAGTAAATAACAGAGAGTGAACAGATAGAGAGAAGTAAATTCCATTTTGATAAATGAGTTTGAGTACAAAATAACAATGGAAGATAAAAGTAGAGAGCCTGGTAGCAATCCCTTGCTGACCGAGGCTTTTACACTGGCAATCTCTATTCAGTTCAAAAGATATCCTTGCTTCCGCAGGAGCTGGCCCTTTCTCTAATCTTGAAGCTTTCGGCGCTCTACCAAGCTTACTGGAATGATCTATCGACACAGCCTCCTTCTCTCACGCCAGCCTTAAAATATAAAAGAAAAATCTAAGAAGAAGGCTAAACTATCTAAGGAAAAATTCTCTAACTCGCCGAACTGTTGAACTGGTGAACCCCTTTTTTGAAGGATTCCTTTGGTATTTATAGTGCTTCCGGGATGAAAGGCAGCTTCTCTCTTATGATTGCACAGATAAGATGACTTTAATTCCCTAACTGATGCGCCGAATATTTGTCACCGAAAAGCTGAGTGTACTTGTTATTGTTAGCGACTGTCAACTTAATTTGGATTTGACCGTTATCAGCTTTCTGAACCATCGTGATTAATTATGCCTTTCACCCAGATGCGCCCACCAAGTTGCGATAATCCTTCTTGAGCAAATTTTTGTGAACACAATCACCGCAAAGCCTTGCAGTAATGCTGCGCTCGACCAATGATTTCTTGTGATTGCTATTTCCGCTTTGCGTCAACACATATTCTGCATTAAAATACAAAAATCCACTGTTTCTATGCGATGAACGCATGCGACCGCAATATTATGAATTTGATGCTTTTTGGATGCAATCTAACATATTTTATCAACGCAAGCCAACATTGTTTAAGAACTTAGCACAATGATAACTTGCATTTCTGCCCATTATCACATCCCCAAATTCAATGCTTGTCCTCAAGCATAAGCTAAAGATTTCCTTTAGCAAGTCGACCACAATTCTCTTTTCCTAGATTTCTCAAGGATACTTCATTCAAATCCTATACACCAAAATTTCCTTAAGTCTTATTCAAGTCTCCTCTTAAATTATTTCTAAGACCTAGGGACTGCAAGCTTAACCTTCAAAAGGACTTTACTAAATTCCAGGACATCGCATGATTTATTTCAGAAAGAAAACATTTCCATCGGGGTATCAAATGATTTCATCCTTGCATATTTCTTGACATTATTATTTTTATGACCTTGCACTAATCCAAGTGCCTTGCCTTCGTTTTGGCTTGCCCCCACATGTGTCATGCGAACATCCAACTATGAGCAATGTACTCTTCTCAGACTAATTCTTCTCAACATGGGTTTCCCATTGCGTTGACAGTGGAGTTGTTATTTTGCTCTTTTCTTCCTCCTTTTGTTTTTTCAAAATAGCAAGGTCGAAAATAAATACCTCACCCCTAAATTTAAAATGTGGCAATGTCCTCATTGCCAAAAAATTGAAAGAAGTCATGCGATGTTCTTAGAAAGCTTCGTAAAGAGAGTTTGAAAGAAAGCTAGCAGACCCCTAACTTCTAGAAATATTTCGTGAGGCGACTATCTTAAAATTAAGTTGACTCTAGTATATACGAAAGAAATAGAAGCATGTATTTCATCATTGAAATCATAATTGGCAAAGAGACAGCATGCGGTAACTTACTAAATTTATCCACGTCAAATGATTGCGGTAATCAAAGAGGATGCGGTGATAAAACTTTTAAAACTAAAATGCGATGCGATAGTGCAAAAGTTGAAATACAGTGAAGGAAGAATACAACCCCCAAATTTGCGCTGTCGCCCGCATTGTGTATTGATGCATCCTTCTTTGCGGTGATCTATCTTCTTTGGATTACGGTGACAGAATAAGAAAAGTTGCTTCTTCGTGTAACACCTCCACAATCCTATACCTCGATCGTTGCAAAAAAAACAGTGAGAGGATCAAATAATTTTAAACAAAACAACATTCGTTTACCGCAATCTCCATTTTTTTTGTTTTTTTGTTTTTTGTTTTTTTTTTAGACAAAAGTAATAGATAAAGAACTGAAAGGATATAGTGGAATGAAAATTTAGAGTAGTAGAGAAAAGTCTAAAGATTCCAAGATTCCCAAAACATGTGTCCCTGATGAATTTCGATCGTCTGATAATGTAGGGACCACCTACTTCTTTCTTTATTCAAAGTTTCTCAGTTCCACGAAGTCGACTTGGCGATGCCAGCCTTCTCCGTGATATGCTTTTACTCGCTGCCATTAACTTTAAACGTACGACTCCCGTCTTCGGTAATCAGCTCCACCACACCATGTTGGAATATTTCTTTAATGATGAAGGGTCCGAACCAACGCGATTTTAACTTTCCAAGAAAGAGTCGTAGCCGTGAATTGAAGAGCATGATCTTTTGTCCCACATGGAGATTTTTACCGCATATGTGTTTGCCGTGCCAGCACTTTGTGCGCTCCTTATATATCTTTACTTTCTCATATGCGCTCATCCTCCATTCCTTCAGCTCGACGAGTTGAATTTTTCGTGCTTCTCCTACTTTCTCTAAGTCAAAGTTTAGCTTCTTCACCGCCCACATTGATTTGTATTCCCGCTCCAGAGACAAATGACATGCCTTACCAAATACCAACGCATATGGGGACATACCTACGGGTGTTTTAAATGCAATCTGGTATGCCCACAACACATCGTCGAGCTTTGTTGCCCAATCCTTCTGCGAAGGCCTTATTACCTTCTCAAGTATCAGCTTGATTTCTCGATTGGACACCTCGACCTGACCATTCATCTGCGGATGGTATGCAGTGGCCACTTTGTGGAGGATGTTATATTTGCGCAGCAGCTCCTTGACAGTATGATTGACAAAGTGGGACCCTTCATCACTTATGATAGCACGTGGAGTGCCAAAACGAGTGAAAATGTTTTTCTTCAGGAATTAGGAGACTACCGCCGCATCGCTTACAGCGCATGCCACTGCCTCTACCCACTTGGATACATAGTCGACGGCTAAGAAAATATAGTTTTTACCATTCGAGAGAGGGAATGGTCCCATGAAGTCAATACCCCATACGTCGAACAACTCAAGCTCCAAGATGATGTTCATCGTCATTGCATGTTTCCATGAAATGTTACCTGTGCGTTGGTATCGATCACACTTCATCGCGTAGTCAGTTACATCCTTAAACAATGTTGGCCAAAAGAATCCACTCTGTAAAACCTTGGCTGTGGTGCATTGTCCTCCAAAGTGGCCACCATATGGTGAGTCATGACATTGCGATAATATGCGTTGTTGAGCAGCATTTGGTACGCATAGTCGCAGAATCTAGTCTGCCCTCTTTTTATACAGATTCGGCTCATCGCAGAAATATGATCTGCATTCATGTTTGAGCTTCCTCTATTGGTGGTAGGTATAATCTTTAGGAAATTGTTCGCAAACCAGATAGTTGACTATGTCAGCGTACCACAAAAATTCTTCAATATGGAACAGCTGCTCATCCGGGAACACCGCATTCACCTCTGACTCATTGCGGTCAACCTCAGGGTTTTCCAATCTCAACAAGTGATCCGCAACTTGGTTCTCCATCCCCTTTCGATCAATTATTTCTATGTCAAATTCTTGAAGGAGGAGAACCCATCCGATCAACCTCGGTTTTGCGTCCTTCTTTGTCATTAAGTTCTTTATTACCGAATGATCAGTATGGATGAGTACCTTTGTTCCCAACAGATATGCTTGAAATTTTTCCAACGCAAAAATTACCGTAAGTAGCTCTTTCTCTGTGGTGGTGTAATTGGTTTGAGTAGGATTTAATGTCTTACTCGCATATGCAATGGGATGTAAGATTGTTTTTCTCTTTTGTGCCAAAGCTGCTCCCATTGCATACTCGTTTGCATCGCACATTAGTTCAAAAGGAAGTGTCCAATACGGTTCAATTAACACGAGTGCAGTAATCAGTGCATTCTTCAAAATTCTGAATGCGTTGAGGTAATTGTCGTCAAACTCAAATTTTCTATCAGCCTCCAACAACGCACTCAGTGGTCGTGCTATTTTCGAAAAGTCTTTGACAAAGCTTTTATAGAATCCATCATGCTCCAAGAAACTTCATACAACCTTCACGCTTGTTGGAGGTGGAAGTTTCTCAATTGCTTCGATTTTTGCTTTATCCACCTCCAATCCGTCCCGGGAAACCTTGTGCCAAAGAGAGAGATTATTGGTGGTAGGTATTAATCTTTAGGAATTGTTCGCAAACCAGATAGTTGACTATGTCAGCTAACAAAAATTCTTCAATATGGAACAGCTGCTCATTCACGGAACACCGCATTCACCTCTGACTCATTGCGGTCAAACTCAGGGTTTTCAATCTCAACAAGTATCCGCAATTGGTTCTCTCCATGCCCTTTCGATCAATTATTTCTATGTCAAATTCTTGAAGAGGAGAACCCATCCGATAACCTCGGTTTTGCGTCTCTTTTGTATTAAGTTCTTTATTACGAATGATCAGTATGGATGAGATACCTTGTTTCCCAACAGATATGCTTGAAATTTTTTCAACGCAAAAATTACGTAAGTAGCTCTTTCCTCTGTGTGGTGTAATTGGTTTGAGTAGGATTTAATGTCTTACTCGCATTGCAATGGATGAGATTGTTTTTTCTTTTTTGTGGCCAAAGTGCTCCATTTGATACTCGTATTGCCATGCACATTATTCAAAGGAAGTGTCAATACGTTCATTAACACGAGTGCAGTAATAGTGCATTCTTCAAAAATTCTGGAATGCGTTGATGGTAATTGTCGTCAAACTCAAATTTTCTATCAGCTCCAAACAACGCACTCAGTGGTCTTGCTATTTTCGAAAAGTCTTTTGAAAATGCTTTTATATGATCCATCATGCTCCAAGAAACTTCATACAACCATTCACGTTGTTGGAGGTGGAAGTTTTCTCAATTGCTTTGATTTTTGCTTTATCCACCTCCAATCGTCCCGGAAACGTTGTGCCTCAAACCGCTGCCCTCTTTTACCATAAAATGGAATTTTTTCCCAGTAAGAACAGCTTCGTTCTTCGCATCTCTTTATATCTTTTCTCCAGGTTTGGCTAGAACAAACCTTTCATAGGAATGCCCATAAACAGAGAAGTCGTCCATAAAGATTTCAATTAGAGTCCTCAAGATAGTTAAAAGATGACATCATGCACCTTTGGAACTGTTTGCGCATTGCAGAGCCAGATGGCATGCAATAGAAAAGCAAAGATCCCATATGGGCAGGTCAATGTGGTCTTGTCTGTCTCTGGAGCTATCATAATCTGTTATACCCGGTATAACCATCCAAAAAGCAGTAAAAGTTATTTATAGCTAGACGTCTAGCATTTGATCAATGAATGGTAGGGGGAATGATCTTTTTTGTGGCCGCATTCAGCTTGCTGGTAGTCCATGCGAATGCGCCACCCAGTGATGGTCTTGGTATTAGTTCATTGTTTTTCGTTCGGGGAATCTGTTCATGCCACTAATTTTTTGCACACATAAACGGGGTGACCCACGTGTTAATATGCTATAGGATAAATAATGCCTGCATTAATCATTAATGATCTTCCTTTTAACAACCTCTTCACCGTAGGGTTGAGTCTGTCTGGATAGTTCGATGTTGCTTTGTGTTTTTGAAGACGAATTCGGTGATACAGTACGCTGGGCTTATATTCTCTAATGTCGACGAGGTCCAGCCAATTGCTCGCACATGTTCTCGAATGCTCATCAACGCATTCTCCTGGTCTTTGTTGAGTTCAAAGGAATAATCGAGAGCTTCTCGTTCTACCCCAAAAATGTACTTTAAATGATTCGGTAGGTCCTTTAATATCAATGTTGGTGTTTCTTACTAGGGACGATTGCTGGTTGTTTTTCTTTCTTCTTTTTCTGTTTGATTTTTTCATTGGTTTTCATCATCTATTTTTCCTTGCTTGTTTTGTTATGATCGTATTACCGCGCAATGGATGTGCTTGCTCCCTCCTCTTCTTCTCT
The DNA here is from genome assembly GCF_009727055.1 of Benincasa hispida. Lineage (NCBI taxonomy): Eukaryota > Viridiplantae > Streptophyta > Magnoliopsida > Cucurbitales > Cucurbitaceae > Benincasa > Benincasa hispida. The sequence goes on from NC_052352.1 coordinate 38,199,275, forward strand.
TAATCAAAATTTCTTCCTTCAATCCAAATTCTGGTCGTCGTCTGAGTCATGTAGGTCTTCTTCGTTGGAGAAACCTTCATGAACAGATTATGTTTTGAACTTGAAGCTTTTTGCCATTGATACTCAAATGATCTCCATTATGCAACAATTGATTATGGACGACTGTTGATAAAATGTCCCCTAGAATGATGGGAAAACAGATCTTTGTCGGCCTCGTAATCCAAGCTGATGAAGTCGGTAGGTAGGATAATTTGTTAATGGTGATCAAACGTCCTTCCTTTTCCTTCTGGAATGCACAAGAGATCTATGTGCCAGCTACAGAGTCACGGTTCGTGGTCGCAAGTTGCCCCAATCAGTTGCTTAAAGATCGACAGAGGCATCAAATTGATGTTGGTCCAATAGTCACACAAAGTTGCCCGTTAAGTCCTCATATGGAGCAAGTATAGTAAACGTTTCAAGACCTTCTCATCCTTTAGTGGGTATTGATTTGAACTTTGTGTTAACGCCACCTGGCAAACTTATCAGTCCCCTCTTCTTGGTTACATTTCTTCTTCAAGAAACTTGCTATGCAGCATCTCCTCAACATCTTCACTGAATGGAATATTAATATGTAATTGTTATTAACATAGAATGGGAAGATGTTGGTATGTACTCTTCTT